>NW_026068157.1:672560-743591 GCF_014885135.2 Alexandromys fortis | reverse complement strand
TGTGTGTGTGGGAGAGAGAGAGAGAGAGAGAGAGAGAGAGAGAGAGAGAGAGAGAGAGAGTTTTGTGCAACACATTCGTGCAGGTGTCTCAGAGGCCTGAGGGCATTAGATTCACTGGAACTGAAGTCAGAGGCGGTTATGAGCCTGTCTGACATGGATGTTGGGAATCAAACCTGGGTCCTCTGCAAAGGAAGCAAGTCTTATTAACCATGAAGACTCCTCTCCAATCACCAAAGTTGTTTTTTTGTCAGAATATTTTATCACAGCAAAAGAAATGAAACCAGAATGTCTGCTCCAACGTTCACATCCTGTGTGGTTGTGCATATATGTGTGTATATCCATATATGTGTGTATTCATTAACTAGGTTCCATATAAAAAATATTTGCCTGAACATGATAGCCTCCAGTTTTCCCTCCCTTCTCCAGTCTACTTGATTATTTAAATCTATCTCTGTATGGAGGTGCATATGTGAGGAGTGCACGTGGCACACATGTGGGTGGATGATGGGTGCACAGGTAGGCACATGTGTATGTGTGTTTATGTGTGTGTACACTTGCAAAGGACAGGGTGTCAGTTTCCTCAGCTGTATTGTGGTTTTTGACATAGGGTTTCCTGTCAGTCAGGCTGCCTTCAAACTCCATATGTAGCTGGGGATGACCTCAAAGTCTCAATCCTTTCGCCTCTGCCTCGCAAGTGCTTGGATCACTGGCATGCTCTTCCATATCTAGTTTATGTGGTGCTGGGATCAAACCCAGGACTTTGGACGTGTTTCCTAAACATGCTACCAACTGAGCGACACCCTTATTCCAATCTTTAGCCTTCGAGGCTCAGGTCCAACTGTGTCGTTCTACAGGGACTCTGTCAGGAGAAAAAACAGAAGGTGTGCATGGACCACAGATGGCGGATGATAGCCTGAAGAGGCTGGTCCTCCCCCTCCTTAGCCAGGTTGGTTCCATGGTGGTAGCTTGATCACAGGTCTCTCCTTAAGGCTTTTTTGTTGCTTAGCAACCCAAGCAAGCTCAATCTGTTGCCATAGAAACTTCTGCTAGGATGAGGTTTTGAAGGTGCCTGAAAATTAGCAAATCTTAGAGGATGGAATATTCTAGAATTTTGTATTAGACTGACTGTGTGTATAAAGAATTAGCCTGGAGTTCACCAGTTCACTTCTCACTTAAAATTTGTGAATAAATAAAACTCTGACTCTTGAGCAGATGTTCCATGCCTCATATGTCACAGCTGAAATTCAGGGATGGGATTTGCCTTGCTTGAATTTGGGTTTTTTTTTTTTGAGACAGGGTTTCTTTGTGTAGCCCTGGCTATCCTGAAACCCACTCTGTAGAGCAGGCTGGGTTTGAACTCACAGAGATCTGCCTGCCTCTGCCTCCCAAGTGCTGGGACTAAAGGCATGTGCCACCACCGCCCAGCTGTTTCAAGTATTTTTTATCACAGCAATGGGGAAAACAATTCATACATTTTTCTTTCTTCAAACTTTCAAAAATATAAATGAAAATTTCAAGAAATGAACAAGCTTTTGTGGTGGTGGGGAGAAAGCTGTGTCTCGTGCCTTCCGGCTCCGGCCTTTTTAGGATGTATGCCATTCTTTGGTCTGGTGCAAGTGAACGGTATGTGTGACCCAGCTGTCAGTCACTTGCTAACCATCTCAGCACCAGAGGGAATGTTATGGCACGTGCTATGGGACTTGGGTACCTAGGGAGACAGGAAGAGACTCGCCCTCCAGACAGGACACTGACAACAGAAAGGATTCCACCCACATCAGGCTCGGAGAACCACAGGGTTTATTGAGCTTTGCTGATAGGAATATGAGTGACCCAAAGGTGACCGCATCACTGTAAGTCCCACCCCAGCATGAGTGTTGACTCACAGAAGCTCCATCCTTCAAGTCCCTCAGTTTGTAGACAGCTGACCAGAAGAGAGACCTTCTCGGTGGCCTTCGCTGCTTTTCCAACCTTGATGGTTGAGAGCTTGTAATTGTGTCAGCCTTCTGAGGTTCCTGAACTCCCTAACTTTCGTTGGTTTCTTGAGTCTTCATGAGGCTTATTCTGAGGAAGAAATTTTTAAATAATTTATTTTTGTTTTATGTGCATTGGTATATGTCTGTGTGAAAGTGTCAGATCCCCTGGAACTAGAGTTACAGACAGTTATGAGCTGCCATGTGAGTGCTGGGAATTGAACCCCGGGGCCCCCTGAAAGAACAACCAGTGCTCTTAACCACTGAACCATCTCTCCAGCCCGTGCCCCAGGAAGGAATTTCAAATTTGGAGGAAAGAGCTACACACGGCATCGAAGACTTAGCTTCAGTAACCCTTATTTTACTAAAGAACAGGCATAAATAAGAGCGCTGTGTCAATGTTGACTAGCTAGATGTATTAACAACCTTGGAGACATTGAGGTTGGACACTTCCCCTGAACCCTACAAGGGAGAGCATCATAAAATTGCCTCTCCTTAAGATTTGAAGATCCATAGGAAGAGGTGGAGGTGTGGAGGTGCCTGGACTTCATGGAGGCCCTTAAAGGGACAGCCACTACTTACCTTCTGATCAAAGGATCAGATTCTGAGTTCTACCTCTGGCCCTGGGTGGAGACACATTCTAAATTGTCCCAAACTGTACGTTCTTTTGTCCCGTCCCCTAAGAGTTCATTCAGTCATGCGCGATGGTGCTTGCCCTTAATCCCAGCACTTGGGAGGCAGAAGCAGGTGGATCCCTGTGAGTCAAGGTCTGCTAGGGCTGTGTAGAGCGATCCTGTCTCAGAAGAGTTAACCCAACTGGGCCTGCCAGTCCCCTGGCCAGGCGACAGTCTCTTCCCCAGGAAAACCGATTCACCTGAAGACCCGCTGAGAAGATGCAGGAGTGATTGTCCCCCACATCCCATTCCCTGGTGAAACTGTGGACTGGTCTTCATTGCTAAGCCTACTTGCCTTTTAACTTTTCCTTTCCCCACTCTCTGTCTCTCCTTTGCATGATAACCCAAATCCTAAACGGGACTGCCCTGGCACTCTGGACTTTCTCATTGCTTCCCTGAGTCACCCCATCTCGTCCCACAGTGCCCCCAAATGCTTATTGTTGACTCTGCCAGCTTTTTGGACCCTAATTTAAAGATTTGCTTATTTATTATGTATACAGTCTTCTGGCTACATGTGTGCTTACACACTAAAAGAGGACATCACATCTCATTATAGATGGTTGTGGGCCTCCATGTAGATGCTGCGAATTGAACTCAGGACCCCTGGAAGAGCAGCCAGTGCTCCTAACTGCTGAGCCATCTCCCCAGCCCAGGGACTCTGACTTAAAAGCCTGGCTTTCTCTCTTCCTCTTCTCCATCTTCCCTCCTTCTGACAGATGCTGAGATCTACAGCTTGCCTGCCCCGAGTTTCTCAAAGTTTTCCTTCTTTCATCCTCTTTTTTTCTTTCATTTTCCAATTATTTTATCAAGGAAACCGAGAACCCACAAATGGGAACCCTGCTTCTCCAGGAACATTGTCTTTTTAGATGAGATGTGATGTGGAAAGGGGAAATTTCTCAACATCCATGTGTGTTTTGCGCTCTGAAAATCCATATTTAAAGGCCCCAAATGCTCTGCTAGGACCACTGACAGGTGGTGGCAGACTGGAATACATTCTGTCCGCCTTCTTCTGCCCCCTCCTTTCTTCTGCCCATAACTACGATCTCTGAAGGAGATTTAGCAGCCCTGTGCCCTTAGCAACAGATGCAGGCCCAGACCATCACCATGGAAACTGCATCAGGACCGCATAAAGGTGGGAGGAGCTGGGAACTGGAATTTTCCACTCTTTAGATTCAGTTCTAAACCATGACTGACACACAGTGGTCCTTTATTAGATGTTTATTGAGAAAATGAATGACTAAAACCTAATGCATACAGTGGGGTGTCTACCCAACCACTTTTGTTTTTCAAGATTTGTTTATTTTACTTTATGCATTTGAGGGTTTTGCCTGTATGTGTGTATATGTAGTATATGCATGTCTGGTCCCCCCCCCATAATCCAGAGAATTGGATACTCCAGAAGTAGAGTTACAGACCACTGTGAGCCACTGTGTGTGCTAGGAAACACAGTATATCCTCTGGAAGAGCATCAAATTCTTTTAACTACTGAGCTACCTCTTTAGCCCCGAACCAATAACTTCTATCCCCGATAATGGCCCAAGTCCCTATGATGGCACAGTAACCTGAACATAGAAGTCAAGAATAACTCCATTCATTAAGTTTTGTATTATTGTATTTCAGTAAATTAAAAACAATAGCAACAGATAAACAAGGGCTGTGGATGTAGCTCAGATGGCAGAGTACTTGTCTGGCATGCATGACACCCTGGGTTCGAGCCCCAGCATCACATAAACTTGGTGTGGTGATGCACACCTCTAATCTCGGTACTCAGGAGGTAGAGGGAAGAGCTTCAGATGTTCAAGAGTGTTATCAGATATATAGTGACATCAACAGGTCCAGTTTCCAGTTTAATAAGATTTGGAAATGAGACTTTGGGGAGATGATTAAGTCATAAGAGTAAGGCCCTCAGTAATAGGCTTAATATCTTTATGAAAGATGTCTCCAAGAAATATAAATTGTGTCCACCATATGAGAACACAGTAAGAGGCAGGTTCTTCAACCCGAAGTGACCCTCAGTAGACGTGGAATCTGTTGCTGCTTTGATCTCAGATGTCCCGACTCCAGAAGAGTGATAAATTTGCTCCTACCATTAAAAATATTTATTACATGTATTTATTTATGGGGATGAGAGGCACATATGAGTGTACATGCCACAGCGTGTATGTGGAGGCCAGAAGGCAACTTATGGAAACCAGCTCTCTTCTACCATGTGGGTCCCAGGACCAAACTCGTCATCAGGCTGGGCAGTAAGAGCCCTTTACCTCTCTGCAGTTCCTATTATCTAGAATCCAGTTTGTCTGTGGTACTTCATGATGGCAGCCCGAGCAGAAAAAGGGAGTGTTGTGGTCGCTCCCTATGAGGTAGGCTATAATTATCTTCACTTACCAGGTGAGAAAATGAGGTACAGTCTAAAGAGTCATGGTCACACAGCATGAGATGGCCACTGCCAGAGTGGTGTAAGAGGTAGGAAAGACGTTGAAGGAAGCCTTAGAGAGGACCTTCTGGGAACTCCAGTTGGGAAGACAAGAGCAGTAGCAGCATGGCCTGCAGAGCGAGCTCCAGCTAACCTCCATTACATGCTGTGATTTGCTTCTATTAAATCTTGGAGGAAGTTACTTCTCTCATTTTATCCCCCATTCACCCTCCTCATGCATTAACCCCAACTCCTAACAATTTAAATATCCAAAATATGACTTTCTAGACATGGAAGGTATGGGGGAGTCCTCTGTGTATACATATGGCAAGATAGGGTAGCTCTAGAGTCTACTTTGTCTGAAACAAAATCCATCAATAATAAGGGAAAACAGGATTTTTTTCATCCACAGCATCCATCTACTTATCTTTTTTCTATCTAATCACCCACCTGTCCTTTTATATATTCATGTAGCCATCAACCTTCCATTCTTGCATACACACATAAACACTGAATACATACATATATACATACATGCATACATATATGTAACCATCCACCTTCCATTTATATACCCATCCATACATCCAGCTACTTATTCAACTATCCATGCAACTACCCACCTGTCCACTCACCCATCTCTCCATCCATTCATTCCTCTGTTCATGCAGCCATTCACCTTCTATTCATCCATTCAGCCATCCACCCATTCATCCAACTAGCTAAGCACCCATCACCTGTCTACTCATCTACCCATCAGTCCACCCACCTACTCATCCATTCATCTATGCAACCGTCCACCTATCCATCCCTTCTTCCTCCCATCCAATTATCCATCCAAATCCCACAGCAATGTGCTAAATAAAAGCCCCCCATTCACATCCCAGTTCTCAGAACCTGTAAATTTTGTCTGATAAAGCAAAATGGACTTCCAGATGTGCTTAGACCAAAGACTTTGAGCTGGGTTGTCTGTGTCATAAGGGTCATCACAAATATCCTTGTAAGAGAGAAGCTGAGGATCTGGAGGTGAAGCTCAATGGTAGAGCACTTGATGGACATCCACAAGTCCCCAGGTTTGATCCTATGGAAGGGGAGAGGAGAGGAAAGTGAGAGGGAAGGAGGGTCAAAGAAATGGAAAAATGGAGGGAGGAAGACAGTTTTGAAGATGTTACACTCCTGGCTTTGAAAGTGGAGGAAGGGGCAGGAGTCAAGGAATACAGGTGGCCACAGACTCTTTTCTCAGAGGCTGCCAGAGAAGCCAACCCTGCTGACACCTGGCCCCATTAACTATAAGACAATAGAGTTCTGCTGTTTTTAACCACTCACTTTGTGGGCATTTATAACAGCATAATAAGAAAATTATTCACTCGCTTATCCATCTAGCTATCAGCCTGACAACCATCCAGCCACCCAGCAGCCACACATATATCCACTCATTGTCCATCTACCCTCCTATGAACATTCTGTACTTCATCTATGATCATTCTAGCCACCACTTCATCCAAGATTCTCCTACTCATCCATCACCCATCCATCTATGCATACTTGCATCCTCAATTCCTGATTCTTTCACCATTCATTCATCCAGCATCTATTCAGGATCCATACACCTGTCTATCTGTGTATCCCTCTACCTATTTTCTACCTATGATCCATCCAACCATCCATCCACCATCTATCTTATGCTCCTTCAATCTACCCATTCCCCTACATTCATGATTCTTCCATTCATCCTCCATTCATAATCCCTCCACTCATAAGTGATCCAGCCAGCCAGCCTCTATTCATGATCATTCCATTATCCATCCATCCATTCTTCCATTCATGAGTCTTCCATCCACCCTTCATTCATTCATTCATTCATTCATTCATTCATAATCCTCCATCCATCAGTTATCTATCTACCCATCATCTATCCATCCATCCATCCTTTATTCATGATCATTCCATCAACTATGCATACATGCATACATACATACATACATACATACATTCATGATTCTTCTATCCATCTATCTAGCCAGCTGTCAAGCCAACAGAGAGGAAATGTTTCTCCAAGAAAACATGAGTGCATTAACTATGTTTTAAGTTTTATATAGTACATTGAAGAGCCAAAAACTTTCCTGTACTAGTCTAGATAATATTTTTAGCTTTGTGAACCATATGTTCCAATGTACAAAACCACTTCGTCATTGTAGAAAGAAGAAAAAAGTGGTCACAGACAAAACATAAATGATGGGTGTGCCTGTGTCCCAATAAAACTGTGTTTTACAAAAACAGAGCAGGCCATCTTGCACAAGACTCCTAACCATCTGGGCCTGGATGACTCAGCCTCTAACTCACTTCCTGAGCAAATCTCATCCATTTTATCCCTATATCCTCCACTCTAGCATGTAGGCTTCCTAGCGGCTCCACAGGAGTGATGGCAGCCATCAACTGTAAGGTTTAAGTGTGTGCTGCTAGCCTGCATGTATGAGAATGTGTGTGTGTGTGTGTGTGTGTGTTTGAGTATGGGCGCGTGCACACGCGTATGCACTCTCGTGTGTGTGTGTCTGTGCACATGCGTATGCAATCTCCTGTGTGTGTGTGTTTGCAGGCCTGTGGGAATCAGAAGATAATCGAGGGGGTTGATCATCTCCAGCCTTCATGTTTCTACCATGCTGCATACTCCATGTACCCAAAAGAACCCCAGGCTAAGCAACCCACAGGCTTTCAGTCAGTTCTCCTGTCTCCACCTCCATCTCACGGGCTGTTTCCAGGGGTTCCAGGGATGGATCTCAGGTAGTAAGGTTCGCACAGCAAACGCTTTTACCTGCTGACCCATCTTGCCAACCTGGCCTTTGGGGGCGGGGTCTCAGCTTTTCTTATTCCTCTTTGGTTAGGGGATAAGACATATAGTCCCTAAACTGACCTCAAACTAGCTACATAGCCAAGGGTACCTTTGGACACCTGGCCTCCTGCATCCACATCTTTTTTCAAGTTTTTAATGAAAAGAGCTTTTGAACATGCAGTAAACGTTAAAAGATTTCCCATTGACCATCCATATGCCAACTCTCGAGTCTATTGCCACTAACATTTTTCTTTTCTTTTTTTTTTAATTTTTAATTAAATTTTAGTTATGGCGCAGCTAAGATCGCCTCAGCTCTAGAAGTGCAGAAAGCAGGCTCCTTTTCGGCACAAAATGTTATTCTCCATGTCTGGGGAAGTGTCTGGCTCCCGGAAGGGGTTCGGTCGATATTTCTGATTGAATGCGGGGGTGAGACACTGGCCTTAGGAGATATTTGGGATTGTTCTCACGTCCGCGGTGTCTGCTGAAACCAGTATTCGATTTCCGCTGAGACACTGACGATGACGCATTTTGGCGTGTGCGAAAGCGCGCATGATTGACCTGTGCAGGGTGGGGTGGGGGGCTTTTGACGTCTTTTGCCACGTT
The DNA here is from genome assembly GCF_014885135.2 of Alexandromys fortis. NCBI lineage: Eukaryota > Metazoa > Chordata > Mammalia > Rodentia > Cricetidae > Alexandromys > Alexandromys fortis. The sequence continues at coordinate 735,101 of NW_026068157.1, read as the reverse complement.
CCTCCCATGGGGTTCTCATCTTCTCGAGGACAGGTCCAGGAGCTCGAATGGTTGCCATGGAAACCTCTGATGGAATCAGGGATGTGAGGGGCAGGGGCAAGATGCAGAGAGAGAGAGAGAGAGAGAGAGAGAGAGAGAGAGAGAGAGAGAGAGAGAGAGAGAGAGAGAGAGAGAGAGAGAGAGAGAGAGAGAGANAGAGAGAGAGAGAGAGAGAGAGAGAGAGAGAGAGAGAGAGAGAGAGAGAGAGAGAGAGAGAGAGCTGCAGAGAATGGAATTTTCCCTGGAACTCTCTTCTACCTGTTCAGAGCCTGGGACTTTTTCGATGTCCATCACATCCTGGAGGCTTCCTTTTGCCTTTGTCCAGGGTCCTGGGTTCATAGCTTCCTTTTATCACTTCTTTGAAAAGATTTTGTGCTTCCCGCATCCCTGTCTATCCAGCTGTCTGTCTACCTGACCAGTTGCTCACCCATTCTCTGTCTGTCTGTCTGTCTGTCTATCTATCTCTTACATCCACAGCTCCCCTCCCAATCTCCACTCTTGCACAAAATGCAAACTGTAGCTCATGACAGCTCTCACACCCCAGATTATTTTTTTCTATTTTTTGAGTGTATATATGTGAAGTTTTTGTGATGTGTGTCTATGTCCATGTTCACATATGCGTGTGTGCATATGAACGACAGAGATTGGCATGAGAGAAGCTTCTCCGATCACTTTCCCCTTATTTTCTGAGATAAGAGTCTTTCATACTCAGGAGCTACTGTTACAAGCTTACAACACCTCGGCCAGCTTTTTTTTTTTTAAGTGTGTGTGTGTGTGTGTGTGTGCGCGCGCGCACGTTTGCATGTGAATTCAGGATCCCATGAAGCCGAGAAGAGAGTTTAAGATGCCCTGTAGCTGGAATTGCAGGAAGTTATGAGCAGCTTGATGTGGGTTCTGGGAACTCGGATCCTCTGCAAGAAGAGCAAGCATTCTTAACCACTGAGCCATCTCTCCACCTCCTGCTTTTTCGTTCTTTTCTTTTCCTTTGTAAGACAGAGTTTTGTACTGTATCTCAGGCTGACCTCACTCTCATGGCAATCCTCCTGCCTCAGCCTCTCAAATGCTGGGAGTATAGGTGTGAGCCATCACTCATGGCTTCTATCCAGTCATCTCAATTTATAATCAATGGGGTATTTTAATATTACTCCAAGTTTGTATATCGTGGTGTACCCTTATTTGTAGGAAACATGTGCCAAGGATCCCGCTGGAGGCCTAAAACCACAGATCTCACTGAAACACATTAATACCACAGGAGGAGATCTAGTCACCAAGATGGTTGCTAAATGGTAGCAGATAGAGGATAAGTACTCCAGACAGAAAGATCATCAGCATCTCAGATGAACCAAAATGGGATGGTGCAAGAGTTTCATTATTCTACTGAAAATCATCCGGACCTTAAAAAAACGCCTGAGCTCTTCATTTCGAGAATTTTTTCATTTAATGTGCTTAGACTTCAGATGGTGACAGGTAACTGAAACTTCACAAAAGGGGGAGCTCTAGGTAATGGAGGTTGACTGTCTGCAGTGACGGAGTGAAACGGGAGGCAATACATTATACTCACTTGCGTGGCCAGTACAGGACAGATCTGGGACTCAAACTCTGGCAGCAAGACACTGAGTCTGCAGTCTTAAGCCAAGGCTTGCTGGTGCTCTGATGTCCATGCAGACGCAGTACACCTGAGGCACGAGTCTATGATCTTAGACGAGACTTAGCCATTATCTGATTCCATTTTTCTTGCTATCTTCTTGTTGTGTGACTCTCCCTGAGAAAGAAAATATCTGTTCACCCCAAACAGGGAACCAACAATAGATCCAAGAAAATATTTCACCCAATTATATCTTCATGAACCAATGATTGTATTAGGATACCTAGAGGAGCCTGCATGAACCTAGAACAACTGCATCAAGGACAGGTTCACCCCAGCATGGCTGTCACTCTTAAAGCCTGTGTTGTAGGAGCTTCCTGTAGAGTCAACATCACCACTGAAGATGCTCCTCTTCCTAGTAGACATTACTGTTTATATAGCACTGGGGAAAGGCCCTGTGGGACTTGGAACTTCTTGAGCTACCTAATCATAAATCTACAAAGTTGTCCACCTACCCAGCTATCCATTCATCTTCACACGTTTATTTCCTTTTATTTTTTGAGACAGGATTTCTCTATGCAGCCCTGGCTGTCCTAGAACTCACTCTGCAGACCAGGCTGGCCTCAAACTCAGAGATCCACCTACCTCTGCCTCCTGAGTGCTGTGGCTAAAGGTGTGTGCCACCATGCCTGGCCACACACGATCAATGTTAATAGACAGTATTAACCAATCCATCCATCTATCTATCCACACATTCATCCTTCTGATTCTCTATTAACCACTCCACCTGCCTTTCTCTACATACATCATTAGCACCCATCCATGTATTCATTTATCAGCTCATTAGTCATCCATCCATCAACACATCCAGCCCGCCAGAAAGTGGCCAGCCATCCCTCCACATATTCATCTGTCCATCAACCTATCCGTGCATGCACCTGTCTATCTATTCACCCATCCACCCATGCATGCATGGATCAGTCATTTACCTACTCATCCAAGAGAGGAAATAGATGCTGAAAAATCTCACATACACTTGCATTTCTCCCCCCTACGTGAACTCTAAGGGGCGCTGCACATCCTCTGGCCGGTTTCCTCTCTGAACTCACCTCCATACCCTTCCTCTCTGCTCACTCCCCATGAGACAGCCCTGCTTCCTTTCCTTCTCCTAACACCACAAACTAAGGATTCACTCCCATGCTTCCAGGTCAGGTTCCTTCTCCTCAGAGTGGCCGTTTCCCTAACAATGCAAACAGCACCTCCACCCCTGTCCTCCCAAACAGCACCACCTCCAGGAAGACCTGTAAGACCAGTGTTTCTCCCAAAGGAGCCCCTCCTCCTCTCCATATCTCAACTGTTTCCATGTCTCGGAGCTTGCCCCCATCTGCTGTTTTAAGCTAACGTGATTGACAGATGAGCTCCAGCAATGAACAAGCTATCAGGGGAGAGTTAGTCTCGTCTTCTCCTTTATCGATTACTTTCGTCTGACTGTCCATTCATAGCGGGACTGCACTTGGTATTTTCAGAATAAACAGATGCCAACAATCACCTTTTGTTTCACCTATTTTGGACAGGGTCTCACTGCATAGGTATGGCTAACCTCAAACTCACCCTTTTCCTGTCTTGGTTTCTCGAGTACTGAGAGTCCAGGCATGTATCATCATGCCCAACACACACAAACGCACACACACACGAAGGTTTAGATATGATTGTGCATCGTGCTGGTGTGCTCATGTCGCAGCACATCTGAGAAGGGAGGTCATACGACAGGATCCAAGAGTCAGTTCTCTCCTACTTGTAGTTCCCAGGGGCCACACTTAGGTCATCAGCATCTGCAAAAACATCTGGACCCACCGATCCATCTCCTGGCCCTCATATACGTATCTTAACCTTGGAATGAATGCATGGGCCACATAATAACAGAAACTTGGAGCTTTTATTTCTCCATTGCTTTCAGTCCTCCAAATAGAAAAATGGAACATGGAAAATGGAAACCAGCTCGGCGACTATACGTAGGCCTGTGCATTTATCTAGTTATCTGGACAAGCATCCACATGTAAATATGTACTTGATAAATGAATGGGGAAAATATAAGCTACAGTGCCTCTACCGCTTAGATCAGAATCTCAGTTTTATTTGGAGTCAGTAGAAGCTTCAATTGTTCCCCCCTCCTTCCACGAAGCCAGGTAGCAGTGACGCAGCTCCACACGGGCACAATACAAGATGCAGGGCTGAAGCAGAGCCTAGCCAGCCAGCCTCAGCTGTCCCAGTGGCATGACTCTGACGTCCATTCCCAGCTCAGGAGCCCACACAGTCTGCAGTCACAGGGGCTGGCTCAGGCTGTTGCCAGGGAAACCACAGCAGGAAGTGGGAGGGGGAGATTCAGGAATGGAGACAGGACAGAGTGCCCCTTAAAGACATGAATGTTTCCTTTCCCCAAACAGACCTCATGCAGTTCCTGCATCCCAGCCTGGACACAGTAGGCCTTCAACTCCTGATGGAGAACCACTGTCATTGTCCTGACGCTGCCAGAGCTTCCTTCCTTCACAGGGAAATCTGTTCTTTGGGACTCGGCTCTGCAGGGGTTTCCATCCCAAGCCTTGGGACTTGAGATGGCCCAATGACATCATGGCTCTGCTGCAGTGAACCTGGTGTGAGGAGAGGAGCAGGCCTGGGGAAGGTGGGTGCTGACTGTCCCCACAGGACACCTGTGCTGTCTGATCGCACACCGCTGTCCTGGGACCCCCAACAGAGCCACACAGAGGCAAGGGCTCTTTCTGCCCAGGTGACAGAGTCCCCTCCACCCAGGGGTCCGCAGACTGCAGCTGAGCTCCAAGTGAGCAGAGGACATAGGCAGGAGCCTGGGGATGAGGCAGCTCCAGGCTCAGGGAGGAGCGAGCGTGAAGCAGGACAAGCTTCTGGTTTCACAGGAACATGGTCAAAGCCACTGAAATCGAGAGAGCAAGGGAGGGATGGAGGGATGGGAAGGGATGAAGGCATAGAACAAATAGATCGAGACCCCGGTGGCCATGGTCTCCCAGTAGCCGAAGGGTTTAGTGGTCTCCCATCAAAATGGGGATGGCAAATGCCTAAGTCACTATGTGTGCATAAGGATGAGAGGACAATTTGGAGGAGATGGTTTTCTCCTTCTGCTACATGGATCCCAAGGTCTGAACTCAGGTTTTCAGGGGGAGACATTCTTCAGGCTCTAACAGTTGCATCTTTGATTTTGGGTTTTAGAAGTAAAATCTAGTGGCTGGATTACTGTGTCATTGCGTCTGACCATCTGTTTCTTGGGCCTCCTGGGCCACTCATTCAGGTTCTAAACTATCATGGATTTTGGATAGGGCCTTACTTGAAATGAACTTGCCTTAGTGGCAGTCCCTGGGGCACCCTTGGAAAAAAACTCAAAAAGTCTGGGATGCTAAACACTAAACACAAACATGGCTGGCAAGTGGGACATGGTCAGACTCCATAGATGGTTTGCGGTTTCAAAGCAAACCAGATTCCTCCTGGTCTGAGACTATGGGCATGGCAGAGCCTCCTCCTGGGAGGTGGCTGCAGGACTCAAGGACACTAGAGGGATAGGGCTCCCTGCAGGGGTTCAGAGGTCCACACCTGCTGCTTCTCACCCAGTAGGAGACAGGTGAGCTGAACTTGCTCTCGTCTTTGATGATTTCACCAAGGAACTTGTCTCCTCAGGTCCGCCCTGAGCACCTCCTCTTCTGCTCTCTTAGTCCCCGTCTTTCCCTGTTCTGCCACAGGCTTCTGTTGGGTCTCCCTGCCGTCTTTCTCTCCTGTTCTTTCAGAGTCTTTGTATTAGTTATGTGGTCGCCGTCAGGAGCTCACAGCTCCGGGAAGGAAAAAATTTATTTGTACCCACAGTTTAAGGATGTGGCTTGTTATGTGAGGGACATCTTGGAGGCAGTCACCTGAGGTAGCTGGTCACATTCTGCAGTCGGGGAACAGAGAGACATGAATGGGAAAGCCCAGCTCACTTTCTCCTTTCTGTGAACTTCAGGCCCCATGCATGATGGCCACCTCTTTTAACCCAATCTAGAAGGTTCCTTTATAGACAAGTCTAGGGAACTACATCCTATGTGATTTCAGAACATGTCAAGTGAACATCCAACATTAATTCAGTCTCCTTACAAGAACAAAAATGATTTTATTTATTCATTTATTTATTTGCTTGTGTGTGGGGGTGGGGGCACACATGCCACAGTATGTGTGTGGGGGTCAAAGGACAGTTTTTGGGAGTTGGTTCTCTCCTTCCACCATTTGGATCTCTAGAACCAAACTTAGAGGGTCAGGCTTGGTGACAAATGCCTTTACATACTGAGCTGTCCTGATGGTACCCTAAACCGATATAAAGATAAAAATCACGGAAAATCATGTAGGACACGACAAACCCTGGGGCCACCAGGAGCCCATGGTCTTCCAGTCTAGAGTTCGCTAATCTGTCTGTTTTGCATTTACGTGACTCAAGAGGCCCAAGTTTTCACCATGTTCCTGTGAAATCAGAAGCTTGTCCTGCTTCACGCTCGCTCCTCCCTGAGCCCGGAGCTGCCTCATCCCCAGGCTCCTGCCTATGTCCTCTGCTCACTTGGAGCTCAGCTGCAGTCTGCGGACCCCTGGGTGGAGGGGACTCTGTCACCTGGGCAGAAAGAGCCCTTGCCTCTGTGTGGCTCTGTTGGGGGTCCCAGGACAGCGGTGTGCGATCAGACAGCACAGGTGTCCTGTGGGGACAGTCAGCACCCACCTTCCCCAGGCCTGCTCCTCTCCTCACACCAGGTTCACTGCAGCAGAGCCATGATGTCATTGGGCCATCTCAAGTCCCAAGGCTTGGGATGGAAACCCCTGCAGAGCCGAGTCCCAAAGAACAGATTTCCCTGTGAAGGAAGGAAGCTCTGCCCACCCCTGGCAGCGTCAGGACAATGACAGTGGTTCTCCATCAGGAGTTGAAGGCCTACTGTGTCCAGGCTGGGATGCAGGAACTGCATGAGGTCTGTTTGGGGAAAGGAAACATTCATGTCTTTAAGGGGCACTCTGTCCTGTCTCCATTCCTGAATCTCCCCCTCCCACTTCCTGCTGTGGTTTCCCTGGCAACAGCCTGAGCCAGCCCCTGTGACTGCAGACTGTGTGGGCTCCTGAGCTGGGAATGGACGTCAGAGTCATGCCACTGGGACAGCTGAGGCTGGCTGGCTAGGCTCTGCTTCAGCCCTGCATCTTGTATTGTGCCCGTGTGGAGCTGCGTCACTGCTACCTGGCTTCGCGGAAGAAGCAATGTGCTGTGCAGGAGCCTCACCTGACCAGGAAGCTGATGGGAGCCCTGTAGCCCTGCAGCCTGTGTTCCTGCTGTTCTTGTGTTTCTTTAAATGACAGAGGTGCAGACCTTTGAGGATTTCTGGGTCTGCTTTATGATTTCCTCCTCCTGTCCTAGACCTGGATGATGAAATCAAGTGAGCAATAATAATGATGATGCCCTATGCACACGCTCATGTGGACAATGTATTTACCCCTACATTGAACACGTATGTGTTAGGGCTGGCTAGGTGGCTCGGTGGGTTAAGGCACCACTTTCACCAAGAATGATGACCTGAATTTTATCCCTGGAACACATATGGGAAAGGAGAGAATCAATTTTTGCAAGTTGGTTCTCTGAACTTCACACTTGGGGTGGCATAGGAGATCTCTCTCTCTCTCTCTCTCTCTCTCTCTCTCTCTCTCTCTCTCTCTCTCTCTCCTTCTTACACACACACACACAAATAATGTGAAAATCATAAGCATCTATTCTGAAAATACCGACTGCAGTCCCACCATGAGTGGACAGTCAGACGAAAGTCATCGATAAAGGGGAAGAAATAGATTTGCAGGAATCTATTTCCTTTCTTAACTGGATGGATGGATGCATGGATGTCTAGGTGGATGGGTGAAGTAACACATGGATAGGTAGATATCTGGATGGTGAACACGTGGGCAGGTGGATGATGAATGGATGAAAGGGCCAATGGATACGTGGATGAATCAATTGATGGAGGGAAGACTGGGTTAACGCGTAAATGGGTAGGTTGGATAAAGGGTGAATGAAAAGATGGCTGTAAAGGTGGAGGATGTAGGAAATGACCTTGGATGGGCAAATGCGCTGATGGAAGTGTGTTTGGATGTTTCGGGGGGTGTGCATGGTTTTCGAAATGAATGTGTAATTAGTTGTATGGATATTTCATATAAATATACTATTTATTTCTTCTTGAAGAGACAACTCCAATTGTAGTTTCCCTGATTTGATCTCTACAACATCCAGCTGTGAATGTCACGTGCACAGAGATTTTTGTCAGTAGTAAAGAATTGGCGCGTAAATGGCAGTGGGAAGATGTATAATGTAAATTCAACACAGAAGACAGGAATTTCAAAAGCCCACGGCAGAGACAACAAATGTAGAGGGAATTCCCCTCGGTCTCACGTGCACCTCTGACACTCTGCTTGGAGAGGAGTGTGAGGAGCTGAGATAGGTCCCGTGATCAGAGAGCAGTCACCTGTGTGAGACAGCTGGTCAGCTGACGATCACCTGAAGATGTACTTGGGAGATGAACTTTACTCTGTTTGGGGATTTCGACACTGTTGGATCTGAGGTGTCACGTTCTGCCACATGGGAAACATCACCTGGGTGTAAATGTGTTACTACTGAGCACACATTCAAGCCGTAGGCTACTGCCCCCTTCCCAAACAGCACTCGGGAGCATAGCTGTTCCACCTCCCCTGCCTCGGAGACTGCGCAACCTTTTGACACGCCTTCAACATCAAAATGGGAACCTGAGTCATCACCTTCAGTTTTTGCCCTTTCCTTGGGTTCTTGAAGCTCAGAATAACACCCCCTTCTGGGACTGGGATGATAGTTCAGTGGTTAAGCACTTGCTGAGCCACTGTGAGGACAAGAGTTTAGATCCCCAGAACCTGTGAAAACACCAGCTAGTCAGGTTTGCCTTCCTGCATTTCCAGCCTCAGAAAATTCAGACAGGGGATCCCCAGAGGGAGCCATATTAACAAGCTCTGAGTTTGATTGAGAGCCCCTGCCTCAATGAAGAAGGTAGGAAAGCAAGCAAGGATGCCTCTCACATGTGGGCCCACACATACACAAACAGTGTCTATACACAGGAACACACACATTTAAAAAAAAAAAGCCACTCTCCTCCATGAACCAAAGCAATGGCTGTTTGGTTTGAGGAAGACTAGCTAAGCACTAGGACCTGTCTTGAAGCTGGTTGGTTCAAATTCAGAGCACAGGGTTTGGAGGGGCTATACCCACACGCTTGCGCATTCATTCCTGTCTACTAAGTAGCAAACAGACTGTGGTTGGCAGGAAGGCCGCAGCAGCAATCATCTTGGTGATGTTTACAGATTCGGCGAGCACAGATAATGGTGTTTTACTCTTATTCCATTCTCTTGCTGGCTTAGAAACACTTACGGGCTGGAACCGGCTCAGCATTCTAAGTGAAGGTGGATTGTTGGGGAAATGATAGGGGTTCACAAGCGGCCAAGGGGAGTAAGAAAGGATCACTGGGAAGAATATGGTACTCGGTGTGTGTGTGTGTTGAAATGTGAAAAGGTAATAAAGAATTAAATTTAAAAAACATAGAAACTAATACAAAATGAAACCTGAATCATTACATTTTATGTGATACAGCTACCTTTCTTCATCTGAGATGATTTGTCTTTTTTTTAATTTGGGTGTGTGTATGCACACATTCACATGTCCTAGCACCTGGGTGAACAGACGATAGTTTTCAGGAGTCAGTTCTATCCTGCCACATGTGAGCCTAGGCCAGACTCAGGCAGCACACACCTTTCCCCCAGCCATGTTGCCAGCACCGGGTGAGTTCCATTAGGCTTGCTTCCAGGAGCTCAGAGAGGGCTGCTCCCAGGAGCTACACCACTCAAGAAAATGTGGCCCCTTCCCCAGCTTAGTATGATTTTAATCACTCTGGGAATATATGACAATATCTGAAGACATTGTGGGTTGTCACAAAAGGGAAAGGTACTCTGTCCCTGGCACCTAATGACTTAAGGCCAGAGATGTCACTTGACATGCTATAGTGCCCAGGGCAGCCAGTTGCCTCCTTCACAAAGAACTATGAAGTTCCAAGTGCTTGTCATGCTGCGATTGAGCAAAGCCATGCTGTACAATGGGAATCTCTCCCACGAGCATATCAGAAAGCAAGTTTGGCAGCGTGGTGTGGAAATGTGAAATGTGCTCACACTAGGAGCCAGCTGTGTCCTGAGCCCCTCACAAGCACATAGGACAGGAATGCATTGTGTCAGACGAGGGAGAAGCAAGGCTCCAGCCCCAGGAAATGAAAGAAAACCTGGCTATCGGCTGCATCTAGGGACATGGCGTGCCGAGCAGACAGCTGTGCTCTGGATGCTTTGCTGGCCACGGTGAGCTGTTTCCAAGAAGCCGCTGACCCCCTGAGCCCTGTGGAAATGCAACTACTTCCTGGACCTCAGGTGAACCTCCCCTAAGGTTCCACCCACTGTGAGTCCTGGGAGCTGAGTTTGAGCTTTGCAACTAAACCCTATCTTGAGATTCACATTGCATGTTCTTGGACACTCTAGCCTCCAAGTCAGAAAGTTTCTTTCACTGGTTTTCCTTTCCAAACGTGATAAATGCGAGCTGGAAAGGAGGCTCCGTCGGTGGAGCACTTGCTTTGTAAGCTCAGGGCCTTGAGTTCAAACCCCAGAGCCTAGGTAAAAAGCCAGTTGTGGGCAGGTGGGCGCACACTTTTAATCCCAGGACTCTGGAGGTAGAGGCAGGTGAATCTGTGACTTCTAGGCCAGCCTGGTTTACAGAGCAAGTTCCAAGACAGGCTCCAAAGGTACAGAGAAACCCTGTCTTGAAAAACAAAACAAAAAGCCAGTTGTGGTAGCTCGTGTTTCTAATCCCAGCACTGGGGAAATGGAGGCAGGAGGATCCCTGAGACTCACTGTCCAGGCCTCCTAGCCTAGATGAAGCAAACACCATTCCTGAGGGTAACACAGTAGGCTATCCTCTAGCCTCCCCACAAATGAGACACAGAGGTACCTGTGACACAGATGAGCAGCCCCCCCCCCACAAAGAAAAAAAAAACGGGACAAATGAATTCTGTGAGCTGTGCTGTTAAATGACAATTGTCCAGAGGTGCTTATTAAAGTACAATGAGGGAGACTCCATTCCGAACCATCTCAATGGGTCCAGACAAGGTGGCGCCATGGGGGGAGACACACTGGCCTCCGTGCAGCACAGACACCTGAGATCAGAGTATAGGGCCATCAGCGGACAGAAGGCCGATAAGAGAAAACCAGGCAAAGGGGATTCTGTATCTTGATGACTGTTATCACCTGCGGGTGGTGGTGGTGGGGTGTGTGTGCGCGCCTGAGGAGAGGTCTGTGCTGATCAGATCTCGAGACCGCCCAAGCCTTTAGACTGCAGTCTTCGGCTGTGAGAGCGGGTGCCTCTGGCTATGCCTTCATTTCCTGGGCCTGGTCTGCCTTTTCATCTGTTAAGAAACAGACCCATCAGGTTCTTAATGAAACCCAATTTGAGACTAGGGGTACAACTTACTTGCTAGAATTCCTGCCTAGCATTAAAAAAAAAAAAAAAAAAAAAAAAAAAAGCCCAGGCTTCCATCCCCACCCCCTGATGCCGCTTAAACCAGGCCTGGTAGCACATGACTATAATCCCAGCACCCAGGAAGTGGAGGAGATGGTGCAGAAGTTTTAAATTCATACTCAACTGCTTAGCAATTTTCAGGTCCACCTGGGGATACATGAGACCTTGTTTAAAATAATAATAATAACAATAATGGGTTAGGGAGATGGCTCAGTGGTTAAAAATTTGAGGACCTGACTTTGGAACCCTCAAAATCCATGCAAAGTGCCCTCTTCCTGCGCGTCTAGCCTTAGACAGTGGAGCAAGATCCCCAGAACAAGCCAGCCAGCCAGACTAGTGACCTGGGCGAGCTCTGAGTTTGAGGGAGAGACCCTGCCTCAGTGAATAAGGTAGATAAGAGTGACTGAGGAGCATTCCCAACTTCAACCCACATGCACATGCACACGCATGCATGCTCATACACGCAACACACATGGAAAACGGGAAAAGAAAAAATGCAGCTGAATTTTAGAAGGAAATCTACAGGCCGATAGAGGACAGGGACAGGATCCTAACAGGAGTCTGGCCAACTGAAGACGGTCGCTATGGAAGGGCAGTGTTGGGAGTAGATGTCCTCATCACCCACCAGCTCCCCGGGTTCATGTCTTTGTGGTACCCCCTTCCCTGGAGCACAGATGGCGGTGGTTCTGGCCTGTGCGCTGCGGCCAAGGAGATGGGAGGTACTGTTGTGACTAGGTAGCCTAGTAAACGCCTCTGTCCAGCCGGCAACGCGCTCTAGGTTCCCTTTGCCGGCTTGACGAAATGATTGTACCGGGAAAGCACGAAGGGCCAGGAAACACAGGTGGTCCTCAGAATCCAGGGCAAACTTCCAACAGGCGCGGAGGAAGGGGCCTCAGCTTCCTCCGCTGCACGGAAGCAGATCCTGCCAGCAGACACAGGCAGCCTGGAGGGAGAGCTTTCTCCAATTGGGAGCCCAGACATACTGTCCCCTCTATTACAGCTTTGTGAGACAGGGAGCAGAGGACCTAGCTGAGCCACAACCCCCATTCCTGGCCCACAGGAAAGCTAGGGTTTGAAGTCACTGAGCTTGGGGCTATGTGTTATCTAGTAATTAAAAAACGGATCAATTGGGGGGCCGGAGTGATGACTCAGTGGTTAAGAGCACTGACTGCTCTTCCGGAGGACCCAGGATCAATTCCCAGCCCCCATATGGCTGCTCACAACTATCTGTAAACCTAGCTCTAGGGATCCAATACCCTCACGCAGGCAAACACCAGCCATATGAAATAAAAATAAATTTTAAAAAGTGAACACACACAAAATTTAAAATAAAAATAAATGTTCTTTATAAAAAAAAACAAAAACGAAAACAAAACAATACATATGACACAGGAAACTGGAGTTTTTATATCAAAGGCTGAGAGAAACCAAAGAAAACATCACCATAAATAATAAGGAATCAGATTGAAATGTATTGAAAATCTGAATTTCAGGCGGGGAGAAGGGCGAAGAAACCTATCATGGGTAAAGCTAGCAGCACGCCCCTTCCCCGGGGTCCTCTGACTCTGTCACACTCTAGCCCAAAGCCCCCAGTGGGTTCTTCTTACTGCTCATATCACATCCTGGAGACAGTGGGGACCACAGGATTTTCTCTGTGCAAACTTACAAATCTGTTTAGATCTATGCCTGCTCAGGTGAAAGTGTATGTGTGTGTGTTTGTATGCATATAAGTGTGTGCGTGTACAGACTAGAAGATGTCTGGTAACCAAGTTCCATCCCCTCGCCCCTGCTGTTGGTTGTTGATCTTTTTTTTAAACAGGACCTTACAGTGTAACCCAGGCTAGCCAAGAACTTCTGATTCAAGCAATACTACGGCTTCAATTGCTAAGTGCATGCAACTTTTGACTTTTGATTTCACTTTAGTTAATTGAGTGTGTGTGTGTGTATGCGTGTGCGTGTGCAGGCACAAGTGCACATGTGTGTCTATACCTATCCTTGGAGTTACAGATGAAGAAAAGTAAGAGCTGCCATATTGTCTCGAATTTCCTTTTGCACACGGCTATCTCTCTGGAAGTGAGAACAAAGAACATTTCTGAACCACCAGTTGTGCGCTGGACTGTGTCGTGGGCACGCTCCAGGCCACCGCATTAGAAAATCGAAACACAAAGACTTTTTTTTTTAGCCCTTGAAAAATTGGAGAATAATTACATGAAATGGTCTCCATGGAAACAATCAGCAAAACAACCTTAATGGACCATGTTTTTATGTCTGAAAAGGGCATCTTTTGAATACTTTGTTTCCTGTGCTATTTCTTGCCATTAAATGGTTATGTGCTCACACAATGGATCCCCAAAAGGCATTAAGTATGGAATAGGAAATGTTCTGGCCTGGTCTGAGCCATTATCTCCTGGGTGCATACTTGGCCTGGGCTTTGAGTGGCTTCTACTGAGGGGACGTAATTTCAGGAAGAAAAGCCTGCTATTTTGAAGTTCTTTGCCTCTGAATCATCCATAGTTATCTAGATGTACATGTTGGTGGGGGCCCAAGGTCTCTTTGTCTTCCCAGCAACCCTTTTATGTTCATGCCATTATCTTTGTGGCTATTGAGCTCTTTAAATGATTTTAGCCTTCAGTCTAAACAGCTGCCATTTGTTCGCTGCACATCAGGCAAGGTGGAGCTACCAAAAAAAAATCTGATAGCAGAAAACATGAGGTTTTCTTTCATGTCCACCCTTTCTAGGCTCCTCAGCACCGTTCCTACCTAGCCCTCATGAATTCGGGCGTGACTCGATTGGTCCCATGTTTGTCTAGCACACACAAGGGCCTGGGTTTGATCCCCAGCACCCTACGGCCGGTGTTTGGGTGCATGATTTTCCAGACCAACACCTGGGATGTTAGGGTAGAAGAACCAGAAGTTTGAGGTCACCCCCAGTTACAGCCTGTTTCCTCTCTAGCAGACCCATGTATAGGACACCAGGTCCTCACAATCCTTTCTTCTGGCCTCCAACTCTGTCCTCATAACTCCACGACGGGTCAGGTGGTCAGTGGTGTCAGAAACTACAGAGAAATGGAAAAAAATCTCCCCTCCAGCAAGTGGCCCCTCTGATGGGTTCATTCCTGCCTCCCTTTGTCATAAATGTGGCTATTTGGAAAATAGCTGCCATTTTAAAAATGGTTTCAGAGCTGGAGAGATGATGGCTCAGCGGTTAAGAGCACTTGTCTGTGATTCCAGAGGACCCAGGTTCAATTTCCAGCACCCACATGGCAGCTCACAACTGTCTGTAACTCAGGATTTGAAGTCCTCACTCATACATACAGGCAAAGAACAACAATGCACATAAAAGTAAATTTTTTTTAAAAAAATGTTTTCATTAAAAATCTAGTAAACGTGTTTTTAGTGCTTTTGTTTTTATTTTAAGCCAAATTAGTTGAGTGAGGTGGCTCACACCTGTAATCCCAGCACAGAGACGGGAAGATCTGTGAGTCTGAGACCATGCCTACACAGTGAGCTCCGAGAGAGAGAGAGAGAGAGAGAGAGAGAGAGAGAGAGAGATCAAAAAAAAAAAAAAAACAGAAATAAAAGAAAGGAAAATCCAAGAGTAGCCCCCAGAGAAATATTGAAACGTGTTCCTGAGTGGAAAAATCTCAGTCTGGGAGGAGTCTGTTCTGCTTCTATAACGGGTGATGGCTCCACGGGGTGGACCCTCTGCTACTTACACTTAAGGTCTGGATTTTATGGCCACTGAAGTTGTGTATTATATTAGTAACGTTTCTGTTGCTATGATAAAACACCATCGTCAGAAGTAATGTGGGGCAAAGGGGGCTTGCTTCATCCTACAGCTTGTAGCCCGTCATCCACGAAGTCAGGACAGGGACTCAGGGCGGAACCTTGGGGCAGGGGCTGAAGCAGAAGCCATGGGGAACACTGTTTATTGATTTTCTCAGTCTCCTTCTAAAACCCAGAACCGCCAAGCCAGGAGTGACGTCACCCACAGTGGGCCAGGCCCTCCCACATCACACATGACTCAAGACAACATACCCACAGACTTATCTACAGGCGTTTCCTCAGTTGAGGGCCCCCTTGTCAAAGGACTCTAGCTTGTGCCAAGCTGACAAAAGAAAAAAAACAAATCTGCACATATACAAATATATTTTCAAAGATTTCTGTTTTTAATTACACTTGGCGACAGGGTATGTGTGATTGAGTAAGGGCGCCTGCCCTTGGAGAGCGGCAGTGTCAGATCCCCTGCCGCTGGAGTTACAGGTGACGTGAGCGCTGAGTGGAAGCTGAGCTCTGGTCCGCTCTACGCAAGCTGGCCTCAGACTCCTATGTAGCCACGGATGAGCTTGAACCTCTGACCCTTCTGATTGTCCCTCTCCAGTGCCGGCATTTCTGGTGTGTACCGCCATGCCCTGTTTCTGTGATGCAGGGAATCTCAGGAATTCTCCTGTCCAGCACATGCCACGTTGCCTGATTTCTTTTTTTTTTAATTTGAGTTCTGGGGATCAAACTAAGGTCTCACATTCCCACAACAAGCAGTTCACAGAGTTGTCTCCTCAGTCCAAGAAAGTTCATTTTCTACAGGAGTTTGGAGAAAATTTGCAATGTCATGAGTTGAATTGGGTCCCCTTAATATACATATAGTGAAGTTCTACACCACCCCCGACTCAGAACATAGCTGTTTGGGGGGAATATGGATGGTACAGATATAATTAGTTAAGATGGATTCTCCAGAGTGAGTCATAGTCAAATACAACTCTTGTCCTTATTAAAAACAAAACAAAACAAAACAAAATGGGAAATCAGCTACCAGGCATGGTGGTTCACACTTGTAATCTCAGGACCTGGGAGGTAGAGGCAGGAAGATCACCCTAAGCTACACAATCAGTTAAGTTGAGCTACCTGAGAACCTGTCTCAAAGTATCAGAATGAAAAGTGGGGATGGGGTGGAATTTAGACACGGACAGGATTTAGAGACAGAAGGAAGATGATCCAGAGAGACATCCCCCTGTAAGCTGATCAGAGAGACCTCAGAAAGAACTAAGCTAACACCGACCCTGGAAGTCAGCAACCCTAAGCAATTTAACACACAGGCCCACGGGTTTTCACATGGCCGCAGATACGCCAACCAGGAACAAAGAAAGAAACAAAAGCTATATAAAAACTAAAAGTAAAATAGAGGAATGGTCTGCCCCCTTCCCTAGGCTGGCTCTCTCCCATTCGAGCTGCCTGATTTCCTGGGGCAGGGAGAGGATGGAAGTGCCTCCGACCTGTTGCTAGGGAAAGGATGAGGAAGCCACTGGCTGGTTGTTACCATGGAAACTGCAGGAACGAGAGAGGAAGGACCAGGGAGAGAAATGGCACAGAAGCCCACCTTGTTCAAGCTCTGATATACTCCCAGGCTTGATGGTTGCAAACCTTATCTTAGTGTACAATAAATGTTCAATAAATATTTATGGGGCAGATGAATAAAATTGTGCTGTTTTGTTTAATGGCTCCCAACATGTAAAATTGTGGTACCCAAGGTCATAGGTTTTCCTGAGTGACTGAAGTAAACCCTGCTTTTAAAATGCACCAAAAAATGGAGCTTTTAAGGCTCCATTAAAATTTTCATTAATAATTGTGTGTGTGCATGTGTGTGTGCACCGTGTGATGTGTTTCCTCTGGGAGCTAGAGGGAAACCTCATCTTCCTCAGGCACTATCAGTCTTTATTTTTTCCTTTTTCTGTCTTTTTTTGCTTGTAAATGTGTATTGTGAGCATGCCTCCTCCCTCTTTGTGTGTGTGTGTGTGTGCGTGCGCGTGCGTGTGAGCGTGTGCTGGGGTGCATACACACATGTATGCATGTAGACCTGAATTTGATCCTGAGCGTTTCGGCCATCACTTCCAACATTGTTTATTGATGCAGCTTCTCCCACTGAACCGGGCCCGTCCAGCTGGCCGGCTCTGCCTCCTGAGTGCTAGCATTGAATGCGTTTATTTATTTACTTTATTTGCTATTATCTAACTTTTTGCCTGGTTGTTTTTGTTTTTAAAGTATTTTTGATGCACTTGTGGGTATATGCTCACGAATACACACTTAAGTATATAAGAACATCATGCATACGTGTGGAAGACAGAGAAGAGCTTGCTGAAGTCAGTTCTCTCCCTCTGTCACATAGCTCCCGGGTATCGAACTCATGTTGTCAGACTTCGCAGCAAGAGTCTTTACCTGCTAAGCCATCTCGCCAGCCCAAGGCCTCGCTTTCATACATGGGTTCTGGGATCCAAACCCCAGCATTCCTTCTTACATAATAAGAGCTTAATCTCTACACCATCTCCCCAGTCCTTTGGCTTTGTAAAGATGAGGTCTCTCCCTGGCCTTGGACTGACCAAGCAGGCGAGGTTGGCTAACCAGTGATCCTCAAGGACGCTGCTGTTTGTGTCGCCCTAGTATCAGGATTGCACATGTACACTGCCACACTCTGCCGTTCCTTACCTGGGTTACAGACTGTGCCGTCAACCAGATCGTTCACACACACACACACGCACGCACACACACACACACGCACACGCACACACACACACGCACACACACACACACACGCACACACATACACACACACATACACACACACACGCACGCACGCACGCACATATGCATCATGCATGCACACAGGTTAGGAGTCAGTAACGGTGTCAAAAACCTGTCGTCCCGGCACTCCGGAGGCTCAGGCAGGAAGATCTGATACTAGGGACAAGTCTGCAGTGTTTGTCTCAGGTCAGTAGAGATGGCACGGGGGAGCCCCTCTATTAGTGTTTTTGTTTGTTTGTTTTCGTTTGTTGAAATCTGCTATCCATACTAGGCACAGTGGCCCACACCTGTCAGCCCAGCTCTCCAGAGGTAGAGACAAGAGGACCAGAAGTTTAAAGCTATCCTTGGCTACACAGCACATATAAGCCCAGCCTGCCCTAGATGAGATACTGTCTAATTTTTTTTTTTTTTTTTTGCGGAGATACTAAAATGCTTGCAGACAGACCTCCATTCCTCCCTTTCACTCCACCTGTCTGTGCTGGCTGTGTGGGTGTTTGTGTCTGAACCGGCCTGCTTTACTCGCTTGGATCGTTCCTTGGACTCCAGGTGGCCCCATCAGTCCCTGAGGAATGTGTTCTGTGGGGTTCACTTCTGTGTTATCAGGACCTGAAGAGCTCTGGGTCATTACCGACACTCACAGTACGTGACTGGAGCGGAGATGGGAAGAATCAACGCTTATTTCAAGTATGCTCGTGTCCTTTGGCTCCGCAATATTCCTTCTAGAATACATCCTCCAGGCATATCATGCTAAATACCGGGCACAGTATGCATGAGCTCGCTTTCCTGGTCCTTCCAGAACCCCAGGGACAGAAATGAAGACGACTGCATTGTTGGTCGGAGGACGTCTGTTCATTAAATCTCCATGTCCTCACACTGAGGAGGATTTGGCCGTAATAAAAAGAAAATGAGCAAATTCTAAACCTATCAGGGGACAATGCCCAAGATGAATTGTTGCGTGAAGAAAGACAGGTGACAAGCAATATAGGATGCTTTTTTTGCATAATGTATATGAGAGTATAATTGTGCAAAATAGGATATGTCTAGCAACGTATGCATAATAGATTATACATAATGACCTGTGTGTGATTATGCATAACAGTCTGCTCATAATGTGTGTGAATAATTTTTGCATAAATGCATATGTAAAATTTATCTCGAGGGCAATACATATAATATTAGAGATATGGAAATCATCACAGGAAGGGAGATAAGAAATTCCAAAGCCCAGAGGTGAAAGAGAAAGAGGCTTCCTCTTCTCTCTGTTCAGCACTCCCATGCATTCTTGAAAGTTCCCCATCGAGAACCAAGTAACTCACGACGACTGTTTGTCTGACCAAGTCAGAGCTCTGCTCCAGAGAAGCCACCACAATTGTGATCAAATGCTTTAAGGTTTTAATTCATGGAGGAAAACCGTAAGCAAAAGATAGATGGTGAAGATCAAGGGCCAGCCACAAAGTGAAAATTTAAAATGCCAGTTATAAGCCAGGTTGTGGCGTGCACACCTGTAATCCCAGCACTCGGGAAGCAGAGGCCAGCGGATCTCTGTGAGTTCGAGGCCAGCCTGGTCTGCAGAGTGAGTTCCAGGGTAGTCAAGGGCTGCACAGAGAAATCCTGTCTCAAAAAAACAAATAAACAGACAAATAAATAACAAAACCCCCAAAAGATGAAATAAAATACCAGTTACATTAACAACAGCAAATATGGAATACCAGAAGTAGGGAGACAATTGAGCAGGAAAAGATTCTTGTGACCTGAGCTTGACCTCCACAATCTACATAAAGAGAGGAGAGGACTGGACTCTGAAGATGTTCTCTGACTTCTACACATGCACCGTGGCACACTCATTAAGTGAAAGTTAAAAACAGGCAGTCGCCAGTGCAAATCTGATAGAAGACAGCAAAGGTGTCGGCTAAAAACAAGCGGCTGATAGGAACGACAGGAGTCAGGCTGGTGAGACGGCTCAGGGGTAAAGGCATCCGCTGTGCAAACCTGGCCACAGGAGTTTGAGCTTCAGAGCCTACATGAAGGTAGAAAGAGTGAGTTGATTCTGTAAGCCACACACCTGCTATGGCATGCCCATGCCTCCCCAACACATGATAACTAAGTGCAATTTAAAACTTCAAAAATGATTCCATTAGGCAGAACAAAATGGAGGAAGACAATGGACATCAGCCACTGGCCTATATACACATGGGCACACATGTACACATACACACACATGCACAACACACAGGCACATATAGACACACACATACATACATGACATGTAACACAGGCCCACATATACACACACATGACCCACACATATGCATGCCTGTATACATAGGTGCACACACATGTGGGCACACAGGCACACACACATGCACACACATGCGCAGATACACAGACAGGCATATACAGGCACACATACATACACAGATGCACACACACATACATGGGCACATACACGGGCACATACACAGGCACACACACACACACACACGATGGGATCTTTTTCATCCTATTCCATGGTGGTTATAGAAACAGGGCACCCAGGCAGGAAGATGGCCCATCAGGTAAAGATGTCCGCTAAAGCTCTATGTTCTGTCCCTGAAACCCACACAGCAGAAGGAGAGAGCCAGCTCCTCAAGTTGTCCTCTGCTCCACACTCCTGCCCTGCTGGTTCATAGACAACACATGCAGGCGTGCGTGAGTATGCACACGCGAATACGTGCACCAAATTTAATTAAAATCTTAATTACCCTTTTAAAAAAGAAATATGACCTTCAGCCCCCGATGAAAATGTATTGTTTCAGATGAACCCCATTTGATGACACAGCTGCTCAAAACTTTGTGGGGTGCTCCCATTGTCCGCTCTCCCAGGGTACAGAGTGGGCATGCATTTTATATTACAATTATGGCTGTTTTAGATGGCATTCCCGTCAAGGCTTTGACATTTAAATGACAAATGTCGTGTCTTGAAACCCAGCATGAAAAAACGTTCTCTCTACTGAATTTCTAACAGCAATTTTCATTTGCCAATTCCCAGCCCGAGCCCTGTCTTCGCACGGCCACGTAATTCCTGTAATTTGGAAGATGAGTCACTGTGCCTGAGTCGTGACACTGGGGGAGGCGGGACCTTCCCGAGGGGCGCTAGGACTCAGCCGAGCTCATTCTGCAGTGGAGCATCTTCTGCAAGGCAATTTTTCACCTCGTGTTTTTCATTCTTCTGCACGTCACAGGACTGACCATTCTCACCGAGGGACTGCCCATTATTCCAAAGATTTCTGGAACATTTCATAGATATAAACTCCAAAATGCAAGGCCAGTGAGATGGTTCAGTGGTCAGGGAGCTTGCCACCAGATCTGACAACCTGAGCTCATTGCCCCAAGGTGTTCCCTGACCTCCACGGGCATGCCAAGTCAGGCTCCTGGGCTTTCTCTCTTTCTCATGGAAAAATGAAATAAAAAACACACAAGAGAGTAAGGATATCAGTTGGTGGAGGACTCGAAAACAATGAGCAAAGTCCTAGGTTTGATTCTCAGTCCTGCAAAATCAGGTATGGCAGTGTACCCCTGTGAGACCAGCCCTCCAGAAGGGGAGGCAAGTTCAAGGTCTTCCTCAGCTATATAGTGAGTTTAATGTCCTGGGCTACATAAGGCCCTGCTCTAAAAACAAAACAACAACAATAACAAAATAACAAGAAAAAGAAGGAAATAGATTGTTCTAGAAACACACAAAACTTTCAGGGAATACTTCAAAACACAAGGGACTGGGAGGGCACTCACAGAGTTGAATGCCAGTCCCGCCCAGTTGAAGACCAGCCTAGTTAACAGCCACAGAGAGATGGGCATCCAAGCCCACCCACCACCATACTGGGCTTTGTGTTTAGAGACAACATTTTTCAGGGTAGGTGTTCCAAAGACGTGAAATCAGTATGCAGAAGAGATCTATATAGTCACCAGAGCATTATTTACGAAAGCCAAGATGTAGATTTAAAGACAGACCCATCTCAAATACGCCACGTTGGTCTGTCTGCTGTTTCAGGCTGAAACCGCCTAAGGAACTGTAGCCACAGGAAGGGCCATTCAGCCAGCCTCTCCCAGGAGCACAGGCCATAAAGATCCTTTCACACACCAAGTCTGAGAGGGAGCCTTGATCTCCACAGGCCGGTGACTGGGGCTGCCTGAACCTGTGTAAACACTCTGAAGTAGCCCTTATCTCCCCTCGGCCTGACGGCCCCATATATCTCCTAGCGACAGCCTGCAGTTTACTCCCTCGGTCAGAGACCTATCTGTCTTCTCATTCCTTCTCAAAAATATTACTCTTTGTCTGAGAAATATAAAGGCCTGCTTCAGCCGTCACCCTCTCGTACGTGTAAAATTAATGAAACCTGTATGCTTTCCTCCTATGCATGAATACAGCCCCCGCAACCTCAGAAGAACTAAGCAGTAGGGGTTAAGGACACTCTGGATACATATTTTTAAAAGATGTGTCTGTTTTTTCTCATGGATTTATTTATTTTTAATTTTATTTACTTAATTTAATTTTATTTAGTGTATGGAAGTCAGGGGGCAACCTTTGGGAGTTGGTTCTCTCCTCCCGTGTCATGTGGGTCCTGGCGATCCAACTAACGTCATGTCTTGTAGAGGGCAGCTTTACCCACCGAGCCATCTCGCCAGCTCCTAAAACAGTTTCCCCCTTCTTTCCTGTACAGTCTGGCTTCCTCAGAAACTGTAGACAACAGTAGTCACACACACACACACGAACACACACACACAACCATACATGAAATAAATGTAAGTTTTAAAAACAAAATCTTCACCTATAGTAAGCCATAAATGCAATTATTTGCCAATTGAAAGTAAAATAAAACTTTTTTTTAAATAAAAAACCACAACATTTAAAATAACAAAGACAACATATTTTGTGTATGCCCCAACTGTCCCCAGTTTCCGAAGTCTCACTGGGACACTCTGTGCTTTGATACTGGGGTGACTAAGTTGTCTTGATTTCTCTGGAACATTCCTGATCTTAGTGGGTAAAAGTTGTGTAGCCCCAGCAAATCAAGGAGAGATAGAATAACCGGTGATTATTTAGTACCAACGTCTTCTGCTAGAATGTGCTTGTCCCTCAGTTTGGACCCGACACTGAACAGAGATTCAGGAGATTCTTTAAACACATCCCATGATCCCTTGCTCCACCTCCATCACTTCATGAGACTCCAGCTCAAAGAACCCTTCCCTGAACTCTTGATGGCATAAGCATCACCTGCAGCCTTCCTTGGGGAACTGACATCTTACCTCAACAAGGTCCTTTGAACTGGGCCTCCCTCTGCCCCCAGTCCATATTCTCTCTCTCTTTGCCTGTCTGTCTGTCTTTCTGTCTCTCTCCTCTCTCTCTCCTCCCTCATGCCCTCCTCCTTGATCCTGGTGTGAAATTTCACAGAAACTACCAAGAATTTCTTCCATCTGGGACATCTGATTCATTGTGATTTCTTTTTCATTTTCACCTGTGTGTAATGTTCATGCACGTAGATAAACATATTTTTGTAGGTGTGTGGGTATCCATGTGTGTGAGGTCCACACGCAAGCATATGCATGCCTATGTGGAGGCCTGAAGTTGAAATCATCCCCCATCACTCTTCCACCTTATTCACTGAGGCAGGGTCTGTCAATCAAACCAAAGCTCACACATGTGAATAATGTCCCTCGCCAGCAGCTCTGAGGATCCCCTGTTTCGGAGGGGCTGCCTCGCCCACCCTGCATATATGTGAACTTCTGGGGATCTGAGATCTATTACCCATGCCTGCATGGCAAGTGTCTCCCCAGCCCCCTGAATTACTCTGTTAATGTCAGCGTGGGGTTATAACGTCTGATCATCTTTCCAACTGAACCGTAATTTCATACCCCTTCCTCAAGACTATCCCCCACCAAGTAAACCACTTTCCTCTTTTCCCCTGTCTCCACCCTGCTCCACACACTACCTTCCCTGACAGAAGGCATCAGGGCCCACTGGGAGGCCACTCGGCATTCATCCTTCCCTTCCCGTCAAGTCGGTGCTGTCAAACTGTGAGGAGCACCCTGATGGTAGACGGTTGTGGTGTCTCTAGGCAACAGGCATTGAATTGTCCAGCTCCCCTAGCATCTCATGGGACCCTCAGCAGTTACATATGACACCGCTGATTGGACTATCCTCATACACTCAGAACTGGAACTGGACTGTGAGAGGGGAAATGCATACGGTGGCAAGAATGACAATACATAAAAAAAAAGTAATACATAGAAAGTTTTACTCCTTTTTATTTGTTTTGTGTGTGCCTGTATATGTGTTGGCATAAGCATGAAATGGTTCACATTTGGGGATTAGAAGACAACAAATAGGTTCTCTCCTACCATGTGGGTTCTGGGGATCATCTTGGTGGAAGATGCCTTTACCCACTGAACCATTGCTCTGGCCCTGATGGAAAGACTTTAACAACAACCTGAATGTGTATATTCCCCAAAAATTCAAATATTAAAAAGTATGTGTGGCCACGCATGTCTTTAATATAAGCACCCAAGAGGCAGAGGCACAGGGATCTCTGTGAGTTCAAGACCAGCCATGTCTATATAGCAAGTTCTAGGCTAGCCATGGTTACACTGTGAAACCCTGTTGCAAAAATAAGATGAAGTTGGGTCATTCTAGGAACTTGAGTACAAATGTGACCTATGGCACACATGTGCAAGTGTGTAGACACACACAAAGAGAGACAGACAGACAGACAGAGACCAAAAGTCTATTATCTAGTGTCTACTAAGGTTAAAATCTTCTCATTCTCTTCACACAGATGGAAAAGTAGCTGTTTCAAAATTGCTCTGAGTCACACAGGCAGCAAGCCGAAGAGCCAGGGCTCAGATCCAGTATCACCTGATTACGGGGGATGCTACTGTAATCGTCTAAGGGAGTGTCTCCCAATTAGTTCCCTGTGGTTGCTATAACAAATGAGCTCAAATTATGTGATGTTAGATGACAGAAAGCTATTCTCCTCCATTTCAGAGGCTGGGACTCTGAAGTCAGCATCTACAGTGCTAGTTTCCGCTGGCTCTGAAGATGAATTCCCTCTCTTTCCCCCGGGCTTTTGTCTGTTGCCAGCAATGTTTGGGATCCCTCTGCACGAAGATGCCCTTACCCCAAGCTCAGTCTCCACCATTGGGGGGGCTTTGCCTTTGATTGTGTCTTTTTGGGTTTCCTATAGGAAGCACCCTTAGATTCAGAGCCCACCCTCTGCAGGGTGACAGCCTTCGTCCTAGTGCAAAGACTTCTGTTTAAAAATATCTCAGTTCTATTTATCGTACATGTGAATGCACACATGCATGTGTGCCAGGGCTTGCAAACGGAGGTTAAGGAAAACTTTGGCAGGTTTCTTCTTTTTCCCATGTGGGTCCCCCAGATCAAATTCGGCTCACAGGCTTGGTGGCAGGCACGTTGGCCCACTGAACCATCTCTCCAGCCCTCAGTAACATTCCAAGTAACATCACACCTGAGGTTGTAGGTGAATTTGGGGGTGAGGCGCACCATCCAACCCCCAGAAGCATTTCTTCCTCCTTTCTTACCGAATCTCCTCCCACCAAGAACCAGCACATTCCATAGACTCAACTTTCTTATTCCTTAAAATCTATCCATTCCTCAATCCCTGCTTTGGTGCCCTTGTCTAGGGTAGTATTTACAGAGGTGGCGCACGCCTTTAATCCAGCACTCTGGAGGCAGAGGCAGGCGGATCTCTGTGGTCAAGGCCAGTCTGGTCTACAGAGTGTATTCCATGACAGTCAAAAAAAAGAAAAAAAAGAAAAGAAAAGAAAGGAAGGAAGGAAGGAAGGAAGGAAGGAAGGAAGGAAGGAAGGAAGGAAGGAAATCATGAGTCTGAAATTTCAATCTGAGAGTTTGTCCAAAAGTCAGGACAAGATTGGGGCATAAGCACGATGAGATAAGAATGCCAGGGGCTGCCGGGCGGTGGTGGCGCACGCCTGTAATCCCAGCACTCGGGAGGCAGAGGCAGGCGGATCTCTGTGAGTTCGAGACCAGCCTGGTCTACAAGAGCTAGTTCCAGGACAGGCTCCAAAGCCACGGAGAAACCCTGTCTCGAAAAACCAAAAAAGAAAAAAGAAAAAAAAGAAAAAAAAAAAAAAGAATGCCAGGGGCTTCCACCATGTCCCCAATATGATTCTTATTTTTGTGTAAGGAAACACAACATAAACTCATCAGGAGATTGACCTGTGAAATTATTGACAATCTGCAAATGGAATGTTCTATGACCATAGATAAGAACTTAATTTTTAAATTTTTAAATATTCATGCATACAGGTGTTCTGTTTGCACGCATGTCTATGCACCATGTGTGTGTCTGATGCCCAGGGAGGCCAGAGGAAGGAACCAGGTCCTCTGGAATTAGAGTTAAATATGGTAGTGAGCTATTATTTGGATGCTGGGAATCAAATCCAAGTCCTCTAGAAGAGCAGCCAGTGCTCTTAACTACTGAGACTTCTCTCCAGCCCCTCCCAAAGAATCTTAAATGTGTTTAAATACTGATACAGGTATTTGTCAAAAGAGTTCTTAAACTGGGAGGTGATGGGCACGCCTTTATCCTAGCGCTTGGGAGGCAGAGGCAGGTGGATCTCTATGAGTTCCAGGACAACCAGGGCTATACAGAGAAAATGTGTCTCAAAAAAAAAAAAAACTAAAAAAAAATAAGTAAATGAATAAATCAAAATTAATAAAAATAGATAAAAATAAAAATATTTTTAAAAAGCAAGAACCGAGGAGACAGCTTAGTGACTAAGTGTTAGTACTGCTTTTCACTAGGACCCGAGTTCAATTCTCAGCACCCATATCCAGTCACTCACAACTCCCTGTAACTCTTGCTCCAGAGGAGCAATACCCTCTTCTGGCCTCCTTGACACACACATCTATATATTTAATTAAAACTAATCCAGTCATCGTAGCCCATGACCTTAATCTCAGCACTTGGGAGACAGAGACAGGTAGATTTCAGTGAATCTGAAGCCAGCTTGGTCTATTTAGTGAGTTCCAGGCCACCCAGAGCTATATAGTAAGGCTCTGTCAATAATAATAATAATAATAATAATAATAATAATAATAACAATAAATAAAATCTTAACCAGAGCATGGTGGCTCTTGCCTTAAATCCCAGCACTTGGGAGGCAGGGCAGGCAGATCTCTGAGTTCAAGGCCCACGTGGTCTACAGAGAGAGTTCCAGAACAACCAGTGTTACACGGAGAAACCCTATCTTGAAAAAAAAAACAAAGTAATAATAATAATAAACCAAATAAACGAGTGGGGCAGTGGTGGCACACGCCTTTAATCCCAACACTTGGATCTCTGTGAGTGAGTTTGAGGCCAATCTGATCTACAAAGCGAGTTCCAGGACAGCCAGGACTGTTAGAGAAACCCTGTCTCGAAAAATAAAAAACAGATAAATAAATAAAATAGAAATAAATAAAAAATAAACCGAATAAAGTAATGATTGAATCGCACGACTAGACAGGCAGACAGGTGGATAAACAGACACAGTGGATGGATGGATGGATGGATGGATGGATGGATGGATGGATGGATGGTACAGTGAACGATTTTGAGGATGGGGGAGTACTACTTTCCTTTGAAAATAATACTGTGACCTGATCGGCTCTAAACAGTACAGGAAAAACTGGTTAAAAGCAGCAAGAGCTCGTACACTTCGCCAAACAGATGGTTAGTATTAAGTACGCTTTTTCCCCCCATATCTTGGAAGGGACTGCCTCCCACATGTCTGCAAGAAAGCAATGTTCTGCCTCCATCTCTTGGATGTACATCCTGCCTGCGATCCAACACCGCCCCTAGCTCACTGGAAACCCCATGGAATTCTGGAGGCCCGAGGGTCCACGTGGCCACGCAGCGTTGTGTGAATGTTCTAACCGCCAGCTTCCTCTCGCTTGGATAGGTTCCTTCCGTCTGTTCACGTTCCGCAGGGCCAGGATGAGGGGGAGTGGGGTGCAGCCTCCAACAGGGTGCAAAATTTTAAA
Source organism: Alexandromys fortis (assembly GCF_014885135.2). Lineage (NCBI taxonomy): Eukaryota > Metazoa > Chordata > Mammalia > Rodentia > Cricetidae > Alexandromys > Alexandromys fortis. Next base: position 707,216 of record NW_026068157.1, on the reverse strand, counting down.
AGGTGCAAACATCTCAGCAATACAGACAAATAACAGCTAAATGAAAGATTTTTTTAAAATGTCATTTTTATTTTTTAACTCAGGGAAAATAACCAAAGGTGAAATAATAACATTTTGTGGGCTTGTTTTTGCTTTATTTAATTTACTTTATTGAGACAAAGTCTCTTTTTTCCAGACTGCCTTTACATAGTGCTGAAATTACAGCCGTTTAACACCATGGTGCTGAGGCTCCCACCGAGAGCCTCTTGCGCCTGTCAGACAAACACTGCACTAAAAATCCCAGCCAAGAGAGCGAATGTTAGCTAGGATGGGGTCGGCAGTAGGAGAGGCTAGGGAGGTACGGTTTGTCAGGCGGTATTTGTTCTGTTTCTGGGGAAGAGTTTGGCACTGGGCTCATTGTGGGTTCTCCGTGTGTCTTCCAATTTCCTGTGGTGGGGTACTTGTGTGTGTACCTCCTTGTGGGCACGAGTGGAGGCCAGCGTTTGTGTTGGGATATCTTCCATCGATTCTCTGCCTTCTTTTGTTGAGAGGGGCTCATACCGAACTAAAATTTTCTCATCAATCAGTCCAACCAGTGAGCCCCTTGGGCCTGCCAATCCACACTCCTTCCCCCACCACCCTGCGCGCAGTCCTCGGGTTCCAGGCGTGGGCTTCCGTGCCAACCTTCTGAGTAGGGTCTAAGGATCCAAACGCAGGTCCCCGGGCTTGCACAGCATTCTCTTTACCCAGCGCGTCACGCCCCTAGTCCTGGCTTGTTTTAAATTTCTTTTAAATCTTGTGTTTGTGGCATAGGCCTGCAACCCCAACTGCTTTCAAGGCTAAGACAGGAAGATAGCACGCACGCTCCAGAGTTTCCTTGGGGCTCACAAGATGGAGATGGGTCAGTGGATAAAGAGGCCTACTGCCAAATCAGCTGCCTGAGTTCAACCCCAGGGACCCACAGGGAAGAAGGGAGAAAATCAGCTTCCAAAAGTTGTCCTCTGACCTTCACATGTGCTGTATGGCATTTGTATACACACACACACCACCACCACCACCACCACCACCACCACCACCACCACCACCACCACCACCACCACCACCACCAATACCAAATACCACCAACAGCAATAATAATAATAAATTAAATTAAAATTTAAAAAGACTTAACTAGACTACAGAGTAAGTTCAAGGCTAGCCTGGGCAGCTAAGTACGAGCTTATTTCAAAACAAAAGCAAAACTAGGCCTGAGCCATAGCTCAGTGGTAAAGCCCTTGTCTAGGCTGCACAAGAAACCAGGTTTACCCCTCACTACCACGTCAAACTATTTCAAGAGAGCAGCAAGTGTCGTAGACCATAGATGGGCTCACCTGCCTACCCTGTATGAGTGCCTGGGTTCCGGCCCCACCACTGGAGAAAGGCAAAAAGAAAAGGCAAGACTAAGTGAAAATAAGATCTACTTAGAGTAATGAGTTCCTTGGGGGAAGGGGACAGCAAAGGCTGCTCTTGCCTTATCTAGTCACGCGTGTCTGCTGGTCTCAGCTCTAAGTCCTCATGGCCAACATCCTAGTCCTTTCTGCCAACAGATCAGACCTCAACAGCTAACTGCAACCTGCTCCTAGTCACGCCCCCCTCTTCTCCTCCCCATGAGAACTCGTCACCCATAATGTCAGGATAAAAACTGCGAGCTAATTCTCTTTCCGTGTTTCTGTCTGAAGCCTAAGTCCTGTCATCTCTGCCTCCAGCTTCCCACATCTGTTCATTTGCAGATGCTGTACACTCCAGTTGGCTTCTCTGCTGCCACCAACAGCCTGAGTTGTCATATCTGACTCGGGGCCTGTTTTCTCACCTCCTTCCCGGCCTCTGCCCAGAGGTTTCCCAGAATGTAGGCTGATTGCACTGCTGGGAGGTCCCAGCAGCTGGTTCAGCGTTTGAGATAGCAGACTTTCCCATAACAGCTTCAGCCTCTAGACAGTTCTCCCCGACTTCATCCAAAAAGAACTTGCCCTACGCATCAGGGTGTGTCCAACAAGTCCGTGTCGCGCTCTCTAACCATTTCATTTTATTTTGTTAATGTTTATATGTAGGTGTATGTGCAAGATGCATGTATGGTATGTATAGGCATGTGCACATGCGTGTGTGAGCCGGTGTTTGCAGATGTGAGTGCTGGTGCCGTGTGTGCAGCACACATGTGGAGGTCTGAGGACACCCTGAGATGCTGGCTCTCACCCCCCATCTTGTTTGAGACAGGATATCTTCGTGGCTCATCACTGCACGTGCCAAGCTTGCTGGCCCCTGATCCAGGCATTTGCCAGTCTCTGACTCCCATTTTACTGCGAGAGCACTGGGACTATAGACAGGCATCACCTTGAAGGCAAATCCTTTCCCCACTGAGTCACATCCCCAGACTATATGGTACCAAAATTCTGCCAACAACCCCATGATACTTCCTAAGTTTTTCTTTATTTTTTTTTCAAAATGAGAATGCATTTATTGTATAAATGTGTTCTTTGTACAAATTCATTGTGCAAATGGGTTCTACAATGACATTTCACAGTGTGCTTTGACTATGTTGACTTCCCATTAGCATTTCATGTCCCTTTCCCCTCCCTTTTCCCTCTAGTCTCCTTCCTCTTCCTTTACAGCAGAGCACTTGGGAGGTAGAAGGAGAATCAAGAGTTCAAGGTCAACCTCAGCTACGTAGTGAGTTCAAGATCAGCCCGAGCTATATGACACCTTGTCTCAAAATACAAAAATGGGGGCCCGAGGCCTGACTTCAGATTTCTAGAACCAACGTTAAAAAAAAAAAAAAAAGACAGGTGTGGCCATGTGCGTATCTATGAAAGCAGAGACGGGGAGGTCAGCAGGGCTTGCTGGCTGCCAGCCGAGCTCTGGGTTTAGTGAGAGATCCTGCCAGAAAGGACACGGTGGAGAGAACAGAGCAGGACCTCCCACATCCTTTGGCTTCCTCGTGCGCGCGCGCGCGCACACACACACACACACACAGACACACACACACACACCTACACACAGTTGATTTAGGTCATTTTTATTCTTAATTTATAATGTAATTAAGTCATTTCTCATCTTCCCCTTTCTCTCTCCAACCTCTCCCATGTAGCCCCCCCCCCTTTGTCCCTCAAATTCATGGCCACGTTTTTTTTAATTGCTGTTACATGTATGTGTATATGTATTTCCAATACATAAATACAACCTGTTTGGTCTATGTGATGTTACCCATAAGTATATTGTCTCACTAGGGCGCCCTCCCTTGGGAAAAGACCTTCCATCCTGCTCTCCGCATTCCCCAGTTGCCTGGAGCTCTTTGCTGGGTTTGAGGCCCTACGGGTTTTGCGCCTTCCCTGTAAGCATAGCATTGGCGTCATCAGTTTTCGGCTCTTGTGCAGGCAGCCGTGTGGTGAGCCTTCTTGGCTGTGGCCACTCTGACTTTTGTAGGAGACACAGATCTCACAGCAAGCTTCCAGCTCCTCTGGTACAGGGTCTTTCCTTCCTCTTCTTCCACTCTGATCCTTGATCTTTAGTGGCAGAAACTGGTACACACAATTTTAAAAAGCAAATACTCTCCGTTCTACCTTCATATGTGTGTGTGTGTGTGTGCATGTGGGATACATATCTACTGGGTTCCACATATAAGATAAAATATGTAATATTTGTGTTTGTGAGTCTGGTTTAATTTTTAAGTCATACGACAACCTCCAATTCAATCCATTTATTTTCCTTCCAAAAAGATTGATTGATTTTACACGTATGAATGTTTTGATTGCTTGCATGTCTATGTACCACATGCATGCTTAGTGCCAGAGGTCAGAAGAGAGTGTTGGGCCCCCTGGCACTGGAGTGACAGACAGTTGTGAGCCACTGTGCGGATGCTGGAAGTCAAACCAAGGTCCTTTGCAAGAGCAACCGTGTTCTTAGCCACTGGAGCCATTTCTCTAGCCCCGACCATCCACTTTATTGCAAATAACATAATTTCCTTTTTCTCTACTTTTACGACAGAGGAGAGCTCCAGTTGGATCTTCCGCAGGTGGTGCCCTCTGGCCCAGGGCCTCTCTTGTCTTGCACTCTGGACATTCAGCACTGGAGAATACTTTGCTTTGTGAGTGAGTGTATGGGATCTGTGGGTGGAAATTGTCAGTCCCTGCCTTTCCTTACCAGTAGTTTTTATTTTATTACATTTTAAGTGCATGTGTGTATGAGAGAGTGTGTGTGTGTGTGTGTTTATACCCACATGTATAAGTCAGGGGACAGCTTGCAGGAGTTGGCTCTCCTTCCATCATATGGGTCCAAGGTACAGAACTCAAGTCTTGGGAACAAGCCCCTTTCCCCCGAGCCATCCTTTTAGCTCACAAGTTCCTCTTGTATGGCAATTAAACCTGTATCCAGACATTGCCACATGTCTCCACTTCTCTTGGAGATCAAGTTTCAGCTGATCCTGGTTCCTGTTGCTGTGTTTTGATTTTCGGTCTTCTGACTCTCACCTTCCTCGGGAGGCCACACTGGCTTCCCATGAGCATTTGTGACATCAAATCTGAAAACCAATGTAATTTAGAGTTTTAGATTTAACACATACAAAATAGTAAGATAGTATATCAAAGTCCAATTGTTAAGGCTGGAGAGTCGACTCGATGCTTTAGAACACTGGCTACTTTTTCCGGAGGACTCAAGTTCAGTTTCCAGTATCCACATGGTGGCTCACAACCATCTGTCGCTCCAGTTCCAGGGGACCCGGTGCCCTCTTCTAACTTCTGCAGGCACCAGATACACACATGGTGCACAGACATACACACAGGCAAGACACTCGGGTACACATTCCATTCCTTCACTCACACATCAAGTCACAGGGCAGATTCCGAGCACCACATAAACTAGGCCTGGTGGTGAGGGCCTGTAAGCGACTGGGCAGTAGATACGGATAATCCTCGGCTACTCAGGGAGTTTCAGAACACGCTGGAAGACAAGAGGCTTTGTTGTCTTAGAGAGAGAGAGAGAGAGAGAGAGAGAGAGAGAGAGAGAGAGAGAGAGAGAGAGAGAGAGAGAGAGAGAGAAGTCTTATTTCGAAGTCTAAGGGCAGGAGGAAGGAGAGGGCTGGAGAGATGGCTCGATGGACAGAGAATCTATTGCCCTTTTACAGGATCCCAGTTCCCAGTACCCACAATCAGGATGCTCACAACTGCCTTAACTTCAATCCAGAGAATCTGACTCCTTTGGCTTCCACAGGCACTGCACTCATGTACACACACACACACACACTTAAAACAGAAAAATATTTAAAGTAATAAGGAAAAGAGAGCAGGCCAACAAAACAACTCAGCATTTAAAAGCACTTGCATGCAGCACGAACAACCCAGCTGAATTCCCAGCACCCGTGCGAAAAAGGCTAAATGTGGTATGTCGCTTGTGTAATCCCAGAATGCCCACATCAGAATGGAAGACAGAGATTGGGGGGCACAGCCGAAGGGGCTGTCTACAGCGTAGTGCAGCCACACAAACGACAGAGAGATCCTATCTTTGTCCAGTAGAAGCAGAATCCTGACTCCTGAAAGTTGGCCTCTGACCTCCCCTCATGCGGTGTGGGGATCCGCTTGCTCATTCTCACCAAGCAAAAAGAATAAATCTTACAAGAAAGGAAGGGGGAAAGAAAAAGCAGATCAGATGTTTGCTTGATCTCAAACACACCCGCAGCTTCAAAGGCTCGTCCTTCTAAGGCGTGCATCTCTCTGGCCCTGCTATCTGTAGCTGCCACCCCCTCGAAGCAAACTTCACAGCATCCCCCCCCCCCCGACACCACGCATGTGGCTCTTCTATTGTAAAGTACCCATCTTTGAACTTTGAAAACAACAAACATTTAAGGATTTATGTTCATCCATGTCTTTGGGGCATGCACCCTCAGAAGGAATCTTTCACCCCAAATCCCTGAGATAAGAATACTTTATTCTATCTGCAGCCTGCATGGAATGTGCGCCTCACATCCTGTTTTCTTGAGTATCCGAGTTCTTATTTGGAGCCGCATATTGATAAACCATTCACATTCCAGACAAGACCACTAACTAACCTCAGTCTGCAGGAATGAAAGTGTGTGTGGGGGGGGGTAGGGGAAGAGAAAACACTCCTTGTCCCATTCCTCTTTCACTAGCTACAGGACGGTGCTTTCTGACCTCAAACAGCTCCCAGGCAGGGCACAGAAGCCCCCGGCAGGGAACACACAGAGACACTGAAGGAGTCCCAGTCCCCTCACTCATCAGCCCTGAGTTCCATAACAAAATGGCAGCGTAGGTGACTTGAACAACAGAAACTGATTTTTCCCCCACTATTTCTGAGACTGAGAGTCAATGCTAGAGGTGCCTGCAGATACTGGCTCCTGGTGAGGGCTCTCTTCCAGGCTTGTGGTTGTTCTCACATGGTGGAAGGAGAAGGGAGGAAGAAAGGGGAAGAAGGAGGGAAGGAAGGGAATCCAGAAAACTCAAGAACTGATTTAGGGGAGAGGAGCTGGAGCGGTGGCTTGGTGGGTGGGTAAGAGCACTGGCTGCTCTTGCAGAGGACCTGGGCTCAGTTCCCAGCATCCTCATCAGGGGATCGGAAAACCTCTTCTGCACTCTAAGGGTACTGCACACACATGCACATTCTGACACACACATACATATACACACATACAATTAAAAGTAAAATAAATCTCTTTTTTAAAAAAGTATTGACCAGGGCTGGAGAGATCACTCAAGTTAAGAACACTGCCTGTTCTTACAGAGGTCCTGAGTTCAGTTCCCAGCAACCATATGGTGGCTCACAACCATCTATAATGAGACCTGATGCCTTCTTCTGGCATGCAGATAGAATACTGTGTAGATGGAGCATTGTATACTTAATAAATAAGTAAATCTTTTTTTTTCAAATATTAAACCGGCATTTTTTCCTGCTCTTCCAAAGAAAGTCCCAGTGCCCCCCTCGTCTTCTCCCCCTGTGATCCCCCCTATGATCCCCCCCTGTTTTCTCCTTAAACTTTAGTTTGCCTCCTATAAAGAGCTCTCTCCAGAGAGATCACTCTGGAGTCCAACCCTCCATATACAAACTTTGAGGAAGAGGACAAGATTAGCAATCTCTGATAGCATGGAGCCTTCCTAAGGCTGATCAAGCCTTCTGCCACAGGAGAGCAAGGGCCCATAGAATATAGCCATCCATCAGATACAGGGCCAGCTACAACCCTAGTGTCTGCCTCCCTAACTCGCACACACTCACACCCCCTCTCTCACTCTGAAATCCACAGCTCTCTGTCCCATGACGGCACACAGCCTGCAGAAGACCCAGGGAGAAGGCATCGTCCCTACCCATATCTGAACAGAGGAAGGGAGACCCCAACAGCTGGGTGACTCGCTTGCCAACGTGGGAGAAAAAGACTTACTGAAGAATTCCTCACTCTTGCTGACAGAGTGATTGGTGATTAAGGCCATCTGGGAGGAGCTGCTGAGAGAACTGTTCTTATAAGCCGCAGGAATCTATATTTAAATATATAGCCACATGTGGGTGCTTGTGTTTGTATATGTACTTACATGTGTGATTGTATATATGTATATGCGCTTGTGCTTGTCTATGTGTGTGTATGCATATAGGTGAGTATATGTACACGTGTGCCTTCATGGATGTATATGTGTGTATATATGTGTGTGCTCTTATGTATATGTATGTGTATATGTATGCGTATGTGTATGCATACATGCATGTATATGTGCATATGTGTGGCTTTGCATACGTATTTGTGTGTGTGTATATATGTATATGTGTATGTATATATGTGTATATGCGCCTGTATATGCACGAACGAGTTTATGCATATTTGTATGTGCATGTACGTATATACATGTGGACATATGAGTGTAAATCTGGGTTTACACGTGTGTTTATATATGTATCTGTATACATATATGTATCTGTACGTGTGTTTATATGTGTTTGGATGTATGTGTATATATGTGTATATGTGTATGCATATGTATATGCTTATGTGTGTGTGTATGTGTATGCTTGTGCATTTGTGCATGCGTATATATACGTGTGTGTTTATGTGTATTTATATGTGCTGTGTGACACTATGCTTGGGGAGATGTGACAGATGCCTCCTCCCCCCAGATAGGGAGCTAAGGGTAGCCCAAAGTAGGGATCCCAGCGAAGTCCCATTTGGTGAATCCGTGAGTTATAGTGGGGCTACTCACAGGAATATGAGGGAGGGGTTAGTTACAGGAGCAGGAATGACCGGGCCACAGCGGCATCATCAGACCCCACCCCAGGATGAGGAGCCTGGAGTGCGCTACACAGCCTTCAGGCAGCTCAGCTGCTTAGCCGGTATCTTTTCTGGGTAGCTCTGCTAGTCTCTTCTTCTTCCAGGCAACTCAGCTGGCCTGAGAGTGTCTCTCAGCAGTCCTCACTGCTCAAACCTGCTTGGGGAAGGGAGGGGCCTCGTGAATCTCGCCATTTTCAGTGACTTCTTGCTGCCTTTTAGTTGCTTACTTCCTGGGCTGAACAAGCTCCCCGCAGGGTAGTGCTTTCCTTCCCCATAGAATATTCTGTGTCTTGCGGTGATTCCCTCCAACATGAAAGATTTTAATCTTGGAGGAAACTCCTACACAATACTGTGTGTGTATATTTGTGTGTGTGTGTGGTGTGTGTGGTGTGTAAGAGAAAGCAGAAAGGAAACTCTCTGAGGGGAAAACAGTCCTGGCGGAAGAGGGCCGAGGCAGGCAGAGAGTGGCTAAGCCAAGTGTAACTACATGTGTTAAAATGCTGTAATGAAATCCATTATTTTGTGCAGTAACTTAAAAATAACAATAAAAAAGAAGGCCCCACCCAGGAGCCATTCTTGATACCAGAATCTGGTGGACCTTGGATTTTGTGTTTATTTATTTTTTTGCTGTGTCTTGGTAAAACACCTTCTAATGGTAGCCGAAGCCCCAGGGTTTTCTCCACAGAACATCAGCTGGACTCCTTCTCTGACTTCAGGGAAACCTGTGCCTATGCCCTAAGCCCACTATGGTGGGTGGGATCATTTGCTGTGGGGAAAGCTGGCAGGCAGCCGGACTGTTTCAGGCAATCCTCTTTCCCACCTCAATCTCCCGGCCCCTCCTTCGGGTAAAAGCAACTTCTCAGAATTGTTCCAGGAAGGTGGGAGCTGCTGCTTTCACGGGTGACCAACCTCACCCATGACCGTGATGATCGATCAACGGCATTCCTGTCACCAACAGGTCTGCAGCTGCTGCTGAGCAGGGCGGTCATCTCTGTCCCCTGTTGCTGGCCTGCCAGCAGAGGCCCCAGGCCAGTCAAAGGCAGTTTGACATAGCACAGCGGCCAGCGCAGCTGTTGAGGGGGGATTAGCTGCAGGGAAAACTGACCCAGTGACAAATGGCTTAGGTATGTCCGCCCCTGGGAAACGTGATCTTCAAGGTTTGCACTATAGAACTTGTTTGTCTCAAAAGATGAGGAACACGTTTGTTGGCTGGGTCTCCAGAGAATTCACAATGCTGACAGCTCTTTGGATATACCCAAAGAGACAGAGTACAAAAAAACCAATTACACGTAGGCTGCGCTCATAATCAACAAATGCTGGTTTGGGAATTGCCGTGTGAAGCATGCCTCTCGGCAGGCTGCTCCGAATGTACGTCTGGTGACTTCGAAGATGTCACAGTCATCACCCACAATTACTATGTAATAAAAACACTTCCCCAAAGGAAGATATCCGTGAGCACGGCTCCTCACGGGAGGAAGCCTGCAGCCGCGGGAGCCCAAGATGTAATCACAAGTTTATCAATATTTCATTTTCTTTGCACGAGGCTGATAAGCATTCGTAGCCCTGGGTGTGATGGGAATTTATCGAGATTTACATCTTTCAACTTTCCTTCTAGAAGACAGTGAGGTTTTGTAATAAGGGACTAAGGGCCAGCAAGATGGCTCTGAGATAAAACATGCTTGCCGTTGTGCAAGCGAGCCTCTGATCTGAGTTTGATCCCCAGGTTCCACGGTAGAAGGAGAGAACTGACTCCCCAAAATTGTTAGCAGGGGCTATACTTTTCAACATAACTGATGGTTCTCCCGACAACTGGTCGCTGCCAGTAGCTCTTCAGCCGGGGGTGGGACTCCATGCCCACACCCATTCTCCAAGAATATCTGATCCGAGTATGCACAAAATGGACCTGATGGTTTTAAAAAAGCAAAGGACACATAGTTGGGTGGGTGGGGAAGGAGAACTGGATCTGGGAGGAGTCGGGGGAGAAGGCCATATTATCAAAACATGCTATACAAAATCCAACAAACTAGTAAACATATATATTAAAGACAAAACAAAATTGTTCTCTGATCTCTTCATGCATGCCATGGAACATGTGCACTCACAGACAGACAGACACACGCACACAGAGACTATACATAAACACACAGAAATAAAAATAGGGCTAACCAAATGATTCAGCAGTAGCTGCTCCTGACAGCAAGCCTGATGACCTGAATTATAGCTCGAGGACCTGTATAGTGAGTAGAAAGAGAAAATTAACTTTAAATATTAACCACAATTAATCCTCTGATCGCTATACATTCAGTAGGACACACACGCACCACACACAGAAGCACAGATAAGTTAAGTATGAGTTTTAAAAAAAAATCTTTAAAGGGAGCTGGAGAGGTGACTCTGTAGCTAAGAGCATTGGTTGTTCTTCCAGAGGACCCCAGGTCCAGTTTCTAGCACCCACAACTTCCTGTAGCTAAAGTCCAGGGGACCTGACACCCTCCTCCAACCTCTGTGGACACCAGGCATACACATGCTGCCCAGACACACATGCAGGCAAAACCCCAGACACATAAAATGAAACTAGTTAATTAACTTTAAAAAAAAATCAGGAGAATAAGGTAGTTGTATTCACAGTTTAGAAATATGGCTTCGTTCTCCATCTGTGAGGTGGAGGACATTGCCACCAAAGTTTGAGGACACACCAGAGTATAGAAGATAGCCAAATGTACCTCCCTGTAAACCGTGATTAACCCTGTGTCTCAACCTATTATTAACTAAACCATCACACTTCTTTCATTGCTTCTGTCTCTCTCTTCTCTCCCTCTCCCACCGCCCATGTGTGTGTGTGTGTGTGTGTGTGTGTGTGTGTGTGTGTGTGTGTGTATGTATCTGTGTCCACCTAACTAAACTGGCCAGCCAGCAAGCCTCAAGGACAGGATTTCATCCAGAAATGTTACAGTATCCATCCCTTAAAGATAAAGCTCTTATATAGAGCTGGTGTTTGAACCAAGGCAGTTCGCATTCAGAAAGCAATCACTACTGCCAAGGTCTGTTATAGCTTGTATCAACAAAGACGGAGGCTACAGCAACACACTGAGCGTCTGTCTACTGCTCATGCGTCACACAGACTCCAGTCTAGTTCTGGGAACATTCACAGCCAGGAGCTTCATTGAACACTCAGAATCAAAGAAGCAGAGGGCTGCGGGATGCTGGGGGTGGGGTCGTAGCTCACTCAGTAGGTAAAGGGCCCACTGTAAAAGTATGAGAACCTGATTTGGGTTCCTAGAGCGCACATAAAAGTGTGGTGCAGTGGCTAGTACTGAGAGGACAGAGACAGTATCACTGGCCTGATGCTCAGTGACCAGCCAGCCTAGCCAAACCTGCCTCAGGGTCAGTGAGAGACAACACCTCCCAAAATAAGAGTGGTACAAAGAAGGAGAGGGAAGGAAGGAAGGAAGGAAGGAAGGAGGGAAGGAAGAAGGGAAGGAGGGAGGGAGGAAGGGAAGGAGGGAGGAAGGAAAGAAAGAAAGAAAAAGAAAGAAAGAGAGAGAGAGAGAAAGAAAGAGAGAAAGAAAACTTCAAATTTAAAAATATTTTTTTGATGATGGCTGAGCAGTAAGGACCTTTGAGTCAATCCCCTAGAACCCACATGGTAGGAGAGAATCAGTTCCTACAAGCTGTCCCCCTGACCGCCGCATAGTGAGCACACACCCTACCCATACACATGCTCAATAAATAAGCGTAAAACATGAAGGTCCCCTTCTGACAAGCGATTGATGAAAGATGACTGAGAGGGAGAGGGAGTTTTCTCCAGAGATGGCCTCTGAGAGGCTGTGCATACTCCCTCCCGTGGGTCCTACACCCACGGCACTCTTACAGAGAGCACCAAAAGCACTCGGTGTGTTCAGGTGGAAAAAAGAACGTATGAAATCGGGAGGGGAAGGCAGGGGTGAGACACTCTTTGTCTCCAGCACTGCACAAACCAGGATTGGTTAGGGCACATCTGTGATCTCAGCACTTGGCTTCAGAGTGAGTCCCTGGCCAGTCTACTCTCGGGGAACAAACTCAGGTCTTTCGCATGCAAAGCAAATACTTTACTAATGGGGCCATCTCTCCAGCCTCCAAAGGACAAATTTTTAAAATCTGTGTCTCGGTTTCCCAATCTGAAAAAAAAAAAAAGGCATATTTAGCGGTGTTTCCAGATCCAGGCTGTGAGGGAACCACTGGCGTGGATGCTGGGAACTGTACTTGCGCCCTCGGGAAGAGCAGCAAGCTCCCTCCACCACAGAGCCTCCGTGCAGCTCTCATACTTGGCATATGAAACAATGGATTTCATGTAGTAGCTCTTGCCTGTAATTTCTGCACCCAGGAGGCTGAAGCAAGAAAGATCATTATGGGTTCAAGGGCATTTTGGATTAGATAACTCAGGTCAGTGGGCGGCAAGGCAAGATCTTATTTCAAGAAAGAACTGACTAAACGGAGGTTTCAACACATTTCCATACACCTGTCTGTGTGGGCTGCTCATGCCCCTCTATCCCAGCCACAGTCCGGTTCTCCTCACCTCTTCTCTCTGGTGCCTTTCCTGTCTGCTCTCTTGCCATCAGAATGGTGAGATTTAGTTCCGTGTCTGAGAGAGAACATATAATATTTGTCTTTCTGAGTCGGGCTTATTTATTTAACATGATGAGCTCCATTTATTTTCCTGCAAATGATATCATTTTATTCTGCTTGCTGGCTAAATAATACTTCCCTGCGGGGGACCGGGTCCAGGCACACGAGGCTGTATATCACACTTTCTTTATCCATTCATCTGTTAATGGGCATCTAAATGAGTTTCATAATTTGACTATTGTAAATCACATTGCAATAAGGACGAATGACCAGTCCTCCCATTTTGCCTTAATCACATCTATCGCGGCTCTATCTAGATCTGGCAAAATGGCTCAGCAGACAAAGGCACTTGTTGCCAAGTCTGATGACCCAGGGCCCACATCGTAGAAGGAGAGAACTAACTCCTTCTGTAAGTGGTCTTCTGACCTCCACGTTGGCACCGTCATGCGTGAAACAATGTACAGAGCAATGCACATGCACACACATGCAGGAGGTATGTTTGCTTGTTTGTTTGTTTTAAAGACCCTGTCGCCAGGGTTGGGGACACGGTTCAGCAGAAGAGCTTATCTGGAATCCACCAGTGAGAGAGGCCTTAGGCGCAGTCTCCTGCATTGCAGAAGGAAATGGACACGGTTAATAGCAGGGCCGGGCAGTGACAGAGGTCGTGCTTGTAATTCCAGCACTCAGAAGGCTGGAGCAAGAGAATTGCTGCGATTCCAAGGCCACTCTGAGCTACAGACCTTGCCTTGAGAATACGTATGACCAGTAAGATAGATAGGCAGACACCCCCAAGTCTGCCCACGATAGTTCAATCCCTGGGACCCACATTGTGGTGAAAGAAAAGCGACTCCCTCATATTGTCTCCTGGCTTTCATGTGTGTCTCGTGGCACATACAGGCCCTGACAATTTTATGTACAGAAATAAATAAATCGGTTTGGGGGGGGGGCTGTGGTAGTGGGTGCTTTAAACCCAGCACTCGGGAGGCAGAGACTGGTGGATCTCTGTGAGTTCGAGGCCAGTCTGGTCTACAGAGTGAGTTCTAGGACAGGCTCCAAAGCTACAGAGAAACCCTTTCTTGAAAAAACAAAAAAAGAGGGGGGGTCATTTTTAATAAATAAATATCTCCATTTCAAATGCATCTGGAGGCACTGAGCATTAGGTCTTCGATGTATAAAATCATGAGACATTCAAATGAGCTTTAACAACACCAGAGTCATGGTGGGGGAAGCTGGGAAGCTGGGAACGGAGCTTGCAGTTTGGTGAAGGCAGGATTTGGAGACACACCCAAGGCCTTAGTCAGCAGCGTGGATTTTGACCCAGGTGAGGAAGGGCACCTCAGTTGTCAACAGCCAGTGGCTCTGACTGCCACTGCCACGGCGGGCAGGGGAAGCCCATGGAGGTGGTAAGCCTGGAAAAAGAGGAGACAGCCGGAGTCAGGATCCCGGGGACGTGGGCAGAGGGGCAAGAGCTTTGCTTTCAAGTCTGCAAGCGTGGGAACATATACTGCTGTCTCCCCCAAGAAGATAAGACACAACACACTAGAGCTTAGACCCCTAACTGTCCCCCTCTCCTCTCCCACGGGAAAAAAGACAGACTCTTCAGCCGCAAAGGTCTTTGCTTCTGTCGCTGCCAATCAATTTCTTTCCCGTTTGTGCATTTAAGAATGATCACGGGTGCCCTCTACTGGCCTTTTGCTGAGCCCATAGGAAGCCGCCCTCCCACTGAGGCAGCACAAATCCTTTCTTTTCCCCCCCTTCCATACAGGTTATGCACATTGAGGGCCTACTGTGTGCCACGTATTGTTGAGATGAATCAGATAGCTTCCATATGCACACAGAAATTCACTTATACTGAGCAAGTGAGAGGGGCTGTGTACTACTACTACTACTACTACTAATAATAATAATAATAATAAAACATGAGTCAAGACGTTTTGAGTAATTTGAGGAAATTTAGATAAGGATACCACTGGGAACGCAACCCTTTTTTTTTCATTAAATTAAAAGTATGTTTAGTGTGTGTGTGTGTGTGTGTATGAGGGGGACATGTCATAGTATATACATCCGGAACGCGAGGAACAGCTCAACAGGAGTTGGTTCTCTGTTCTTCCACTTCCATGGGTTCTAGAGATCGAACTCTGGCTGTCAGTCTTGGTGGCAAGAGCCTTTATGTGCTGAGCCCTCTTGCTGGCCCCAGGAATATGTTCCTGAGGTATAGCCCAGGATCTGCAACTTCCCCAGTGAGGACAGGTTAGAGGCACCATAGCCAGCCAGGCTGAAGCCATACACTGGACAGCTGTATTTAGGTGTCCCTCACAGCCCCATAGACTTCAAGCCTCTTCTACATAACAGATGAGAAGTTCAGAGGAGCACAAGCCACTGGCCTATGGAGCCTCAAACCTTTGCAGAATCTCCACTGGGAATCCAGGGTGGCATTTTGAGCCTAAACACACGCCTGCACACATGCACACCCAAACACGCCTGTGCACATACACGTCTAAGTCCTACAATACTTCAGCCTCTGCCCCTCTCTCTGGTCCTGTTGCAGCTCCTTCCTCTTCTCTGTCTGCCTGCGGTTTCCATAGAAACAGAGATGGCCCGATGAGAGCTCTGAAGGAGACAGAGCCCGAGACTCTGGCCTCAGACTTTTATATAATTAAAATGCATTGTCAGCCGAGACCTCTGCAAAACACCAGGGAGAGGAAAATTCTGTGTGGGGTCTCTGCCATCCCGGCAGAAATCTCAGGCTGCCTCAGAAAAACAGCGACACAAATGCTATTTGTTCTTCTCTTTATTCATTTATGATTAAGCCAATTATCTGTCCCACACACTCAATGGCTAGGAGTGAATAACAGAAATAATGTCGCTCTTATTATCTGAGATAGGGTCTTGCTATATGGCCCAGGGTGGCCTCAAATGCATGGCAATTTTCCTGCTCCAGCTTTCCACATACTAGGATTACAGCAGTGTGTCACTGTGCATGATGTAAATGGTTATATAGTGTGTGTGTGTGTACTAACTATATATATAGTTATATTCTTAGTATATGTATTATTTAATGCATCACAGCAAGCTTATGGGAGTCAGATAACCGCTTGTGGAAGTCAGTTCTCTCCTTTTACCATATGGGTTATGGGGACCAAACTCAGTTCAGCAGCCTTGGTTGCAAGCACCTTTACTTGCCAAGTCATTACGCCTGCCTAGTTATATTAATATATTAATTTTGTATTTACTCTCAGTTACTGGTATTGTCATAAGGACACAGTATAGATGAAGGAGCATCCCACAATGCTTTGGTAAAGACACTTGCTTCTTAGATGATGTGACCACACAACACTAGCCATGACAATCAGCAATAGTATAATAGCCCTGGGTTCAGTCATTAACACTGCATAAGTCATGAACGAACACACCTATGATCCCAGCACTAGCCAAGCAGAAGAAGCAGGGAGATTCAAGAGCTCACAGCCATCCTCAACTATATAGCAAGTATGAAGCCAGCTTGAGCTACCTGAGATCCTGCCTTAAGAGAGAGAGAGAGAGAGATTGAGGATTGAGGCAAGATAGTCCCATTGGTAAAGGCATTTACCACCAAGCCTGCTGACCTGAGTGAGATCCCAGGACCCCCAGGATGGAAGGAGAGACCCAACACCCCGAAGCTGTACTCTGTCCTCTATGCCTGTACATGTCATTTGTGAGCATGCACACACATAAACGAGTGCAATTGTGGACCCGATGGGTATTCCAAATTGTGTAATGTGCGTGTGTCTCACAGGGCTTCGTGGATGTTTGAACTGAAGAGATTGCTTTGTGTTTCCATGTGTCTGAGAACACTGGACCAAGGTCTTCACCCAGTCAGCTCCACGTCACGGGCGCTTTGTGGGGACTCTGGGTGTAGACTAGTGTTTCTCAACCTGTAGGCTGCGACCCCTCTGACAAACCTCTGTCACCAAAAATACTCATATCATGGTTCACATCAGTAGCAACATTACAGCTATGAAGTAGCAATGAAAACGACTTTATGTTTGGGGTCACAACAACATGAGGAACTGTATTAAAGGGTCGCAGCATTAGGAAGGTTGAGAACCACTGTGTAAACAAAGAAGCCCTCCTCCTGCTTGAATTCGGAATTCCGGATCTCAGCTTCCTGCACCTTTCCTAGTCATTCATCCCTCCTCAATCCTCCTCGGTGTTCTGCCCTTTCCACAGACACCATCTCTCTTTCCCAGTGCACTCTGCCTCTCAAGCCAGAGATTCCAATCATGCAAATTCAACAAGATTTGCACCAAAAACATTCAGAAGCCAGGTATAGTGAGTAGAAACTCACACCTCTAACCCCAGAACCTGGGAGGCAGAGGCAAGCAAATCTCTCTGAGCTCAAAGCCAGCCTTGTCTACAGAGTGAGCTCAAGGCCAGCTAGGACTACAAAGTGAGACCCTGCCTCAATCCAAACGAACAAACAAACAAACAAACAAAAAACCCATCACCTCTAGACTGAAAAGACAGATGCTTCTGAGAGGTCAGAATTTCCTAAGATGGTGTAATTACAACTTCATAGCTCATACATGTTACTAGGTACTAGAATTAATCTGGAGTTGACAAAAATATATACATGGGAATGACAAGATGACTAGGTCAAGGTAATCGCTTCCAAGCCTAAGAAACGGAGTTCATGTCCCAGGTCTCATATGGTGGAAGGATAGAAGAAACTCCTTCGACTCCATGTGTGTACCAGGGCACGTGCGCACTCCCTCCCCCCAGTAGGCACCATATATACACACAAACTTAATAAATGTAATAGATGGGATAAAAATTGTGTGTAGGAGTTATATGCAAACACTACCATTTTCTATAAGGGGCTTGCGGATGTGTGGGTTTAGTCATACTCAGGAGTCTTAGAACAGATCCTTCATGGATCCTGAGTCGTGACCATATCTATAAAACACCTACTGTGTGCTGAACATTGCAGTGGATTAGGAATGCAGGGACACTAAGAGAAAATCCTCATCCTGGTGCTATGACCTTATTCTGCAGTGAGCAGCCAGTAATCAGACAGGCAGACGCACACACAGACAGAGAGAAAGACAAAGACAGGGAGGCAGGGAAGGGGGGGGATCTTCAGACAACAGGATAGTTTGTCTGGCAAATAGATAAATAGATCGATAAATAAATAGATAAACAAGGCAGAATGTTAGGTGGAAGGCAAAGGCAGAATGGGCGGTTTGGCGTCTCTGGTTGGCGAGCAGCCTGGGAATCTGCATTTTCACCGTCATTCTTCTCATCCCTCCATGAACGATAACCTTAGCTGTCAGCCTGACTGGATCTGGAGTCACCCGAGAGGTAAGACGCTGGGCACACATGCGGGAGATTTCCTTGATCAGGGCGGTTGAATTAGAAAGACCCATCACCTCCAGTGGCAGTCAGGTACGAGGATCCTGGGGAAGAGCGCGAGTTTCTTGACTCGTTGCCTTGCGGTTTTACTGCTGAGTTTGTCTACCTTGTTGGCAAGCTTGTGTAGCCCCCCTTTTTTTTAGTCCATCTGCCCTGTTGTTGCATTCAACCCTACACTGATATCAGAACCCAGATTATTTGCCTTTCCAATATGGACTGAAGACCAGTGGTTCTCTGGGAACTCTCCAGGCCCTCAGGACTAGATTAGGTCAGATGAAGTCACTGTAGACTACCAGGTTGTACTGTGTAGACTAATTCAATAAAGACCCTCTTAATGCATCAGTTCTCTTTCTGTACCAATCCTAATTAATACCTCCCCCATTTCAGTACCTATACAGTCTAAAAAACATTATTTTACCAATTCTGGCCACACTATGACAGGTATGGGGTTAAGTGATTTGAAGTAGCACCTATTGTAATCCTTACCATACTATAATCCAGAAATAGATATTCTCCATTTTTGAAAAAGAAAACTGAGGTTGAGAAAAAATAAAATCCCTGACCCATGATCTTGCATTTTCATCTAATATTTCCCCACACCAAATATTCCTGTGAATTATTCATATGCCTGGTCGAGATTCTAACCCACAATATAGTCTGGAAAATTCTATCCCCTGTATCTCTCAGCCTCATTCCTATTGGCCTTGGTTCCCATAGCAACAGGAAGAGCATGCCTGTATCACTAGCGCCAGAGGATGCTACTAAGGACCAAAGCAGAGTAATAGATGTCAGAACAACTAAGCTGGGGGCTGGGGGACATGGGTCCACTGCACCCCTACCTGGGAACCTGCTCTAAAATAAATATAGCTGTAATATAAAAATAGATATGTATGAGATTTTAGATACACAGATACAGGTAGATAGATGTGCTTATACATCTGTGTGAATATTTTCTATCATAATCAATGTAGACTTAGATTTGCCATATATGAATATCTGACAGCGTTACATTCCCTAGAAAATAACATATTGGAATGAGACATAGCATGACAGGCCAGAGGTCCTTCAAATAAGCATTAGGGACTTTCGAATGAAGAGGAGGGAAACGATTGAGCACAGCAAGGATTCTGCCAGGAAGCTGAAAGTCTCTAAGGCTATGCTTTCCCCTCACATCTCCACTTCAGCTATTCTCTTGGACAATTTCAGAGCTCAGCCCTAACACCCTGCCTGCTGTGTCCCAGGACCCAAAGTTAGCAAATCAGGTGAAGTCCTGGGATAGTGGCAGTGAGAGGCGTGTGTGTGAAGGACAAGAGAAAAGAGACTCCTAGTCCCAGTGTCGCACTCCCAGGTGAGGAGAGGGACACTTTCCTCTGTTCCTTGTTGACTTTCAAGATTCCGCCCTCTTCCCAGCCACAAACTTGGTCCTTCAAGTAGCTGTTAAAATATATATGTCTCCCAGCCTCAGCCCCATCCAGGCAGGGGTGCAACAGAACCATGATTCTGTCCCACCCCCAGTTTAGCTGATCCAGCATCCATTACTCCACTTTGGTCCTTAGGACATTCTCTGAGGTGTTAGCGATGCAGAGGACTCTTCCCGTTGTAATGGGAACTGAAGCTGATAGGAATGAGGATGGGGAGATGTCTCTGTGGATAAAGTGCACGTCATGCAAGTGTGAGGACCTGGGTTCAGATCCCCAGAATCCACGTAAAACTGGGCACACTAGCTTGTCTCTATAACCCCAGTGCATCTACTGCAAGACTGGACACAGAGACAGAAGAATCCCCAGGAGCTCGCGGACCAGTTCTCCTAGTGCATGCACAGCAAACAAGCAAGCCTATTGCCAGCAATGCAGAAGACAAAAGCAAACACTCCAATTCGCCATCCGACATGACACTCATGAGCAGATACACACAAGAAAAATACGCAGGTGTTTCTCAGTTGATGAGTTAACTTCCTTTTTTTTAAAAAAAAAAAAACCTTTCCTTTCTTTCTAAGATGTATTTATTTTATTTTATGTGTGTAAGTGCTTGCCTGTATGTAGGTATGTGTATCCCCATGGGCACAGTACCCACAGAGGCCAGAAGAGGGCATTAGATACTCTGAAGCCAGAGTTAGAAGGAGTTGGAAGACGACCCATGGGTGCTGGGAACCAAACCAAATCCTCTGCAAGAGCTGCCAATGTACTTAGATATCTGTCTAGGTAGATCTCTAGAGTTGGCTGAGCTAGCTCTCTGGGCCCAGCTTTAAGTTTGTTTTTATTTGCTATAGTATAACTGCTACACGTTCTGCAGTAAGGGTGCTTAGAATGTTGATCTTTTTTCCTGACTGTTAATATGCACCATGATATTGTGACAGTGCCAGGCTATGGCAGTGAGTTGAAGGTCCCAGTCAGTCATATAATTAAGAGAGTAAGTAACAGGGTATACTATACACCATTGTGTGTATGTGGGGGTGTGTGTGTGGTACTGTGTGGTGTGTGTATGTGTTTGTGGTGTTTGTGGTGTGTGTGTGTGTGTGTGTGTGTGTGTGTGTGTGTGTTTGTGTGTTGAGGAAGGAGCTGTGCATGCTGGGAAGATGTTCTACCACTGAGATAACCAAGCCCAGACCACCAACACTTTTTTAAAGCTGTATTTTGTATCTGGATAAGCTAGCCTGTCTATAAAATACATATGCAAGGCATCCAACACTGTATTCTAAAATAGGTTTTGTGAGAGGAGAGTTTTGCCGAGCTGCAGGATGATCAAGTGTTCTGAGCATGTGGACTAGCATGAGACAGATTCAACAGGTCAGGTGCACTAATCCAGCTTCTCACGTGTGGAGGTGTGGTATATATGTGCATCTGTGCAGGCGCAGAGGCCAGAGGTGACGGGTAGTGGGTGTCCAGTGTGTCACGTTCTGCTTTGTTATTTTTGGGACAGGGTGTCTTGCTAAACCTGGAGTTTGCTGGGTTTTGTCTAGGCTGTCTGACCAGCAAGTTCCTGCAGTCTTCCTGTTTCTGCTCCACAGCACTGGGGCAGCAGACAAGTGCAGCCACCTTCAACTTTTTACATGGGTCCTGGGGTCATTCTTAAGCAGCAAGTACTCTTTTAGCCATTAGGTCATCTATGCATACAGCGTTCTGCCTGCATGTACGCCTATAGGCCAGAAGGGGGCACCAGATCTCATTACAGATGTTGTGAGTCACCATGGGGTTGCTGGGAATTAAACCTCTGGAAGAGCAACCAGTTCTCTTAACCTCTGAGACATCTCTCCAGCCCCTTTTTGTGTTTTTTAAGGCAGAGTTTCCCTGTCTAGCTCTGGCTTTCCCGGAACTGGCTTGTTCTGTAGACCAGGCTATCCTCAAACTCAGAGATCTGCCTGTCTCTGCCTCTGGAACACTATAATTAAAGGCTTACACTACCCCTCTGTCTCTCTTACACAAGCTATCTCTTTCTCTCTCTTTTAAACTTTATTTATTTATTTTATGTGCATTGGTGCTTTGCCTGCATGCATGTCTATGTGAGGTGTTAGATCCCCTGGGACTGGAGTTACAGACAGTTTTGAGCTGCCATAAGGGTTCTGGGAACTGAACCCAAGCCCTCTGGAAGAGCAGCCAGTGCTCTTAACCTCTGAAACAACTCTCTAGCCCCACTCTCCAGACTCTTAAATGCATATTTTTTATGTAAAATATTTGCAACACATGATAGGTTTATCAGGATGTCAATCCTTTATAAATTGAAAAGCGTCTTTATATCAATAGCCAATTATGTGTTGTTAATTATTCTAGATACTGAGCCTACTGGGTAATCAACACAGACAAGGGCCAGAGACATGGCTCAAAGGGTAAAAACACATACTTTGGGCACCCGACAATCTGAGTTTGATCCCGGGAACCTATGGCGGAAGGTGAGGACCGACTCCCGAGAGTGTCTGTCGACTTCCGCACACATGCGTGCACGTATGCCATGGCCACATATGTCGTGCACATGCACACACAGAAATAACACATAAGTTTTTAAAACCACAAACAAGTCTTTACTGTTGTTCATAGAATGTTCACGATGATCCAGAGATGCACAAAGCAATAAAAGACAGAGAGAGAGAGAGAGAGAGAGAGAGAGAGAGAGAGAGAGAGAGAGAGAGAGAGAGAGAGAGAGAGAGAGAGGAGAAATCGACTTTAGAAGCATGTGATGAAATGTAATCAGGACATAAATATACACTGTGAGTATCATTTTGAATGTTCAGGAGCTACACTTGAAACGATAGGAAGAGCTTTGGGGAGGTAGCTCAGCAGTTAAATCACTTGCCCTGAAAGCACGGGGACTGGAGTTTGGAGTTACTCCAGAACACATGTAACTGCTGGGTGGGCACGGCAGCTCACTCGTCATTCCAGATCCCCAGAGCAG
Source organism: Alexandromys fortis (assembly GCF_014885135.2). Lineage (NCBI taxonomy): Eukaryota > Metazoa > Chordata > Mammalia > Rodentia > Cricetidae > Alexandromys > Alexandromys fortis. Next base: position 684,565 of record NW_026068157.1, on the reverse strand, counting down.
AGAGCTAGCATGACCAGTCGTATCTCCACACTCTGGGTTGGACTGAGAGAAGCTGCTTCGTTGAGTAAGGTGGCAGAGAGACGGAGGCTAACACCCAACATCAACCTTGGGCTTCCACACGAAGGCAGACAGACAGACAGACAGACACACACACACACACACACACACACACACACACACACACGAAGAAATACATGGTTGGGCGTGGTGGTGCATGCCTTTAATCTAAGCACCCAGGAGGCAGAGGATCTCTGTGAGTTTGTGGCCAACCTGGTCTACAGAGTGAGTTCCAGGACAGCCAGGGCTACCCAGAGAAACCCTGCCTGCAAAACTAAAACCAAACCAAACAAACAAATAAAAAATGGAGGAGATTTCAGTCAGCCTGAGTTAATGAGGGATCGTGCAGCTTTGAAAGAAAACATAGGCATGCGGAATGTGCTTAGCCTGCCTCCAGCCCTGCATTCAACCCCAGCACTGGGGAAACTGGGAAGCCGAAGTCCTAGGGAAAGGGCTGATGGACTGGTCACAGCTCTGTGACTGGGATTTGGAATGCTGCGGATACACAGTTGCATTTACTTTGGACCATCTTAGTTCTCTTAATAGCCACTCGCTGCCTATCTCTGCTTCTGTTGCCGTACTTTCAACTCTCAGCTAAAGCCTCTGGGATGCATTATAGAACAGATTACTAGCTTCCACGGGCCCAAAGCAGTGGATGCTGTTTGATGGCAGAGTTGTCCCTGGTGTGCCATGGTCTACCTGCCCGGTGTTCCCATCAGTGAATTTGGTAAATACCTAGACGTGTGATTTTTATTTGTCATGTGGCACACAACCACGTACACATCACTTAAGATAAATATTTTTAAACAGATAAAACATATATATGTATGGATGCTAGGGATGCAGGCATGGGTGCGTGTGATGGGAGGCTCTGTGCGTCCTAACGACAAATAAGAAATGTTTATCGGTTACCCTGAGCTACATCTAGACCCAGGTTTTGCAACCACATCATGTTGCATGAAATATTTCATTCTCTGAAGCTCTCACTGCCCTCTTCTCACCCTCTTGACCACCCACTCCTTCCTCTCTACAAGTGGTTTCCATGGTGATCTTCTCTGGTTGCTAGCGAGGTTGAGTACCCTGCAGAGGGAGCCATGGCGGGAGGGCAGGCTTCTAGCCAAGGACAAAGTGGAAAGTGGGTGGATGGGAAGACTCAACAGGGGTTAAATCCTGCTGTAGGAGAACACAAAGGGCTGAGGAAGGATAATGCCTTCGGGTGCCTGGCCAAGCGGGAAGCGAGAGTTTGGATGCCTACGGCCAAGGTTCGTTGCTTACGTGTATGGAGTTATCAAAGAATAAGTGAAAGACATTCTATTTCAAAATAATAATAATAATAATCGAAACAATAAGTACTTCAGTCCCTTTCTGCTGCCCCCTTATTGGTCCACTCAAGCCCTTGGCACTTACTAAAGGCCTCTAGGTCATTTTTGGATTAGAGGGGGGGTAGAAATGTAGCCATGCAGGCTGCTGACTGAAACGGAAGTCCTGGGTCCTTGGTGGGCAGCTGCCGCAGGTGCGAGTTAAAGCCTCATTATGTCCTCTCCTTGTTCGCCACTCAGTACATTCTGTCCTTCTTCTTTTTCTTTTCTTTTTCTTTTTTCTTTTTTTTTTTTTTTTGTGCGTGTGTGGTTGATGGAGGACTTCCTTTATGTGCCAAGAAGGTTATTAGGCACTTGAATGCAATTTCAAAACCTCTTTGCTATAAGAAATGAAACACCGCTCTGCAAAAGGAGTCCAATAGCTCTCCCAGAGAATCAAAAGCTTGAGAGTTCTATTTATTCCGGTTTCAAAAGACATCAGGCTCTTTTGTATTTCCCCAGATTTTTCTGGGGTTTTTTCTTTCTTTCTCTCTTTCTCTCTCTCGCCCTCTTTTTTGGTCCGGAAGGCTTATCATTTATTGAGCAGGGTATTGAAGTCCCGCTACCGCTATTGTCCTAGAACTCATCTATAGTTTTGCATCTAATAGCGTTTGTTTTATAAAATTGGGTGCACCTGTGTTTGGGATGCATGTGTTTAGAATGTTAATAGCCCCGTGATGGATTGTTCCCGTAATCAGTCTGAAGTGACCCTCTTTATCTTTTTTTTTTCTAGTTTTGACATTGGGCTCTTGTTTTGGGGCGACCCACGAGTCCCTAACCATCTGGAAGAACTAACAGGAAAGGAGTGAAAGCCAGGACTCAACCACAGCTTCAGGACCTGAACGAGGCTTCTTCCAAGATCAGCATCTGGTGAGGGCAATGGCAGGCCTAGGTTGTCTGGAACTGTGAGTTCAGAAACCAATGACATCGGGATGCTGCTATGTTTCCTCATGTGAAATTGTCAAAATAATAAACAAAAGATATTCTATTTAAAATAATAATAACCACGACCATAAATCCTTCGGTCCACTTCTGCTCCCCCCCCCCCCGCTCCATCCCTGCCACCACGGGTCCACTCATGTCCTTTGGTGCTTACTAAAGACCTCAAGGTCCGTTTTGAATTAGAAGGGGGGCACAATGCAAAGATCTGGAGATGGGGGCTTTCCAGTACAGCTTTTGATAGCTGGGGGCAACTCTCCATCAGTCCCAGAGTAGGGAACAGAGGGTACATGAAAGAGAACCAAGGAACATCTGCTTAAGCAAATGTTCTATTTCCCCCATTCAGAAAAACAATCCAAACTGAGGTTTTGTTTTTTTTTTTTTCTTGGTGGTGGTGGTGGTGGTGTTATTGTTATTGTTTTGTTTTCTAGCTACTGTGTATGGGCTGCCTCACAGATTACTTTTGTAAAAGTGTGGACCATTGTGTCTCTAAAATATCACAGTCCTAAGTAGACGGTGGCAGCCCTGAGCAAAGATCCTATGGCAAATACGCTTAATGTGTTTCTCTTCAGGGGGAGCTGATGTGAGGTTGAGTAGAAAGGACACAGGGCAGAGAATTAAGAAGGCTCAGTGGGTAAAATACTTGCTCTACAATAAGACCCCGAGTTAAGATCCCCGGTACCCGTGGAAAGCCAGAAGAGCTTTTCCGAATCTGTAAATCCCAGCGCTCCTCTATCCAGTGAGATGGGGGCGGAGACTGGTGAGTCCTGGGCAGCTCGCAGCTAGCTTGGCACAGAGAGCAGAGAACAGAAGACACTCCCCCCACACACACCCCAAACAAGGTGGAAGACAGGGACCAGCACCCAACACGTAAGAAGACACACACACTGCTTTATTTGTTCATTTTTAAATATTTGTTTTCATTTTATGTATATACAGATTTGTCTGTGTGTCTGTCTGTGCATTGTTAGTGTGTACTGCCCAAGGTCAGAAGAGAGCATCAGATCCCTTGGAACTGGAGTTATAGACCGTTCTGAGCTGCAGCGTGGTTGCTAGGAATCGAACCCCTGTGCTCTGGAAGGGCAGGCAATGCTGTAATTTTAAAAAGCTGTGAAGAGAAGTCATGCCATGCAACAAGGCTCACATAAGAGGTTTATTGGAAAAGGAGAGAGAAGAGACAGAGAAAGGGGCAGAGAGGATGGCAGAGAGGACAGCAGAGACAATGGCTTGTGACATTGTCCCTGAGGACAAGAGTGGTGGATGAGAGAAGGGGAGGGGGAGAAAGAGATGAGAGGTGGGCAAGGGACACCTTTTAAAAAGGGACCGTAGTCCTGGCTGGCCTCGAACTCCAGATCCACCTGCCTCTGCCTCCTTCACCGGCCTGCGCCACCAGGGCCGGCTGGCTTTGTGGGAGCCTAGGCAGTTTGGATGCTCACCTTACTAGATCTGGATGGAGGTGGGAGGTCCTTGGACTCCCCACAGGGCAGGGAACCCTGATTGCTCTTTGGGCTTTCGAGGGAGGGGGACTTGATTGGGGGAGGGGGAGGGAAATGGGAGGCGGTGGCGGGGAAGAGACAGAAATCTTTAATAAATAAATAAATAAATAAAATAAAAAATTTAAAAAAAAATAAAAAGGGAACGTAGTGAATGTGCACAGGAGCTACTCTTAGTGGCTGCAGTTGAGGACGGATCCTGTCAGGACCCCGAGGGCAGGCCAGTACAGACGCCTGAATACTAACAGTCAATGCTCTTTACCACATAGCCATCTCTCCAGCCCCACAGAGAATCTGTCTTTGAAAAATTATGAATATGCTGGGCATGGTGGGGTACACCTTTAAGACCAGTACTCAGGAGTTAGAGGTAGGTGGTTGCCTGTGAGTTCAAGGCTAGCCTGGTCTATACAGAGAGTGCCAGGACAGCCAGCGCTACATAGTGAGACTTTGTCTCAGAAAGCCCTTCGTGTATATGTAGATATCGATGTATATGTAGATGTAGATATATAACTATCATGATACATATGAATAAATGTGTCGTGATCTATGTGATACTGTGACCCTCTGTGAAACAGGACATTGGGAGTTAGAGCTAACCTGAGCAACCTTCACATTCCTTGTGGTTGGTTCTGTGCAGATTGTCTTAGTGTCCCGTCACACACACACACACACACACACACACACACACACCCCGCCGTGTGACAAACTGCCTGAACAAAAGCAGCTGACAGCCAGAGCAGGGTCTATTCTGACCCACCGTTTCAGAGGATCTCAGTCCCGTCAAGGCGGAAATGGTGTAGGGGCAGCAGGATCTGTGGCTGCGTGTACAAACGAGGAATTCGAGAAGGCAGACTGCGGCCAGGCTGGGTAGACCAGCGAGGCCCACGCCAGTGATCTAGGACTACCAGCTTGGCTCCTCTTCCCCCCAGGTCCCCAGCCTCTCGCAACACCATCACCAGCTGGGGACCCAGTGCTCTAACATGGGGCTTGTAACAGACGCCTCACATTCAAGAATTGAGAACCTCCTTATGCCAGGCTAGCATTCCACGCCTGAGCTATAGCATTAGTTGCCAGCATTTTAATTCAGCAGTTCCTGACCTGTGGGTGGGTTGAGACCTCTCTGGGGGTCAAATGGTCCTTTCACAGGGGTCCCATATCAGATATCCAGCATATCTTATATTTACATTACCATTCATAACAGTAGAAAATTACAATTATGAAGTAGCAAAGAAATAATTATTTTGGTGGGAGGATCCGACACCCTTGCACAGACATACATGCAGGCAAAACACCAATGCACATGAAATAAAAGTAAATTAAAAAAAAATACACCGTGTGTTATATGATGGAGAGGGACACACACTCCAGAGCACATGTGTGGAGCCGGAGGATGAGTTTATGGAATAAGTTCTCTCCTTCCAACTCTACTCAAGTCTCGGGATTGAACTCAGGCCAGCAGGCTTTCCCGGCAGGTGCCTTTACTGGCTGAGCCATCTCAACAGCCATCACTGACATATTTTTGGAGAAAGGGTCTCAATAAATAGCCTTGGCTGGCTTGAAATTCACCAAGATTCTCCCACATCAGCCTCCCAAGTGCTGGGATTAAAGGCCTGGTCACCCCATCCATCTGGACCCTGACATTTCTGAGGAACACAGAACGGTCTGTAGAATGTCCCTCAGCCTGGGTTTGTCTGACGCTTCCTGAGTCTCAAAGATCTTCACGTCGGCGCAAGCATGCCTTTGCTGGAGATTAAAGGTGTGTGTCACTACTGCCCGGCCAACACAGGTTTCTTTAAAATTCTTTTATTCTTGAGTGGATGTCTTCACACCCCTGAACAGGACAAATTGGAACTGAGAGGTTACCAAAGGGTGAAGGGATCTGAAGGGGTGGCTTAGTGATTAAGAGCATGTAGCTCAGGCACTCGGGGAGGCAGAGGCAGGCGGATCTCTGTGAGTTCAAGGCCAGCCTAGTCTACAAGAGCGAGTTCCAGGACAGGTTCCCAAAATTACAGAGAAACCTTGCCTTGAAAAACAAAAACAAAACAAAACAAAAAACCAAAAAACCAAACAAACAAAAAAGAGCGTGTAGCTCCTTAAAGGGATCCAAGTGTGATTCCCAGTGCCTACTTGTACAAGCTTACCTCTGCCTGCAGCTCCAACTGCAGGGAGGGAATTTAATATCCTTTTCTGGCTTCCTCGCTCACCTGCACACATGTTCACATCCATACCCCCACATAGAATTTAAAATTAGGAAGGGTAGGGTAAATGGTGGATCTGGGCAGGGGATAGGAGCGAAAATGAACAAAATAAATTGCACGTATGCATGAAATTCTTAAAAAAAAACTGTTTTATTGGGGTCTGGAGAGATGGCTCAGCAGTTAAGAGCACTGAGTTCAATTCCCAGCACCAACATGGCACCCAGCCCACAATTGTCAGTAACTCCAAGATCCGACACCCTCACACAGACATACATGCAGGCAAAACACCAACGCACATTAAATACAAATAAATAAATGACCTTTAAAAATGTTTTATTATTTTAAAATCTTACATTTGTTTGTGTGTGAGAGCGGACAGGCACATGCCATAGGCCACACGTGGAGACGAGAGGACCACTCATGGGAGTCAATTCTCTTCCCTCCACTGTGTGGGCCCTGGAGGTGGAACTGAAATTTGGCTGCCAGTGCCTCTGCCCACCGGGCATCTCACGGCACCACACAGGCTCGGTACCATCTACGACTCTTTCTCGCGATAGTTGCTCCCCGAGAGCCGTCAAGTGATCGCTTTCTCATCCCACGCCTCCAGCTGTCCCTCTGCTAGAATTCATCTCTCAGCCTGCTCTTTCCTTTATCCCACCTTAATTGATTCCATGCTGATTTTGTGGATTTTAACTTAATTAAGGGCTTGTTTATAATTTGCTACTTTCAGAATTTATCTTCTCCAGGACTGCTCCAATTTTGATTCTGGATCTTTTCAAACTTTTTGACATTAAAACAAAACAATCCTCCCATGCTTTCCAGACACAATGAGACATTCTGTTTCCCCTGCCCTGACCTGCAACCAGCTAATCATCCACAGAGTCCCAGGTCCCTTGTGCATAGAACAAGTCTTCAAAATCAAGATCTGAGCTCTGAGTGTGGCTTTTTATAAACCATGGTTTTGGAAATACTGAAGATCGTAGGGTTTTTAGTAGAAGAAAGAAATAGTTGCTCTTGCATTTTTAAAAATTGTACATTTTCTTTATTCTGTTTGAATTTATGTGTATGGGGAGGTGGAGGATGCATAACTGCGCCAGCACCTGTATGGGGGTCAGAGGTTAACTTGTAGGAATCAGTTCTATGCTATCCTCCATGGTGTGGGTCCTGGGGATCAAACTGGGATCCTGCGGTGATCAAGTCTCGGGCTTGACGCAAGTGCCTTAATTTATTATTTATTTATTTAGTTAGTTAGGTTTTTTTTTGAGACAGGGTTTCTCTGTAGCTTTGGAGCCTGTCCTGGAACTAGCTCTGTAGACCAGAGGCCTTGAACTCACAGAGATCCGCCTGCCTCTGCCTCCCGAGTGCTGGGATTAAAGGCATGCGCCACCCATTTCACTGGGCCTGCTTTTTAAATTTATTTTTGTTTTTGAGGCTGGATCTCAGGTAGCCCGGGCTGACCTTGCAGATAACTTTAATTTCCCAAACTTCCTGTCTCCACCCCCCAAGCACTTGGGACACACTTGCATTTCTAAGGGCCCCAGTCTGGAACAATTTAAGTGCTGAGTAAAGTTTCCAAAGACATAACTTTTCCAAATCCTTTCATTTTTTTTGACAGCATGGATGAATCTGAAGGATGTCATGCAGCTAGGTGAAATTAGCCAGATGCAGAGGGATAAGTGACTGATCTCACTTGCTGGCGGCATCTAAAAACCTGGAATCTTAGGAGCAGGCGAAGGGTGGTTACCAGAGGCCGGGGTGGCCATGATGGGGGGGAGGGGCGTTGAGCCAGTGAACAAAAGACTCAAGCTTTCCATTATAGGGTTAGTGAGACGGCCTAGGGGGTAAAGATGCCTCTCAGAGGGGTGGGAATAAAGAGGGGTCTCACCCAGGTGCTCATCCTGAGCAACTTCGTGGGTCGTGCTGACATGGGCTAAGACGGAATAGCTCGGGGTACAGGAAGAAGAGATTAAGAAGGTCCAGGAGGAGGACAAACACAGTGAGTAATATCACCTACCACCACAGCCTTCAATTCCACAGGAGGCACATCTCTGTGAGTTTCAGTGAGACCCACCCGGTCTAGGAGTTCCAGGACAACCAGGGCTACCCAGGGAATAATANATAATAATAATAATAATAATAATAATAATAATAATAATCCTGCCAAGCGGAGTTCCATCCCAGCGATCCACATGGTGGCAGGATTGAGCTCACTCCTGCAAATTGTCCTCTGGTGGTCACAGCACATAAGCTTAAAACGTGTGCTAAGAAAAAATACGAATTCTAAAACAGTTTTAAAGATGGTACTATGCTAGCCGGGCGGTGGTGGCGCATGCCTTTAATTCCAGCACTCAGGAGGCAGAGGCAGGCAGAACAACTGAGTTTGAAGCCAGCCTTGTCTACAGAGCGAGTTCCAGGACAGGCTGCAAAGCTACGGAGAAACCCTGTCTTAAAAAACAAAAAACAAAAAAAAACAAAAAAACAAAAAACAAACAAGCAAACAAACAAACAAAAAAAAGGTACTATGCCCACCTGGGAGCAAATATGGCAAAGAAGTGGACTAGAAAAGAGGCCGCGGGAGTGGAGAAAAAATATGGCTGTTGTTAGTGAATTACGCTGTGCAAAACAGAGAGTGGGCTTGGGGAGAGAAGGCAGCCACAGGGTGTTTACCGCCACTACCACCTCCCACCCCCCACCCCGCAGCTAGAGGAGAAAGCTCAGCTCTCAAATCAGCAACGGAATTTTCCACTGAGCTCAAAAGGCCAGGCTTCGTTCCGAGAATTATATACCTCCGTCTGTAATTAAGGACGGAAAAGGTCTCGCTTAGACACACAACAATGTGGACGGTCTTCTGCAATGCCTGTTTAAAATCACATCTGTCTGAAAAGCCATCTGCTCTGCAAATTTCCCCTTGATTGTGGCCTTCGTTTTCATCCAAATTTCGAGAGCTGACAACATTGAATTTTATAATCTGCAGACTTTATTGCTTGGGGGTGGGGCGCAGTGTCGGGAAGGTGCGATGGAGCCAAGACTGGCCTGCAACTATGTGATGCCGACTGGCTTTGAACGCTTAAAACCCGCTTACCTCAGCCTGCCAGGGCTGAGGGTTGCAGGTGTGTGCCACCATGCTTGGCAATTTAATTCCTGGGAAGTGTTTATCGATGTCTAACACGAAATAAGTGTTTGATTGCTAGTGTAGTGCGCCGGTTTCTTTGGTGCAGTTTTAACGAACACATGAAGCCTTTGTGTTACAATTTTGTGTTCTTTTTATTGTAGATCATCGTTATTATTAATTAGGTTTGGGAGTTCAGGTTGTTTTTGTTGCTGTTGTCCTTGTTTTAAGGCTGGGTATCGCCCAGGAGACCAGGCTAGCCTCTGAACTCTGAGATTTGCTTTCTGTGCCTCCAGAGTGCAGTGTGCACCACCATGCCCAGCTGTTTGGGATTTTTTTGTTCTGTTTAGTTTTGTTTTTCCTTTTTGCATTGGTGTTTTGCCTGCATGCATGTCTGTGTGAGGATGTCAGATCTTGGAGTTACAGACAGCTGTGAGCTGCCATGTGGGTGCTGGTAATCTAACCAGGTCCTCTGTAAAAGAAGCTGAGCCATCTCTCCAGCCCCTGTATTTTTTTTTTTTTTTTTTAAGACACAGTTTTACATAGTCCATGCTTGCTTACAACATTCAGTACAGAATGAAGCCTGGCTCAAAAAAAACAAAACAAAACAAACAAGCAAACAGAAACAACAGGAGGCAAAGGCAGGAGGATCTCTGTGAGTTCAAAACCAGCCTGGTCTACAAAGAGAGTTCCAGGACAACCAGGGCTACACAGAGAAACCCTGTTTAGGAAACACAGGGAAAACAAACCAGAAAAAAAAAAAAACTAAACTAAAAACCTCCCCCAAATCACTTAACACAAATCCTAAATCTAAATTGCCCCCCCATGTGGTCTCACATTGGACTCTCACTGCCACACCTGCAGGACGGCACCAGGGGAACGTCCTGGTGCTCAGGGCTCAGACCACCACTTCATAGTGTTCAGCAGAACACACTACAAACATCAGCTCTTTGTCCTGACATCCGTTCACCATCAGAACAGAAAGTCTTAGGAGAGGAAGTTCCAAAGCCACGGTACTTGGTGTGATTCCCTGCATTGAAGAGACACAATGAATCCACTTATATTTTTAATTTTTTTTTTTTTGATTTTTTAAGTTTGGTTTCTGAGGACTGGGAATTGAACATAGGACCTCATCCTAGCTCTAGAAGGAAGTGCTGTAACCATGAGCTACATTCTAGCTTTAGTTTAGTCTTTTGAGGTAGGATCTCATATAGCTTGAATTATTTTTGTTTGTTTGGAGTTTTGTTTTGTTTTCAGACAAGATCTCACCCTATAGCACTGGCTAGCCTCGAACCCTGTTTGTAAACCAGACTGACCTTGAACTCAAAGAGAGTTGCCAGCCTCCGATTTCCTACCACTGAGAATAAACCACCTAGCTATCGTGCTGGTATTGAATTCCACAAGTAGCCAAGGATGGCCTTAAATTCCTCCTCCTCCTCCCTTCACCTCTTAACCATGGATGACAGGTTTCTTTTTGAAGTCGAACTATAATTCCAGGGGATCTAATGCCCTCATACAGACATTCATCTGGGAAAAACACCAATGTACATAAAATGAATACACTATAAACAATTAGACTAAAATCAAAAATTATTTACAGTTCACAGCATGGATGCTCTGATGTATGTGTCAGTTAAGCTACTGACAAAGCCATCATTTCTCCATGGTGAGAACACATGAAATCTCTCCTAGAAATTCCCGAATAACATTATTAAGTAGAATTGTTACACTGTGCCGAATGGACATGCTAGGAGGCCAAAAATCCAACAACAGGCAGGCCAGTGGGAGATGAAGTCAGGGTATGAACTCAAATCCCAAGGCCCTTGCTCTCCAGGCCTGCTGCTGCGCTGGCCTCGTGACACGTGATCAGCGAGTGCAATCTGAAATTCAACTACTCTCGTCTTGTGGGTTAGTAAATGGGTTGAACAGTATTAGGACCAACAGCAGCCATGAGGGCCCGGTTCCCTAGCCTTGCTCGAAGTGTTTCAGTCAATGTCCTACGGGCGCCACCTTGTGGCGTCTGGCCGCAATTGCTCGTGAACGTCCTTAAGGCCATAGAACCTTCCAAAAATTCCATGAACGCAGAATTTACACTTGCTACCCTAGTACTGAGGAGGGGTCTACGTAGTGAGCTCTAGGGCACCCTATGCTACATGAGAACTTCTCTCAAAACCTCAGGGAAAGAGCCGGGAATGTGGCTTAATTAATAGATCTCCCGCCTGGAATGCACAAAGCCCTGGATTTGGTCCCTGGGAGCACATTCCAAACAAGGCCTAATCCAACCCTGGTGCTCACACATCTGTAATCCCAATACTTCAGACATCTGTTATTCCCGCATTTGAGAGATTATGATAAGAAATTCAACGTGCCAGGTGGTGGCGCAGACCTTTAATCCCAGCCCTTGGGAGGCAGAGGGAGGAGGCAGAGGCTGGTGGATCTCAGTGAGTTCAAGGCCAGTCTGATCTACAAAGCGAGTTTCAGGACAGCCTGGACTGTTACACAGAGAAATTCTGTCTCAAAAACCAAAAAAAAAAGGAAAGAAAAAGAAAAACCACAACTCATGCTTCAGACCATGTTTCTCATTCCAATCCTTAGTTTCTTACCCGAATTGTGTAAGTCCTGCCTCCCACACGATCCCGTGCTTCCAGAACCACCACACTGAGGCCAGAGTCATGCAGAAGTTTGGCTGCTGCCATACCTGGGGAAATGTATAAGAAAACATTATGAAGAAATCTGCTACAAGAATGCAGACACATGCCACATGCTACTGGCCAACAAGAACAGTCACAATCACACAAGCTCTACTACACAACTTAAGGCATAGATGGAATTCTCTGTGGTGGCCTCCAGT
>NW_026068157.1:667121-672551 GCF_014885135.2 Alexandromys fortis | reverse complement strand
GAGAGAGAGAGAGAGAGGAAGAAGAAGGAGGAGGAGGAGGAGGAGGAGGAGGAGGAGGAAAGAAGGGAGGAAGAAAAAGAAAGGAAGGAAAGAAAGAAAAGAAGGAAGGAAGGAAAGACGGGAGAGAGAAATTAGGAAGAAATTCAAGGTCATCCTCAGCTACAATGAGTTTGGAGCCAGCCCAGATGAGGGGAGACCCTGTCTTAAAACACTCAAACAAGTGTCCCTGGGTTTAGTGGCCACACCTACACCCTCTTGCTAAACTCCCTTCCCAGGTGGCAACGTAAACTATGTCTTATTTTGTTTTGTTGAGAAGTGGTTTCTCTGTGTAGCTTTAGCTGCTCAGGAGCTTGCTCTGTAGGTCAGGCTGGCCTTGAACTCAAAGAGATCCATCTATCTCTACCTACCAAGTGTTGGGGTTAAGCCACCACAGCCTGCCCAGCTTTGAGAGACTTTACCTTCCCTGGCCCCAAACGCAGCCTGAGCCATTTCCCCTAACACCCGCTGGCCTGGCCCAGCTCCTCAGTTCCCCAAGTAGCTAAATCATCATTGCTAAAAACACTTCTTTCAGCAGGGTGGTGGTGGTGCACGCCTTTAATCCCAGCACTTGGGAGGCAGAGGCAGGCGGGTCTCTGTGAGTTCGAGACCAGCCTGGTCTACAAGGGCTAGTTCCAGGACAGGCTCCAAAGCCACAGAGAAACTTTGTCTCGGAAAAAACAAACCCACTTCTTTCCTGGTTCTACAGAGTGATGTACTAGATGAGGGCTTGAGGAGAAATGTCGTTTGTTCATGTTGGCCACTCACACCCGAGGAAACTGGGAAAGGAGATCCAAGAATAACCTGCAGAAGTGAGTTTCTTCATTTAGGAGTCAGAGGCAGGTGGATCTCTGTGAACTGAGGCCAGCCTGATCTCTGTAGTAGTGAGTTTCAAAGCTGCACACTAAGACCTCCCCGGTGTCCTAGAGTACCAGGCACACATATTCAGGCAAACACTCACTCATACAATACAATAAAATGAGATAGATTCTTGGGTTTTTGTTGTTGTTGTTGCTGCTGTTTGTTTTTAAGAAAGGAAAAGGGGAGCGGTTTAGAGGGAAGAACGTATCGGTTACTGCTAGGTGTAAAGCAGTAACCAGGAAGAAAACCAGACTGCCCTACCCGGCCTTGAGGCTGCCACAAGCTGGGAGTTTAGCAGTTTAGTGGTGGTGGGATAGAAGGGACTCCCTTCCTCTGTAATATAACAGTTCTGTTGAGTTGAAACCGTGGGCTGTGGACAGTGGTGGCACACACCTTTAATCCTAGCACATGGGAGGCAGAGGCAGGAGGATCTCTGTGAGTTTGAGGCCATCCTGGTCTATGGAGGGAGTTCCAGGACAGCCAGGACTGTTACAAAGAAAAAGCCTGTCTCAAAAAACATAAACAAAGAAACAGACAAACAAAAAACTGCTCTAGGTGGGTGTTTAGGTGTTTTTCTCCACCCCAGCCCGCCCTCCCTCTAGGAGAGACAACTCAGTGCTTTACTGGCTGGGTGTGGTAGAACGTAGCTTTTATTCCAGCACCCCTGAGGCAAAAGCCTGGTCTACACAGGTCAGCCTGGTATACACAGGTCAGTCTGGTCTACACAGGTCAGTCTAGTCTACACAGGTCAGCCTAGTCTACACAGGTCAGCCTGGTCTACACAGGTCAGGTCAGCCTGGTCTACACAGGGGTTCCAAGATAAGTAGCACTCCAGAGAGAGAGAGAGAGAGAGAGAGAGAGAGAGAGAGAGAGCTTGCTAAGAAGCAAAAAGAAAAGAAGGGTATTTATTGCCCTTGCAGAGGATCCAGGTTCAGTTTCCAGCACCCACACAGTTCCATGGGATCCTATGCCCCCAGTGACCTCTTCTAGCCTCTGAGGGTCCTGCAGTGTGACGCACAGACACATAAAGTAAAAATAAATACATCTTTAAAAACATAAAAGGGGCTGGGAGGTGATGGCACACTCCTTCAATCCTAGCACGCAGGAGGCAGAGGCAGGTGGAGCTCTGTGAGTTCTAGGCCAACCTGCTCTACAAAGCGAGTTCCAGGACAGCCAGGACACAGAGAAAGCCTGTCTTGTAAAACATAACAAACAAGCAAAAAAAAAAAAATCAAAAGGGATTTCTGAAGTAATTGACTTAATTAGATGAGCCTGTCATGATATGTTTCATTTTAAGTGAGAAAGACCTTGAAAAAATGCAGAAGTGAAAAATGTAGTTTATGGCCAAGTGGTGGTGACACGTGCCTTTAATTCCAGCTCTGGGGAGGCAGACAGGTGGATATGTGTGTGTGTTTATGTGTATGTATGTGTGCATGTGTGAACATGTGTGTGTGCATGTGGATATGGATGCAGCATACTTGAACAACCCAAATGTATTCAGTTTTAACTTGGACTTTTACAATTCTGTGTTGTGTCTACATGTGGGCATTCCCCATGGTGAAGTAATAAAACCATTAAAATAGCGGCGGAACTAAGCCCATGTGGACACACAAGTTTTCTAAGTCACTAATATCTGTAAATGCTGTAGCTGTGTATTCCCAAAGGCACAAACCCCATCTTTTTTATTGTCTTTACAGAGCCTGTGACTCTGTAACAGTTGCTACGTGCAGCCACTAGATGGTGGTAGACACCAAACTTTAAAAAAGCAGAGTAAGTACCCAGGTGCAGCTCGCAGCGTGTGCCCGCCTGTATGTGTCTGTGTGTACGTGTTTCTCTTTTCTGACTCATTTTGCTTTGTTGAACAAGGTCTTATGTAGCCCAGGCTGGCCCTGAATTTACCATGTCTTAGGCTAAGGGAATCTTGAAGTCCTGATTCTCCGATCTTCACCCACCAACTGTTGAAATAATAGCATGAACTGCCGTGCCCAGATAGCGCTGTGTGGTGGGCACAGGGCTTCGTGCATATTAGACAGGCATTCTACTAACTCGGTTACATCTTCCAGCTCTGCCGTTTCCGCTGGTGGTTTTAGTTAACAGTTGACAAGTATCTAGCAGGACAGTGGTGGTGCACACCTTTAATCCCAGCACTCAGAGGGTGGTGGGATGCAGGGTATGGGGAACAGAGACAAGTGGATCTCTGTGAGTTCAAGGCCAGCCTGGTCTACAAAGTGAGTTCCAGGACAGCCAGGACTGTTTCACAAAGAAACCCTGTTGTCTCGGGGGAAAAAATAAAGAAAAGAAAGAAAAAGAAAAAGTGAGTCTCGGAGGCAGGGGAGATGGCTCAGAGGTTAAAGCAGCGCTGCCCTTGGAGAGGACCCACCACCCTCATTGCAGCTCATAAGCAACCGCAATTCCAGCCGAGGAGTTCCAGTGCCCTCCTGATATGGTACAGGCAGAATGTTCCTACACATGAAATAAAGAACTCTCAGAAGATTCAATGCATGCATTTATAGTGTTTTGATACATGTTAGAGTTGCCACACTAAGCTGTCTGAGGCCAGCCTGGTTTACATAGTAGTACATGTATTTATTTATCTCTGTAGCGAAAACACTTAAAATACATGCTTTCTTAGAGATCTTCAGGTGATCTTTTACCAAATATCACCCATTGCTGTTGGTACAGGTTGAAACAGCCTTAGCTGACCTGGACTACCACATAAGCCAGGCTGGCCCTGAACTCACAGAGATCCACCTGCCTCAGCCTCAGTGCAGGGATTAAAGTGTGCAGCACCACGTCCTGTGGTTGTTTCTGCAGTGCTGGAATGTAGCCCAGGACCCTGTGCGTGCCTAAGTGAGAGTTTTAGCTGCATTCCATTGAGATAGGCAAATGCTACGTAAGGGTGCTTCACTGAAGGCTCCCAGCTCCATTATGTGACCCTGCTGTATGCGGCGTTCAGCAGGGCGACCATCCTGTGTTGGTGGTGGATCTGGTGTAGACAAACCAACCATGCCGCCACATGTGTATCACAAAGGATCACATCTAACACACAGTATATATTTTAAGATTTATTTATTTATTATGCATAAAGTGTTCTGTCTGCGTGAGGCCAGAAGAGGGCACCAGACCTCATTCCAGGTGGTTGTGAGCCACCATGTGGTTGCTGGGAATTGAACTCAGGACCTTTGGAAGAGCAGTCAGTGCTCTTAACCACCGAGCCATCTCTTTAGGCCCCTAAGATGTATTTTCATTCACTTGTTTGTATCAGTGCATGCTGCCTGCATGCGTGTGGGTACATGAGAAGGCCATCAGACCCCAGGCTGTGATGATTGTGGCGTTACACCTGATGTGGGTGCTGGGAGCTAAACTCGGATCTTCTGGAAGAGCAGCGAGTACTCCTAATCAAGGAGCCCTCTCTCCAGCCCCGTTACACATGCTTACCAGTGAGAGTAAGCATTAGGTTACTGCTTTATGGATTGTGCTGTACTATGCTTTTCTTACTGCATTTGTGTGTATGGGTGTGTATTCCTCTAACTGTGTACATGTGGAGGTCAGATGACAACTTGCAGGTTGAGTGCATACATCTTCAAAAAGAGTACAGTGGAAACAGCACATGGCTTTTGAATCCTCCAAGTCCATCCCCCGTGGCACACTTCCTCCAGCAAGGCTACATCTCCCAAGCCTCCCCACACAGGGCTACCAACTAGAGACCAGGTATTCAGATTCGTGAGACTAGGGGGAAGCATGCCATTCAAACCACCACAGCTAGCAGAGCAATCTGAAACACGTAGGCAACGTTAAGGCTCAGGGGATATTTTGAAAGGAGGGGCCAAAGGATCGAAAGAGCCGAAAATCAGAGATTTGCTGTGATTGTGTCTACTAACATCAGATGATACACGCATAAAGTCTCACCAACGTGACTGCCCAAATGTGAGCTGAACAAGGGCGACACCAATAGACGTGTCAAAGTGCACAGGGGTGAGTCCGGGAGTCCTCGGCCCTACGCAAAGACGACAGCTAGGGAAGGCTGAGAGCCGGAGAGAGAGTCTTCCCCAGGGCTATCCAGCACCAAATGGTCAGCCCTGGAAACATGCAGATGGAGGGAGCACGGTGTGCTTACGTGTTCAGTGGTAGACATGTATGTGCATGCACCCGTACACACATCTGTGTGTATGTAATGACAACTAATGAAAAGGAAGCCACGAAAGAGAGCAAAGGAGGTTTTGGAGGGGGAGAGGCTGGAGCGGCATAATCGTAATCTCATAAACTAGCCAGAGCGAGTTCCAGGACAGCCAGGGCTACACAGACAAACCCTGTCTTGAAAAACAAAACAAAACAAACCTCATGAAATGAAAGAAATAATTTAAAAAACTTTTTTTTAGTATTTTATGTGCATTTGTATGAAGGCATTAGATCCCCTGGAACTGGAGTCACAGACAGTTGGGTCACAGCCACGTGGGTGCTGGGAATTGAAACAGGGTCCTCTGGAAGAGCAGTCAGTGCTCTTAACCACTGAGCTATCTCTTCAGCCCCAAA
>NW_026068157.1:636062-666901 GCF_014885135.2 Alexandromys fortis | reverse complement strand
TTTTTTTTTTTTTTTTTTTTGAGTCAGGGTCTTACACATCACTATATAGCTCTGACTGTCCAAAAACTTACTATGTAAACAAAAAAAATTAAAAAAGATAAGAAAACATTTATCACAATACCCTCGGCCTCAGTTTTATATCAGTCACTCTGGTTTATAAGCCCTTAGAGAAATGCGTTTGTTTGTTTGTTTGTTTGTTGAGGTAGACTTCCTTTGTGTCTTTGGAGCCCGTCCTGGAACTAGTTCTTTTAGACCAGGCTGGCCTTAAACTCACAGAGATCCTCCTGCCTCTGCCTCCTGAGTACTGGGATTAAAGGTCTGTGCCACCACCTCCCAGCCAGAAATGCCCATTTTAATTCCTCTATTTGTCTAAACTAAAATTGAAACTATTTCTTTCCATTATGGAAAAAAACAACTCCATTAAGCATTTTCTCCTCCAGGCGTGGCACTCTGGCTTGTCCTTCTGATCTCAGTGCTCAGGAGGACGGACGGGAGTAGCGCTTCCCGTTCAAAGTCAGCCTGAACCTCACAGTGAGTTCCAGGCCAGCTACCTCTTCCCACATTCTCCCCTAACCCTCTCCACCTCAGTTCTCTCGTTCCACCCCCTATCATCGATATCTATCTGTTTATTTCCCTTTCCTAATGATATCTATCTGTTCTCTCAGGCCCTTACTCTATACCCGCCCACTGTGACTCTAAGGATCGTCGCCTGGTGGTCGGCCTGCGGCAGGATCCTGAGCCCCCTACGGCTGTGACATTCCTGAGTAGGTCGGGGTAAGTTAAGCGTTATTTCTTTTGGGTTGTGTTACTAACGGTGTATATTGGATATCAGAAGGCCCAATGGGAGCAGGTTCTTTGGGGCGCCTTGAAAGAAATGGTCAAACAAACCACCAGGGAAGACGATTGAGGGGGGAAGCTGCAAAATTCCCTTGGGAGAGTTCGGACCCTGAATGCTCGAAGTCCTTGGCTTGGGCCTCAGTCTGGTACAAGCTGAGCATGGGGGGACACTCCTGTAATTCCGGAACCCCAAATGTGGTGGATCAGGAGTTTGCGGTCCTCCTTAGGTACATTGTGAATCTGATGCTATCCTGGGTTATATGAAACCCTTTCTCAGAGAAAGAAAATAGTGTTTTAAATCAGCACGTATTTGTAGAAAGCAATGGACTTCAGTATGACATTTCATGGAGGCATATAATATAATCAGGTCATTTGTGCCCTACCCATCTTTTTGTTGTTTGAGAACATCATACAAGAATGTAACACATTTCGGGCAAATCCACCCCAGTTTCCCTTCCCTCCAGTTCCTCCCCTGTTCTCCCTCCCGCTGCATGTGTGTGCACTTTGAGAAAAGCAGCCCACTATTCATCTATATCCTCTGTCCTCTCCCTCTCTCTTGAAAGTCGCTCCTCTACTTCAAGGCCCTTAAAAAAAAATCTAGGTTCTGCAGGTGCAAGAGAAAATGAAATATGGAATTATTATGGAATCTGGCTTATTTTTGCTTAAAACAATTTCCATTCCAAATTTTCCTGCAAATAATATAATATTGTTCCTCTTTTTGGCTGAATCAAGCCCCATTGTATTTTTATATGCGTTCATCTCCACACCTGTTTTACTTATTCATTCACCTGCAGCTGAATTGTTTTCCCTAAAATCTCCTAGGTGTTCAGGCCTCGTGTTGTACCCTGATATTGATTCCTCCGGATAGACATTCAGAGCCATAGCTGGATCACAGTGTAGCTCTGTTTTTTAGTTTTCTTTTTAATAGTTATTATGTGGGGTTTTGTTGTTGTTTGTTTTGCCCCCCTTCCTTCCTTCCTTCCTTCCTTCCTTCCTTCCTTCCTTCCTTCCTTCCTTCCTTCCTGTCTGTCTGTCTGTCTGTCTTTCTTTCTTTCTTTCTTTCTTTCTTTCTTTCTTTCTTTCTTTCTTTCTTTCTTTCTTCTGAGACAGGGTTTCTCTGTAGCTTTGGAGCCTGTCCTGGAACTAGCTCTTGTAGACCAGGCTGGCCTCGAACTCACAGAGATCCTCCTGCCTCTGCCTCCCGAGTGCTGGTATTAAAGGCGTGCACCACTACCCAGCGCTGTTTGTTTTTTCAAGGCAGGGTTTCTCTGTGTAGCTCTGAGTGTTCTGGAACTCAATTTCTAGACCAGGCTGGCCTCGATCTAAGGAATCTACCTGTCTGCCAAGGACTGGGATTGAAGATGTGAGCTACCACTGCCCAGCTATTTCGTGTTTTATTTAGTTAAGAGTATTTTAATTAAAAATTATTTTAATTTTATTTATTTACTTGCCGAGTTTTTTGAGACAGGGGTTCTCTATAGCCCTAGTTGTCCAGGAGTGTGCCACACCTTGCCGGGGGTGAGGGTTTGGGGTAGTTTTAATTATATTTATTTGTATATGCTTGTGTTCTTGTGTACCACACCTGGAGTGTGTAGGTTAGGGAACAGTTTGCAAGAGTCTCTCATTCCACACGTGGGTGCAAGGGATCAAACTCAGGTTGTCAAGCTTGGCAGCAAGCACCTTTATCCATCTTGTCTGCTGTGTTTCGTTTTTTTTTAATTAGATTTTTTAAAAAAATATCAATCCAAATTCCCACTCTCTCCCCTCCTCCCATTTCCTCCATACACCCTTGCACCCCACCCCCTCTAATCCTAAGAGAGGGTAAGGCACTTTGCTTTGTGGAAGGTTCAAGACCCTCCCTACTGCATCTAGGCTGAGCAAGGTATACATCCAAAGAGAGTAGGATCCCAAAAAACCAGTACATGCAGAAGAGATAAATCCCAGTGCCACTGCCAGTGGCTCCTCAGTCTGCCCCAACCATGAATCTGTCAACCACATTCAGAGGGACTAGTTTGGTCTTATGCTTGTTCCTTCCCAGTCCAGCTGGAGTTGGTGAGCTCCTATTAGCTCTGGTAAACTGTTTCAGTGAATGAACCCTTTATGGTCCTGACCTCTTTGCTCATATTCTCATTTCTTCTACTCTTCAACTGGACCTTGGGAGCTCAGTCCAGTTCTCTGATGTGGGTCTCTGCCTCTGTTTCCATCTGTTGTTCGACGAAGGTTCTATGGTGATATTTAAGATAATCATTAGTCTGAATACAGGGCAAGGCCAGTTCGGGCACCCTCTCCTCTATTGCTTAAGGTCTTAGCCTGGGAATTTTTCTAGAGACAGGTTTCTTGCTAACCCCATAATGGCTCCCTCAATCAGATCTCTCTTTCCTGACTCTCATTTCTGTCCTTTCTCCATCTCGACTATCCCATTCCTTCAAGTTCTCCTCAACCCTCCCCTTCTTCCCTCCTCTTCCCCTTCTTCCCTTCCTTCTGCCTCACCCCCACCCCCATGCTTCCAATTTTGTCAGGAGATTTTGTCTGTTTCCAATTTCCATGTGGGTCTATATATGTTTTTCTTTGGGTTCACCTTATTACCTAGCTTCTCTAGGATCAATGTCCTTTGTTTATAGCTAGTATCCACTTATGAGTGAGTACATACCATATTCATTTTTTTTTTGTTCTGGGTTACCTCACTCAGGATAGTGTTTTCTAATTTCATCCATTTGCATGCAAAGTTCAAGATGTCATTTTTTTTTTTGAGACAGGGTTTCTCTGTAGCTTTGAAGCCTGTCCTGGCTCTTGTAGACCAAGTTGGCCTTGAACTCACAGAGATCTGCATTTGCCTCTGCTGGGATTAAAGGCGTGCGCCACTACTGCTCTGCGATGTCACTTTTTTTTTTTTTTTTTTTTTACCACTGAGTAGTACTCTAATGTGTAAATGTGCCACACTTTCTTTATCCATTCTTCATATTGAGGGGCATCTAGGTTCTGAACAAATGCTTTTGTAGTATGATTGGGCATCTCTTGGGTATATTCCCTAGAGTGGTATTGCTGGATCCTGAGGCAGGTTGACTCCCAATTTTCTGAGAAACTGCCACACTGATTTCTAAAGTGTTTGCACAAGTTTGCATTCCCACCAGCTATTGGTGAAGATCTTTTCCCATTCTGTAGGCTGCCTTTTTGTCTTATTGACTGTGTCCTTTGCTTTACAGAAGCTTCTCAGTTTCAGGAGGTCCCATTTATTTATTGTTGCCCTCAATGTCTTTGATATTAGGGTTCTATGTAGGAAGTGATCTCCTGTGCCTATGCATTGAAGACTACTTCCCACTTTCTCTTCTATCAGGTTCAGTGTGGTCTGATTTATATTGAGGTTTTTAATATATTTGGACTTGAGTTTCATGCATGGCGACAGATATGAATCTATTTTCATTATTCTACATGTTGACATCCAGTTATGCCAGCACTATTTGTTGAAGATGCTTTCTTTTTTTCATTACATAATTTTAGCTTCTTTGTCAAAAATCAGATGTTCATAAATGTGTGGATTAATATCTGGGTCTTTAATTCAATTCCATTGGTCAGTGTATCTGTTTTTATGCCAATACCAAGCTGTTTTCATTAATATAGCTCTGTAATAGAGCTAGATGTCAGGGATGGTAATGCCCCCAGAAGTTCCTTTATTGTACAGGATTATTTGGGCTATCCTGGATTTTTTGTTTTCCATATGAAGTTGATTATTGTTCTTTCAAGGCATGTCTGTGAAGAACTGTGTTGGGATTTTGATAGAGATTACATTGAATCTATAGATTGCTTTTGGTAGGATTGCCATTTTACTATGTTGATCCTTCCTATCCAAGAGCATCGGAGATCTTTCCATTTTCTGGTATCTTCTTCAATTTTTTTCTTCAAAGACTTAAAGTTCTTGTCAAACAGGTCTTTCACTTCCTTGGTTAGTGTTACCCTAAGATATTTTATATATAAATAGTGTTATTTGTGGCTGTTGTGAAAGGTGATGTTTCTCTGGTTTCCCTCTCTGCTTCTTTATCCTTTGTATATAGGAGGGCTACTGATTTCCTTTTTAGTTGATCTTGTATCCTGCCACACCACTGAAGGTATTTATCAGCTGTAGGAGTTCTCTGGTAGAGTTTTTGGGGTCGCTTATGTACACTATCATATCATTTGCAAATGATGAAAGTTTGACTTATTCCTTTCCTATTTGAATCCCCTTGATCTCCTTATGTTGTCTTACTGCTATTGCTAGAACTTCAAGCACTATATTGAAGAGATAAGGAGAGAGTGGACAGCCTTGTCTTGTTCCTGATTTTAGTGGAATCATTTTGAGTTTCTCTCCATTTAATTTGATGTTAGCTGTCAGCTTCTGTATATTGCTTTTTATTATATTTAGGTACGACCCTTGTATCCCCAATCTCTCCAATACCTTATCATGAAGGGGTGTTGGCTTTTTTCAAATGCTTTTTCAGCATCTAATGAAATGATGATATGTCTTTTTCTTTCAGTTTCTTTATGTGATGGATTGCATTGATAGATTTTCGTATGTTGAACCAGCCCTGCATCTTTGGGATGAAGCTTACTTGATCATGATGGATTTTTTTGACATGTTCTTGGATTTGATTTGCCAGTATTTTATTGAGATTTTTTGCATCCATGTTCATGAGTGAGACTGGCCTATAATTGTCTTTCTTGGTTGAGTCTTTGTGTGGTTTTGGTATTAGGGTAACTGTAGCCACATAAAAAGAGTTTGCCAATGCCCCTTCTGCTTCTATTATGTGTATAGGTGTTAACTCTTCTTGGAAGTTCTAGTAGAATTTTGCACTAAAACCATTCGGCCATGGGTTTTTTTTTTGGGGGGGGGTTGATGTCAGCTTCCATTTCCTCACAGCTTATAGGTCTATTTAAATGGCTAACCTGGTCTTGATTTAATTTTGGTATATGGTACATATCTAAAAAATTGTCCATTTCTCTTATATTTTCCAATTTTGTGGAGTATAGGTTTTTGTAGTAAGACCTAATGATTCTCTGAATTTCCTCAGTGTCTGTTGTTATGTCCCCCTTTCATTTCTGATTTTGTTAATTTGGATATTCTCTCTCCCCCTTTTGATTAGTTTGGACAAGGGTTTGTCAATCTTGTTGATTTTCTTAAAGAACCAGCTCTTTGTTTCATTGATTCTTTGTATCGTTTTCTTTGTTTTTATTTTGTTGATTTCAGCCTTGATTTGATTATTTCCAGTCTTCTACTCCTCCTGGGTGAGTCTGCTTCTTTTTGTTCTAGAACATTCAGGTGTGCTCTTAAGCACTAATGTGAGCTTTTTCTGTTTTCTTTATGTGGGCATTTAGGGCTATGAACTTTCCTCTTAGCACTGCTTTCATAGTGTCTCTTAGGTTCGGATTTGTTGTGCCTTCATTTTCAGTGAATTCAAGGAAGACTTTAATTTCTTTCTTTATTTCTTCCTTGACTTAGGGGTGGTTCAGTAGTTGACTGTTCAATTTCCATGAGTTTGTAGGCTTTCTGAGAGTGGTGTTGTTAAATTCTAACTTTAATCCCTGGTGATCTGATAAGACACAGGGGCTTACTCCAATTTTTTGGCATCTGTGGAGGTTTGCTTTGTTGCTGAGTATGTGATCAATTTTAGAGAAGGTTCCATGAGGTGCTGAGAAGAAGTTATATTCTTTTGTGTTTGGGTGGAGTGTTCTATAGATGTCTGTTAAGTCCATATGATTCATGACATCTGTTAGTTCTCTTACTTCTCTGTTAAGTTTCTGTCTGGTTGACCTGTCCATTGGGGAGAGTGGAGTGTTGAAGTCTTCTGCTATTAGTGTGTGGGGTTTGATGTGCGATTTAAGTTTTAGTAATGTTTCTTTTACATATGTGGGTGCTCTTGTATTAGGGGCATAGATATTCAGGACTGAGACTTCATCTTGATGAATTGTTTCTGGTATGAGTATAAAGTGTCCTTCTCCATCTCTTCTGATTGATTTTAGCTTGTAATCAATTTTGTTTAATAGTAGGAGAGCTACACCCGCTTGTTTCTTAGGTCCATTTGATTGGAAAACCTTTTCCCAACCCTTTACTCTGAGGAAGTGTCTGTCTTTGAGGTTGAGGTGTGTTTTTTTTTTCATGATATTTATTGAGCTCTACATTTTTCTCTGCTCTCCTCCCTGCCTCTCCCCTCCCCCTTCAATCCTCCCCCAAGGTCCCCATGCTCCCAATTTACTCAGGAGATCTTGTCTTTTTCTACTTTCTACTTCCTATGTAGATTAGATCTATGTGAGCCTGTCTTGGTGTCTTCATTGTTGTCTAAGTTCTCTGGAATTGTGGTTTGTAGGCTGGTTTTCTTTGCTTTATGTTTAAAAACCACCTATGAGTGAATACATGTGATAATTGTCTTTCTGGGTCTGGGTTACATCACTCAAAATAATATTTTCTAGCTCCATCCATTTTCCTGCAAAATTCAAGCTGTCGTTATTTTTTTCTGCTGTGTGGTACTCCATAGTGTAAATGTACCACATTTTCCTTATCCATTCTTCAGTCGAGGGGCATTTAGGTTGTTTCCAGGTTCTGGCTATGGCAAACAAAGCTGCTATGAACATAGTTGAGCACATGTCCTTGTGGCATGATTGAGCATCCTTTGAATATATACCCAAAAGTGGTATTACTGGGTCTTGAGGAAGGTTATTTCCTAATTTTCTGAGAAATCACCACACTGACATCCAAAGGGATTGTACCAACTTCCATTCCCACCAGCAATGCAAAAGTGTTCCCTTTTCCCCATAACCTTTCCAGCATAAGTTGTCATCAGTGTTTTTGATCTTGACCATTCTTACAGGTGTAAGATGGAATCTCAGAGTTGTTTTGATTTGCATTTCTCTGACTAAGGATGTTGGACATTTCCGTAAGTGTCTTTCAGCCATTTTAGATTCCTCTGTTGAAAGTTCTCTGTTTAGGGCTGTACTCCATTTTTTTTATATTGGATTATGTGATCTTTTGGTGTCCAGTTTCTTGAGTTCTTTGTATATTTTGGAGATGAGACCTCTGTGTGATGTGGGGTTAGTGAAGATCTTTTCCTATTCTGTAGGCTGTTGTTTTGTCTTGTTGACCATATCCTTTGCTTTAAGAAGCTTTTTAATTTCAGGAGGTCCCATTTATTAATTGTTTCTTTCAGTTTCTGTGCTACTGGGGTTATATTTAGGACGTGGTTCCCTGTGCCAATGCATTTAAGTGTTCTTCCCACTTTCTCTTCTGAAAGGTTCAGTGCGGCTTGCTTTATGTTGAGGTCTTTGATCCATTTGGACCTGAGTTTTGTACATGGTGATAGATATGAGTCTATTTTGTTAGTTTTGACACTGTTCTAATGTAGCCTTGGTGGCCTCACACTGCTTTCTTCCCTTCCATCTCTTTTCTTTGGTTTAGGATTTGTGTTGCTCTTTTTTCCTCTTTTTTTTTCTTTCCCTTTGTTTGTTCCTTCCTTTCCTTTCCTTTCCTTTCCTTTCCTTTCCCTTTCCTTCCTTCCTTTCTCATGAGACTGTGTTCCCCTTCATATCCACTCTTGTATCACACCTGTCCATTGCTTAGCCCCTCCAGTGCTGGAATTATCATCATTTATAGTCGCATAGATCACAATTGTCTGTGTGTGATCCTAGGGATTGAATCTAGCTCTTGTCAATGCTGAGTGCTTTAACCTTTGACCTATGCCTTCAGCCCTTCATATATTTACATATGTACTCATTGATGTGTATCATATGACCACTACAGGACTGTGTATCTGAATCCTGAATCTGCAATCAAAAGGCCAGCACCAGAGGTGACCACTCACAGCCTCAATCTTTCTACATTTTGCATTTGCATGAGAGAGTAGAATTTGACCAGAACTACAATTGTATCAGTAGCAGCATCAGGACAGAGGACAGAGGCACCAGTGAGAGAAGTATACTCCTACCACATTTTACTTAAGGTACTTACAGCTTTTGTTTTTTCTATAGGCAATAAAACACTGTGGAAAACAAAACTTTTAGAGAAACATGGCGGGGGAGGGGGGCAGTTATTTCAGTTCCCAGTCACAGGTTATAGTCATCCCTTTGGGGAAGTCAGATCTGCAGGAACATGAGATAGCTGAGAATGAATACATGCTCGGTGCACAACACTCTGTCTCTACTCTTCTGTCCTTTGGTGCCCTAAAGCAGGTCATAATGTCACTCACTTTCAACCTGAGTCTTTCCATTCTTTTTTTTGTTTTGTTTTGTTTTTGTTTTTTCGAGACAGGGTTTCTTTGTGGCTTTGGAGCCTGTCCTGGAACTAGCTCTTGTAGACCAGGCTGGTTTCGAACTCACAGAGATCTGCCTGCCTCTGCCTCCCGAGTACAGGGATTAAAGGCGTGCGCCACCACCTCCCGGTGAGTCTTTCCATTCTTATTAAGGTAACCTAGACAATCCCCTAGGCCAACCTGATCTAGACAAAAACTCATTGAGACTCAGTTTCCAGGTGATGGTTGGTGGTGGAAAGTTGACAAATAGAATCACCCATCACAATTAAACACTGGGACAGAAAAATGAGCAAACTAACTCTGTCTTCCAGAGAACGGGCTCAGCATCTATAGCTCAGTGTTAAGCATGATGTGGGATTCCCCTTTATATGCTGTGAATATGTTTTATTACCGTTGGTTAATAAAGAAACTGTTTCGGCTTATGGTAGGGCAGAATAAAGCAAGGTGGGAAATCCAAAAAGAGATACAGAGAGAGTAGGTGGAGTCAGAGAGACACCATGTCGCTGCCAAAGGAGACAGATGCCAGAATCTTACCAGTAGGCCACAGCTTCGTGGAAGTACACAGATTAATAAAAATGGGTTCATTTAAGATGTAAGAGGTAGGTAGAAATACGCTTGAGTCATCAGCCAAACAGTGTTATAATTAATATAGTTTCTGTGTGATTATTTGGGTCCGGGTAATGAATGAGGAGTCTCTGAATACAGACTTAAGTAAGTTCAGTTTCTAGTCCATATACAGGGCAATTGAAAGCTGCCTGGCAGGCCAGTTCTAGGGAGTCTGGACTCTGAGGGCATTGCACTCACATTTGCACAAATGCACACACATGGACATACACAATTATAGTCTTTTTATTTCAAGGATACAAGTAACTCCAATTTTCTTAATTGTAATCAGTCAATAAATGTTGTAAATACTAAACAAAAAAATATAAGTTTTTCTGTAGTGTTGTACTTGAGGCAGAAAGAACAGACTAAAAGCCAATTCTGGTCAGTTGGTTTTACAAAAGAAATTATGATGAATACATTTTGAGTCTATAATCTCAGTGTGCATTGTGCTCTTGTGTGTTTATTTTTTAGATTAGACGTGTTTTCTTTGTGAAGAAAGAATGGCTCTTCTAAAGATACACGGTTTCGTCCAAATCCGAAGCAAGAACCGGAGCAAGCACACCCGGGGTTCTCAGTGGAAAGAGGCAGTCATCGAAACAGTGGAGAGGAAGCAGAAGGCTCATCTGGTGGTCTCCTTTAAGTTGGAAGGAAGGAGAAGGGTTTTCCCGCTGGGTGGTAATGTTGCAGGTGTAGTGGTTAGTTATTGTGAGGCTGGACTGCACCGTCTGCATTTAACTCTGAAAGATGACACATCCTTACTCATCGACAAGCTATCTGCCTTCGATGTTGAACAGTTGAAGGCTGTCCTGGATTCTGTTCATCCATCTGAATCCCAACAACTCGAGGAACCAGAGAGGAATCCGGATGTTCTTGAAAGCGGCGATCTATTTTGCCGGAAGCACCAGGATACATTTTGTGGATCTTTGAATATCACACAAGAAAGTGAGGCGCTGTTCCCCATGAATATGTCGCTTTCAATGGCAAACTCCGCCAGCGGTTATGTTGAAGAAGAGAGAACAGAGAAACAGAACAAGAAGCGGAAGACGATCTCAACATCCACTGTAGATTTGAATGAGGTCTTTCTCAAAGAAAGTAATACCGAATCAAGAAAGAAATCCAAGAGCTACAACTCCAGGAACAAAAGAAACAAAGGAGAGAAGCTGATGCCTATAAGAGATCAGGAAATGCATACCAACTGGAAACTTGAGCCGTTATTCAGTACCAACTCCTGCGGGAAGCTTGACCTAGACGACACTGTTTTTGCAAGCGGATCCAAGTTTAGCCAGGAGATCCCAATACATAACGATATCCAGTCTCCTCTCGATACTTGCGCAAAGCAGCTGACGCGTGAAGGCTTCCCCAATTTAGGCAACACCTGCTACATGAATTCCATCTTACAATCTGTCTTTGGGATCCCAACCTTCGCAAAGGACTTGCTCACACAAGGTATCCCATGGGAGAAAGTTTCCTGTGATGATCTCATCAAGCCCTTAAGCCAGCTTCTTGTCTTGAAAGACATCAGAGATGTCGAGATCAAGGGACAGTTACTCATAAATGTGAAGAAGTCCATTTCCACGGTTGCAGACACATTCTTGGGCGATGAACAGAATGACGCCCATGAATTTTTAAGTCAGTGCTTAGATCAGTTGAAACTGAACGTGGAGAAACTGAACGCCATGTGCATTACTGAGAGGGAAAACGAAGTTGACGATTTTTTTCCATCAGCCTATGCTGGAGCTGCCTCCACCAAAATGTTTGTTTGTCCTGTCAGTGCTAATTTTGAAATAGAGCTGGATAGCTCTATTGTTTGTGAAGCCTGTGGTGAGGCGACCTTCAACACCGAAGTGAGTAATTACCTCTCCGTTGACCTGCACCAAGGGACAAAAGAACACCCTCTGTCGATTCAGAAGTCACTTGATCTTTTCTTTACACCTGAAAAAATTGAGCGCAATTGTGAGAAATGCAAGAACAAGAATTCTGTGCTCAGATATACTTTGAGGAGACTCCCAAGGGTCCTTATCCTTCATCTGAAACGCTACCACTTTACTGCTAACAGGTTGTTAGTGAAGAGCCAGCAGCCAGTTGAGATTTCAAAGTATCTGGATGTCTCTTCCCATTGCAATGAAAACACGAAGCCACCATATCCCTTGAGCAGTCAGTCCCCTCACGAGGCCTTTGGTGTCCCAAATGTCTCTGAAGAGATGATGCCTGACATCCTCAGCCAGTCGATCCCAGCTAAGAGGGTGGCTTCAGATTTCATTGATTTCACAGTCCTACAGGTTGGCTCCACTGAGGACGCTGAAGTCCAAACCTTGCACAGGATGTATGAGGAGCTCAGTGAGGAGCAGTGGCAGAGAGGCCTTGAAAATGGTCCCAAAGTGGAGCCAAAGGCAGTAAAGAGAGAAAACAGGATGCTTAGCGAGAAGACATTGTCAGCACCTGACTCAGTGATGTGCGACCCTCTCAGCATCCACATCCCAGGTCTTGCAGAGATAGGTCTTCAACAGGTCTCCAAGAATTCCGAATTTAAGAAGTATGAGAAAATCAATGTATATGGAAAGTCAGATCATTACACCGCAACTGAGATGGCCAATTTTTTGTGTGATCTTAAAGAACAAAACATCCTGGATGGATCCCAAGAAATTGCCGAACAGCTCCTCCAGATGCACGGGAGTCGAATCCACGCGGAACTGCTGCCTTGGGCATCACCTCAAAGTGTTCGCAGTACCGAGGAAGACGCCGGAGCCAGGAACACTGAAACTGACTCAAGAAACGCAGCGCTGGGAGCAGATCCCCAGAACTACAGGCTCGTCGGTGTCGTCAGCCATTTTGGGAGCTCCCAAGATTCAGGCCATTATGTAAGCGATGTGTATGACTTTCAAAGGCAGGCATGGCTCCTGTACAGTGATGTCCAAGTGTTCGAGATCCCAGAGGCCTTGATTCAGGAGAATCGGCTTCACACCGGATACATTTTCTTTTACATGCGAAATGAGATTTTTGATTGGCTGTTGAAAAAGGCGTCAGAGTGCAAGTTACTGAACACATCTCAAGATGAAAAGAATACAGAACTTTTTTCCACCTTGCTTAATGGCTTTACATACCTTCTGGAAGAATCCTAAATTCTATCCAGAAGAATCACACAGCTCAAGATTAAAACTCAGCAAACAGAACACAGCAAACAAACAAACTTATTAGGAGAGAAACCCAGACAGCTCTGATGCAGGCGATGCACCATTCTCTCTAAGAAGGCCATAATGGTGTTTTTTTTTCTTTTGCTGGCTTTTCAAGACAGAGTTTCTCTGTGCATCCCTGGCTGTCCTGGAACTCACTCTGTAGACCAGGCTGGCCTCAAACTCCACCTGCCACTGCCTCCCTAGTGCTGGTATCAATGTGTGTATCACCACCAGCCAGAAATAATTTTTTTTAAAAAATTATTTATGTTTATTTAATGTGCACTCGTGTTTGCCTGCACGTATGTCATCCGTGTGAAGGTGTTGGACTCTCTGAAGCTGGAGGTACAGGCAGCTGTGAGCTGGCATGTGGGTGGTGAGAATTGAACCTAGATCCTCTGGAAGAGCAGACTGTACTCTTTTCCACTGAGCCGTCTCCGGTATCAGGTGGATGACTTTTAAAATACCATTCTGAACCAACACAGCGAGGAACTGGCTATCGGTCCAAATGTTAGGGTCCAGCATCATAAGCGGTTCAGAAACAGTACTGATGGACTTAAAAGTCTGAGAAACAGTGTGTGGAATTTCTCATTTGTTAGTGTAAATATGAATTGATTATGTCATCGAGAGGATTTTCATTATTGTCTGTTTTTCCTAGATTCATAGGAACTGTTCTTTTGTCAATTTATTAAAACCACTGCCTTCTGTATGTGTTTGACTCATTGCTGAAGAAATTTTCTGGCTGTCAACCAAGTTGTTTATGCTTCCTTCAGAATTGCAGGGCATAACATCTGGGTTACAAGCAAATAATAGATAGTATGGTAAATTTGCAAATTCTAAGCCCTCTAAGGGCTCAGTGGGTAAAAACCCAGCCACCAAGCCTGGTGACTCTATTTCTGCAAGTTGTGCTTTGATCTCTAGAGGAGATAATAGATTACATGTGCATATCAACGCATAAATAAATGAGCGAATATGGTTTTTAATGTCACTATGTCGCTCTGGGTGGCTTGGAACTCTCTATGGAGATCAGGCTACCCCCATTGTCACAGATTTTCCCTGCCCTGCCTCCTGAGTGATGCTAAGTCTTCACCACAATATCTAGCATAGTAAATTTTAAAGCTCTCTGAAAAAAAAAAATATATATATATAAATATACTTGTTAGATTTAAATCCAGATTGGCCATGCTGTGGTGGTGTAATATAAATATAGTTGTTAGATTTAAATCCAGATTGGCCCTGCTGTGGTGATGCACACCTTTAATCCCAGCCCTTGGGATGCAGAGGCAAGTGGATCACTGAGTTTGAGGCCAGCCTGGTCTAGATAGTGATTTCCTGGACTGCCAAGGATATACAGAGAAATCCTATCTTGAAATCTGTCCCTGCCCCCAAAGAGAGAGATGTTAAATCCCGATTGATGTGATGGTCCGAGAAAATGTGATTCAAGGGACAGAGTCTGAGACAGACTGTCCTTCAGGCGAGAGCCCCATAGATCCACACAGACAGCACGGCGGTGTTCTGACGAGAGAGCTTTCAGATCCTAAGACAAAGCAAGGTCCCCTTTAGTTTCTAAGGGAAGAAAGAGACCCTGTACCATGAAGCAACAGGCTTACTTAATGCATAGCCCATAGTTGATGCTCACAGCTGGTCACCTCTAATTTCTGGGCAGCAAGGGGAAGGAAAAACTAGTTGGGGTTTCTGGCTATGAAGTGTGTAGCCTTATCTGAGACATGCCACATCTAACTCTTTAAAATATGAAAAAAAAGTATAGAGTCACTTTCAAGGGTCTACAGAGATAATTCAGAAGCCCAGAGTAAGCCAGGCGGTGGTGGCACACACCTTTATTACCAGTACTCAGGAGGCAGAGGCAGGAGGATCTCTGAGTTCAAGGCTAGCCTGGTCTATAAGAGGTAGTTCCAGGACAGGCACCAAAGCTATACAGAGAAACCCTGTCTTAAAAAACCAAAAAAAAAAAAAAAAAGGGCACTTGGTGAGCAAGCATGAGGACCCGAGTTGAAATCCCCAGCACTCATACAACAAGCTGGTCATGGCCACATATGCCTATGGCAGCAGCACTAGGGAGCAGGCAGTGGTGGGTTGTAGCGCTCACTAACTAACCAACCTAGCCAAATGGTAAATGTAAG
The DNA here is from genome assembly GCF_014885135.2 of Alexandromys fortis. Lineage (NCBI taxonomy): Eukaryota > Metazoa > Chordata > Mammalia > Rodentia > Cricetidae > Alexandromys > Alexandromys fortis. Next base: position 651,877 of record NW_026068157.1, on the reverse strand, counting down.
ATTCAGTTGTGGGACACTCACCAGAGAAGACTGCTCAGACACTGGTTTTAGCCAATAGTCTTTACTAGCTGGCTGGGGACTACACTGGGTGTTCAGGATCCCATTGTAATCCAAAGCCTTTCTCAGGATTAGCTTGTCAGCACAGAAACCACGTCCTGGGTTCACACACTTCAGTTAACAAGATTTGGCTAGAAGCAGAACTACAGTAGCCCAAAAAAAAAAAAAAAAAAAAAAAAAAAACAAGGTTAGGATTAGAGACTTCCCCTTAACTGCAGACTTGTACAGCTTAGTATAGAGAGCAAAAGGTCTTGTACATACATTCAAGCCCTGGAGTTTCACTACTGGAGATTTGTGTCTATGTATTATGTATGCAGTGCTCTGCCTGCATGTATCCCTGCAGGCCAAAAGAGGGCGTCAGATCTCATTACAAATGGTTGTGAGCCACCAATGTGGCTGCTGAGCCATCTCTCCAGGCTCCTTGTCTATGTCTTTATGTTTCCTTCTGAAAGCTCTCAGATTCTAGAACAATGTAATATCTAAAAAGAACAGACTATTAATTTATTAAATAATGCAGTTGTTAAAGTGGTCTCTCAAAAATCATCCCTTACTGCTAAAGAGTCTATAGAAATTACTGTGCCTCTTGATAAAATGCGGGTCAATTGTTTGTTTCTCACTAATAAGAATCTCGACAGGGTACAGTAGCGTGTTACTTGGATTCTATAGATAATTATCCACAATTTTCCCTCTTAAGAATCTTAAAGATGCATTGTGGGTATTTGCCTAAAATTACATCTAAAAATTCTTTCGATTTAGGATTTTAAAATATAATAGAACCTGCTTCTAATGCTTCTGTAGATAATTCTTTAAAAGGAAAAGGAACATGTATTCTATATACGAATTCCACAGGCTCCTCAGAGAGCAACCATCCCAGGAGGTAGAGCTGAAAAGTCTCATTATAATACATAAGCTTTAATTAGACGTTTCTTAGCCATTAACTATTTAAGTGACTTTGCTATATTTAAATGTTGGTGACAGTTTTTTTTGGATGGATTAAGAAAAATCAAAGTCTTATAGTCATAATGGATAGCGTTGGGTCCCCAGTTTGCATATCCTCAGCCCAGATTGTTATCCTGAAAAGATATTAACTGACCTCATGTATAAATTAGCACATTGAGGAGATAGTCTTTATCTCAAGATTTGTAAGTTCAGTGGATATGGGTAAAATTCTGTAAAATCTGTAACAAAAATTTAGCTTAAAACTCATACTAAAAGACTGGTAGTTAAATCTATTAATAACATAATTTTAGTTTCCTTTAGCTTTATGCATACATACACATATATGATTCAGGTCTTTAAAAATTAGGTCTGCTACATTTCAGCATGTAAAATAGATACATTTTTAATACCAGCCACATAGTTTGCCTTCATCGTAGCTGATGTCTCATCAGGATAAGAAGTCCACGTGCCTGGTAGCCATCTTTCCTAAGGTTAAAAACCACAGGCCACACAATTTACCACTTTCTTAAACTGACCATGTGGCATCAACCAACTAAGACAACACTCCTAATACTTAGGCTCACTAAGCCTTCTGTTTGTTATTATTCCTTTTAGACTAAAGAAACAATGACAAATCTCCAAGATATTTTGGATTACAATGGTTTTTATATGATACGTTCCTAAGGTTGTGAAGGTATACTCAGGTTAACAAAAATCGATTTAGAAATGTTTGTCTAAAACTGTATAATCCTAATCTTATAAAAGCTACTAACTTGTTGTAAACTGTTAAAGATAGTTAAGACACACAAATTAATGGTCAATCACCTTATAAATGACTGAATGTTTTAATGTGCTCAAAACTAAGTTTATAGTCATAGTAAATACAAAAAACGATGCATTTAAAAAGAAACTTTGACCTATATGTTTTCAATATTAAGGTTAAAGTAAATAACTAAAAACAAAGTTTGATTAAAGTCAGATATATTTCCTAGATGGTTACATCTTTAAATCATGTATCCATTCAATAACACACTAGCAGCATTAACAAAATAAGAAATCTTCTCTTTTATTACTAAAGCTCCAATTTTAAATTTATTTTTTTGTACAACTCAACAGGTTTTAAAATGAGAATGTAAACAGACTTAGGGTGGATTAGAAAGTAAAAGTAAATTAAAATTAAAAAGTTTTTTAAAAATATTTCTTCTAAATAATCCCATGGCTCCACAATACAAATATAGTTCTATACTTCTCATATTGACTTGGAGACCATAGGAAGTTAAACCAAATTACAGTGAAGAAAAAAATAGGTTAGCTTAAAGTTTTTTATATAAAACTATTTTGGTACAGCTTAGAAGTCTGTTACATCACACTGCCTCCAGTGTGAACACTGCCTACGTAGTCAAACTGAAGCCGCAAACGAGTGGGAGCCGCTACGCCTTCCTGCCGCTCACACCTTTGCTTTCGTTCACACTATCGACCTCTTCTGAACTTTCTTGTTTACATAAAAACCCTTGATTGTTTTCTCTTTCAGGATTTTCTGTGTTTATTTCTTCAGTACTTACCTAATAGAAGATTCTTAAACTCAAATTTAAATTTGCACTAAATTTTAAAAAGCTCAAATCTTTTCACCTTAAGTTGGAATCTTTTTTTAAAAAAAATTAATGAGCACTGTTGAAATGAAATGCATCCTTGGTCTGATATATGATCAGACACTGACAAAAGAGATTGAGAAACAGCCCACACAAGTCTAATGTTCATCAAAGCCTTTTATCACAGTATAAAGACATCCGCTTACGCCCAGCTTCTAGGACGGAATGATTGGACATGCACTGGACACCTGAAGCTCCGGCTGTCTGTGTCCGGGACGTTCTCTGCTACCAGGTGTGTCGCAGAGATCTGTGCTAAACCTCACTGCGGACAAGTGCCTCTCCCTAACAATCAACTATAAAGCACAGCAGCTACAGACATGACGTGAGGCCCTCAAATCTGCAGAAAATGCTATTATATCTTACCTAGAACTTGACTTGGTCAAATAGTTTGATACATGTCCTTCCTAGGACTCTCATAACTGAATCTTATTTAATGGTTCTGCTTAAACTACTGAATAATTTAAGAAATTTTTAATATAAATCATGTTATTAAAATCCATTACTATATACAGGGTAAAGTTGTTATAAAACACTATCAAATGCTTAATTAACAAATTCTAAACTATTAAAAAGGGTAAGAGACTATACCTACTTTCTGATATGTTATACTACATTTAGTTATGTTAACTTTAGACTTTTTTCTTTCTTCTTCTTTTTTTTTTTGGTTTATTTGAGACAGGGTTTCTCTGTAATAGTCCTAGATGTCCTGGAACTCAATCTGTAGACCAGGCTGGCCTGGAGCTCACAGAGATCCATCTGTCTCAGCATCCCAAGTACTAGGATTAAAGGTGTGTCCCACCACCTCCCAGTTATATTTTGTTTTTATTTTAAATGATAATCCCTTTTTTTCCTGCTTCCCCAAAGCATTTTTCCCCTAAGAAGTCACAACATAAAGTAAATGCTAAATAAAAAGAAAGAGCCCTCCATTCAGTTAACATTGAGGTGAGGTCACGTCTTTACAGAAAACTAAACAGTCTCAGATGGCTCCCGATCTGAAGCATCCAGCTAGGACATCTAGAGACCACTGGACAGATGAGACATCTGAAGGCAGACAACACATCAAAAGGAGACATCCAAGAGAAAGAGTAAACTGGTGCCTTAGAGCAGCATCAGCATCTAACTCATCAAGCTGAGACTCTGAGGAAACAGAGACCCTGTGTGACTGCCCTAAATGCAAATCTGTCGTATTTACCGACGATACTGCTAGCTAATTCTTAGCTCGCAAACGCAGACTCCACACACCTGTTTTCCGGGGATTAAAGGCATACCTGTGGTAGGAGACAGTCTGATACTGATTTGCACGCTAAGGATTGTGTGTATGATTATTAAAACTACTAATAATATTACAGAAAATTATTAAAGAAATCAACTGAGAGATGGATGAACTGAGGACCACAGTTGTAGGAAATAGAGCTACTGCCAGGCGGTGGTGGCTCACGCCTTTAATCCCAACAATCGGGAGGCAGAGGCAGGCAAAAGATCTCTGTATCTCTGTGAGTTCGAGGCTAGCCTGGTGTACAGAGCTAGTGCCAGGATAGGCTCCAAAGCTACACAGAGAAGCCCTGTCTCAAAAAAAAAAAATTTAAAAAAAAGAAAATAAATTAAAAAAAGAAATAGAGCTAGTATAGATTATTTGTTGCTGAAGCATAACCTTGGTTGCCAACAATTTCCTGGCTTGTGTTGTTGCTTTAATGTGTCAGATTCTTCTTTCGCTATTGTTGATCAAATTAATGGTTTGTACAAAGTTATAGATAAACTCTCCCAAGTGACCTATGAATGGCCCTCATGGCCAAGAACATTTCCCCCTTTCCTTGGTCCTCTGTTAGTTACCCTTGTAATTCTCTTGTGCTTGCCTATATTAACTAAAGTACCATAGAGGCAATGCATTCAATCATGTTCCCTATTAAAACCGCTATTTTTTCCTTTAAAAACTTAGAATTGGGGAGATGTAGACAGCAAAAACCCCTGTGCACACAGATGAGCACCGGAGAAGCCAGGAAATGAAACACCCAGCTTACCTCTTCAGTGGAATGAGGGGCACAGCTGCTCTTCCTGGCACGCTAGGAATGGTGGCGTTTTACAACCTGGTGATCCTTTGCTGTCTGATGAGACAGGTTCTGCCCTGATCTCCCAGAATTTAGGTTTTTACCTAAATTCTTACCCAAGACCTTTCCCCTAAATCTTGAGCATTGCTTTTAGAGTGAAGTCTCTTGTGGTTTACAACAGTCTATGTGACTTCTGTGTTTTCTTCTGGTCAACCCAATCCTGACACCCACCAGTGTTATGTTTGCCCCAGTCAAGATCCCTAGATTCCTAGACCCTAAAATTTGGGTACTATCCCTGAGTCAACAGTACCCATTCTTGTGAGAAAAAAAAAAAAAGAAAAAAAAAAGAAAACCTAAATGTTCTTTGAAAAGAATCTGTGTAAAAATGTCTTAAATTGTTATACACTTGGAACTGAGTTAATTGTTATCTGAACTTATTTCTTTTCAGAAACTGTGCTGTGTATAAAAATGGCTGAAGTAGAATGATCTCGACCAGGCTCTAGAAGTACTGGTCCGGCACGGGTTACAATAAAATCGGGCTGAGTGGAGTGTCATTTTTGTCTCTTGTGTTGTATTTTCCGTGCTTGTTGGAAAGCCTGCAGAGGAATCACCACAGAACAGGTCTTTGGTTTTTGTTTTGTTTGTTTGTTTGGCCCGTGGTGCAGCACACTTGCTGAGATTTACAGCCTGAATTGCATGTCCATCATGGAGTTAGTTGTGCTCTGGTTTGGAGGCCTACAAAGGCCTGGGGTCCTGTGACACACTTAGATTCTATTTCGAAAAAGAAACAAGTAGAAAATGACAGAAGACTCGCTCCCTGACCCCCGGCCTTCACATGAGCAGGCACACATGTGTAAACACCTTGGAAATGGTTTTTCCCAAATTCCACTTTGGGGCTGGAAAAATGGTTAAGGTCACCCCCTATTCTTTCAGAGGACACAGGTTTGATGCCTTATATTCACACAGTGGCTTACACCATCTGTAACTCCAATCCAGGGGATCAAATGCCCTCTTCTACCTTTGTGGTATGCAGATAAAACACCCATATGCATTAAAACACTCCTTAATTCTATCTTCCGAAAGACACAACATAGCCTGTGGCTAACCTTAAAGAGCTTATAAAATTTCCAGTTTTAAACTAGGTAAGAACATTTTAAAAAGTTAAGATTTTAAGCGTCTAAAAATACCAAAAGTCTGGTAATGTATAAAATGTGGGGCAAAATTAAGTGCAGGTTTTATGGGAAAGAAGCAGTTAGTTTGGAGAATTGGTTCTCAGCCAATTTGGTTCATAACAGCAGCAAAACTGCAGTTATGAAGTGGCAATGAAAATAATTTTATGAGGCTGGAGAGATGGCTCAGCCGTTAAGAGCACTGACTGCTCTTCTAGAGGACCCGGGTTCAGTTCCCAGCACCCACATGGCAGCTCACAACTGTCTGTGACTCCAGGATCCAGCTCCCTCACACATTTATACATATAGGCTAAAACATCAGTAAATAAATAATTTAAAAAAACATTATGTTTGGAGGTCACCACAACATGAGGAACTGTATTAAAGGGTTGTAGACCTAGAAAGCTGGAGAACCAATGGTCCAGAACATACTTAAAATTTAAGCATAATTCTTTTTTCGCATTTTAAAAAAGGAAAAAATTAAAGACTTATTTATTTCTGTATTTTATGTATATGAGTGCTCTGTCTTTATGTATAGGAGAAACGGGAATCAGATCCCATTACAGATGGTTGTGAGCCACCATGTGGTCGCTGGGAATTGAACTCAGGACCTCTGAAAGAGCAGTCAAGTACTCTTAACTGCTGAGGCATCTCTCAGCCTTCTCATTTTTTGAAGTGTCAGGGAACTGATGGCGCAGCTCCTTTGGTGGAGTGCTTATCTCGCAGGCAGGAAGCCCTTTGCTCACCTTCACTACCGCATAAGCCAGGTGTGGTCACACACACCTATGATCACCGCATTTAGGAGATGAAGATGGGAGCACCAAGATTTCAAGGTTTTATAATGAGTTTGAGGCCAGCCAGAGTTACATAGAGTCTATCTCAAAACACCATGTCAAGGTACTGCAGTTGGGTTCTCCCCCCACCTTTATTCTTTGGGAACCCACCATCCAGTACCCAAATAAATACACAGAGACTTATTCTTTTTTAGGAATGCCCAGCCTAAGCTTGACTTATTCCTAGACAGCTTTTGTTATCATAATTTATCTACCTACCTTTTGTGTCTGGGCTCTTATGGTTCTCATCTCTGTGTATCTTTCCTTTCCTTCTTATTCCATGTCTGGCTGTGAGGAAGGGGCACCGGCCCTGGCGTTCTGCTCTCCATCTTTTCTCACCCCCCTTTCTTCTTCCTTCTATTTATTCCATGCCTGCCAGCCCCGCCTATCCTTTCTCCTGCCTAGCTATTGGCTGTTCAGCTCTTTATTAGTGACCAGCCAGGTGTTTTAGACAGACTTAGGTTTCTAATCTTAGAACTAGGAAGGCAGGGGCAGGTGGATCTCTGAGTTCCAGGCCCCTCTGCTCTACACAGCAAGTTTTAGGACAGCCAGTGCTATACAGGGAAAACCCTGTCTCAAAAAAAGAAAAGAAGATTATGACATACTTCTCATGTGTATGTATATACAAGCAGGGTGAATCCACACACAATCCTCACATAAATTAGCCATGATTTTCATGAATTTATAGCCAACTACCGCCCTTGAAAAGGACATTACCTTCAATTCCTAAGAACTTGCTGAGCACTGAATTTGTTACGTGGACACAGCTGTGTGTGTGCATGTGTGTGCGATACATGTATGTGTAGTGATGATGGGAGGATGTTGGGTATCTTCCTCTCTTACTCCCCACCTTAAACATTTGGAGACAAGGTCTCTCATTGAATCAGCCAGACTCCATAACAAGCAAACTCCTGGAACCTCTTGTCTCCCCGCCCTCAGCTCAGGAGTCACAGGTACACACCACTGCACCCAGCTTTCTATATGGGTGCAATTATGTGTATGGGATTACAACACAGGGCCTCATATTTGGGTGGTGGGCACTTGACACTCTCCTAGTCTACTAAACACCCATTTTAACCATCTGCTAAGCTTGGCTTTCTGAACATCTTAGCCAGATGGTGTAGTTCATGCCTATAATTTCAGTCTCAGGAGGCAGGTTCCAGGCTAACGCGGGTTAGTGTGAGACCCTCATCTCTACCACCAGTAATGCAAAAGACTACGCCAAGATTTTATCTGCTGGCTGCCTTATGTTCCAGAGTGTGTACCCTTTGGTTGGCCAGGTAGGTCTAGTCATAGAAGACGTTTTAGATAAAGAAATGTTCAGAAGCAACTAGGGTGAACAAATCTTGCAAGATGGAAACCACCAAAAAAAAAAAAAAACCCCACAGGAAACTCCAACTGATTGGGGTTACTACTCTAAATTGCTTTTCTTCCAAGCTACCAGTTGAGACAAATTATTGTCTCTTGAAAGATAAAGTGAGTTGAGTGTTGGTGGCACACACCTTTAATCCCAGCACTCTGGTGGCAGAGGCAGGTGAAACTCTGTGAGTTCAAGGCCAGCCCGGTCAACAGAGCGAGGTCCAGAATAGGCTTCAAAACTACACAGAGAAACCCTGTCTCAAAAACCACAAAACAGGCACACACATATACATGGGTGCCCACTGAAGACAGAATAGAAGATTGGAGGCCCAGAGCCGGAGTGCCATATAGTTGTGAGCCAAATGGTGTAGGAACTAGGTGCTCAGCTCAAGTCCTGGGGAAGAGCACTCTTAACTGCTGAGCCATCTCTCCTGACACCCCCATCCCTTCTCCATCTGTCTGCCACTCTTTCTCTCCTGAGACAGAGCCTCACTGTATTGCCCTGATTGACATTCTATGTAGACTAAGCTGGTCTTGAACTTACAGATACAGAATTCCACCTGCTTCTGCCTCTTGAGTGCTGGGATTAAAGGTGTGAACTACCATACTTGGTATTTTTGTATTTGTACCTTTTTTTTTTAAACAGGGTTTCTATATAACAGCTCTGACTGTTTTCTTTTTTAAAAAAAGATTTATTTTTATTGTTCTTTTAAAAATATTTATTTATTTTATATGTACGGTTATTTTGCTTGCACGTATGTGTACCCCTCATGCATGCAGTGCCCATAGAAGCCAGAAGAGGGCATTGGGTTCACTTGGAACAGAGGTCACAAATGGTTGTGGCCTGTCATAGGGGTAAAAGCGCCAGTCCTCTGCAAGAGCAGCCAGTGCTCTTAATCACTGAGCCACCTCTACAGCCCCAACATTTATTATTTTGAACCATGTGTCTGGGTAAGGGTTTGTTATGTGAGTGCACATGCCTATAGAGGTCGGGGGCATTGGATCGCCTGGAGCTAGAGTTACAGACAGTTGTAAGGTGCCTAACATGAGTGCTAGGAACCAAGCTTGGGTCCTCTGCAAGAGAATAATACAAATATTCTTTTTGAGACAGGGTTTCTCTGTGTAGCCCTGGCTGTCCTAGAACTTGCTCTATAAATCTTGAACTCAGAGATCCTCCTGCCTCTGCCTCCTGAGTGCTGGGATTGCATCATGCACATTTAACCCCTGAACCATCTCTCTAGCCCTAGTATTTCTTTTCTTTCTTCCTTTCTTTTTTTAAAAAAAACAAACAAAAAAAACAGAAAAAAAAACACAAAACAAAAAACAAACAAGCAAGTCAGGCGGAGGTGGCGCACGCCTTTAATTCCAGCACTCAGGAGGCAGAGGCAGGTGGATCTCTATGGATCTTTGAGACCAGCCTGGTCAAAAAGAGCGAGTTCCAGGACAGGCTCCAAAGCCACAGAGAAACCTTGTCTCAAAAAAAAAAACCACAAACAAACAAACAAATGAAAAACCCAGTGAGGTGGGGAGGGCCAGAGACTTAAAGTCAGGAAAACATGCCTCCCCATTCCTCTTCATTCCCAACCATTAAAAGAAGGATTTCTGTCCGTTCCTGTCAGTGTGTCTCTGTGTATTCTGCATGTGGGTGGACACATTTAAGGCAAGAAGAGATCAGATCCCTTCAAGATGGATTCAGGCAGGTGTGAGCTATTCAACATGGGTGAGGGGACTCAAACTCAGGTCCTCTGAAAGAAGGCAAATGGTCTTCAACACCTAGGCATCTGTTTAACACACTGCACCTCTTTAAATTTGTGCATGTATCACAATTCATAGGTGGAGGTTAGAGGACACTTTGAGTCCTTGCTGTCCTTCTACCATGCGGGTCCCAGAGATCAAACTCAAGCTGCTGGCATGAGAAGCAAGTGTGTTTTCCTACTGAGCCATCTCAGCACCTGTAGGCTGGCCTTGACCCCTGGGTCCCTCGTCTCAGGCTCTCGAGTTCTGAGGTCATGGCTCCTGTCATCGCTTCTAGATTCCTCTTACAACTTTAAAACTTCTAGTGTGTTTAGTTGAGATTGTAGCGAAGTGTCGTTGTAAGTGAATCTCATACATAAGGGCCTGAATTCCATTCCCAATACACACACACACACACACACAGTGTTATTTCCTGTGTCACTTGGAATTCCATTTTTTTTATTATTTAACAATGACAACAACAAAAAGTTGCAGACAAACTCCATCATCAGCCTGGCACAGATTCACATCATTGCATTTTCTGATGTGACCATCACGGAAGTGGCCACCACTGCTTATTATTCACTACAGTGAAACTCCAAGAAAACAAGCAAAAACTCCATGTATGTTTTGGACATTTTTGGTTTATTGGTATCTCTTCACTCATGTTATATAAAAGAAACTTTATGGATTTGCTGAGGGACAGTCATGGTGTCGTGTACCTGAAGCCCCAGCTACTTAGGAGGCCGAGGCAAGAGGATCACCTGAACCCAGAAGTTCCAGTCCAGTCTGGGCAATATGACAAGATTTCCTCTCAAAATTAGCAATACAGGAGCTTTAGTGATTGTACAAGAGCTCATAGCATTGTCTGTTCTTGCAGAGGACTTGGGTTCAATTCCCAGAATCTACATGGAAGTCACAAGCATTTGTAACTCTGGTCCCAGGAGATCCAGTGCCTTCTGTTGGTCTCCATGTCCATCAGACACACATGTGGCACAGACACACATACAGGCAAAACACACACACAGATCCACACAATATGTGTGTATGTATGTGTGTATGTTTGTATGTATATGTATACAAATACATACATAATTTTAAAAAGTGAAACGGGGCTGGACAGGTGACTCAGCATTCAGGAACACCTGATGCTCTTCCAGAGAAATGAAGTTGGTTCTCAGCACAAATGAGGCAGCTCACAACCACCTGTAACTCCATGGGACCTGAAGTCGGCATTTGGCTCCCCCAGGCATCTATCTAAACGGTCATGACATATATACACACATACACAGACATTTTAAAAAGACTAAACAAGTATCTGTGGATGAATGAGATAAAATGATCCTCAAAGGATAGTCACAGCGAGTTTAAGTCTTCCATGTTCTCTGTGATAGACTCAAAGTTTTAGTTTATTTTGCAATCAATTTTTGGGGTGACTGTTACATGGCATTGTATACATGAAGTTTCCCATAATTTTGAAGTGCTCAAAGTCACTATCTACTGCGAATTCTTTTCCGGTGTCCGTCAAGACAAGACTTGTCAGCAAAGGCTTTTCCACACTCAGAGCATTTATAAGGTTTTTGCCCAGTGTAGAGCTTTTTATGAAAATCAAGGTGTTCTTTGCGGCTGAAGGGTTTCCCACATTCGTTACATGTGTGGGCTCCTTCTCCACTGTGAATTTTCTGATGAACTCGAAGATTTGACTTTGAGAGAGGTTTTCTCACATCAATTACATTCATATGATTTTTTCTCCAGTATGGATTTTTTTAAAAGTTTATTGCTTTATAAATAATACCACTCAACATTTCCACTTCCTTCCTTCTTCCCATTCCCCTCCCGCTCCCCTCTCCCTTTCCGGCCTCCCGTCCCTCTCCAGTCCTAAGAGAGGGCAGGGTACCCTGCCCTGTGGGAAGTCCAAGGCCCTCCCCACTCCATCCAGGCCTAGGGAGCTGTGCATCCAAACAGACTCGGTTCCCAAAAAGCCAGTACATGCAGTAGAGACATCCCAGTGCCATTATCATTGGCTTCTCAGTCAGCCCCCATGTCAGCCACATTCAGAGTCTGGTTTGATCACATGCTCCTTCAGTCCCAGTCCAGCAGCTGGCTTTGGTGAGCTCCCATTAGATCACTTGTCCCATAGCCACACTGATGAACATCTTGCATATCACCACAGAACCTTTGTCTGGCGATGGATGGAGATAGAGACAGAGACCCACATTGGAGCACTGGCCTGAGCTCCCAAGGCCCAGTTGAAGAGCTGAAGGAGGGAGACCATGAGCATGAAAGTCAGGCCCGCGAGGGGTTGGTCCACCCACTGAGACAGTGTGGATGTTTTAAGTTGAGTAAGCCTTTCCTTCAGGACAGAAGCCCTGTCACAGAGAGGACACTCATGAGCCCTCACCCCAGCATGGATCTTCTCATGATCGATGGCAGTTGCTTCCTGGGCAAAAGCCTTTTCACACAGCCCACTTTTGTAGGGTTTCTCTCCCGTGTGTGTTCTCTGGTGTTCACAAAAGCAGACGTGCAAATGAAAGATTCCACACAATCCTTCCATCTGTAAGGCTTCTGCTCCTGTGAGTGCTCTCTTGACTACAGTCCTTACACCTGCAAAGCTTCTGCTCCTGTGAGTGCTCTCTTGACTAAAGGCTGAGTTCTGTTGGAAGGACTTGCCATGTGCATTGCACTCTCGTAGGCTTTCTCGTCCTTGCAGATTTTCTGGTGATGGCTGTAAGATGACACCCAGGAGAAGGCTTTCCCACAAGCTTGGCGTCTATAGGATTACAATTTTTATTGATTACAATAAAATTTGGAGTTACTTACATCCTTTTAATAAATGATTTAATTATGTGTATGTGTGTGCATTTGTGCACATGTGAATGTAGTGTCATGGAGTCCGGAAGAGGACATCACACTCCCTAGAACTAGCAATCCAGCAGCTTTTACCTACCCCGTGTGTGCTAAGTACTGAGCTCAGGTCCTCTGCTAGAGCTCTGCATGCTCCTGACTGCTGAGCCATCTGAGTTACATGCTCAAGCACATGCTCCTTACTGCTGAGCCATCTCTATTACATGCTCAAGCACTTGCTCCTGACTGCTGAGCTATAGATGCTGTGTCTGTTCTCTGGCAGAAGCAATCAGAGTTAGTTTGCTCTTTTTTTATGGTCCAGTGTTTGATTGTGTTTAATTAGTTCTATTTGTCAACTTTCCACGACCTCCATCACCTGGAAATTGAGTTTCAATGAGCTTTTTTTCTAGGACAGATTGGCTTATGTCATGGTTGCATTAATTAGTATGGAAGCCCCAGCTTGAAAGGGTGTGGAATTTTCCTGGTTTGCAGTATCACAATTATGTAAGAGTCCTTACATGCAGGCATGCATTCACTCTCTCTCTCTGCTCTTGCTGTGGCTGTCATAGGACCAGCGTTTCAAATCCCCGCAGTTGTGACTTAACCGAAGTGATGGACTGTAACCTGTGACCGTGAACTGAAATAAACCTTCTCCCCCAGTTTTTGTACCTTTCCCCCCAGAGTGTTTATCATAGAGAGAGAAGCGAAAACTACAAGTGCCTTAAGTAAAATCTGGTGGCAGTGCAGTCTCCTCTCGTCGATTGCTCTGCTCTCCTGTCCCGTGGATGATGCCGAGACAGCAGAAGTTCTGCTCAAATCTAGTCTCTCATGCAAATCCAACAGTTAGGAAGATACCAGGCTGTGAGTGGTCACCTTTGGTGCTGGCCTTTTGATTGCAGATTCAGGATTCAGATACAGTCCTGCAGTGGTCATATGATACACATCATGGAGTACATATGTGAATATATGAGGGGCTGAAGGCATAGGTCAGAGGCTAGAGCACTCAGCATGAGGGAGAGCCTAGACTCAATCCCTGGGATCACAGACAATTCTGATCTATGTGACTACATATGATCTTAATTCCAGCACTAGGGGGACAAGAGATGGGCATGCGTGAGGCAAGGATGGAGTAATAGTGAGAAGACCATCTCAAATAGAAAAGAAATGGAAAGAAATAAAAAGCAGAAGGAGAAGAGAGAAAAAGAACACAAACCAAAGAAAAGAGGTGCAAAGGGAAGAGAGTTAGCCTGAGGCTAATGAACCAAGGCTCCATGAGAATAATATAAAAAACTAAACCCAAGCTAGGTGGTGGTGCAAGCCTTTAATCCCAGCACTTTGGAGGCCAAGGCAGGAGGATCTCCATGAGTTCAAGGTCAGCCTAGTCTCTAGGACTAGTTCCAGGACAGCCAGAGCTACAGAGAGGCCCTGTGTCAGAAAAATGAAACATAACAAAGTCCAACAACGACAACAACAAAAAAACCAACTAAACACAGCTGGCAAGATGGATAAAGGTGCTTGCTGCAAACCCTGACAACCGGCGTCTCATTCCTCGCACCCACATGTGTACTGTCTGACTCTTGTAAAGTGTTCTCTAACCTACACACTCCAGCTGTGCTGTACAAGAACACAAGCAGACCCAAATAATCAGATTGTTTTTAAAAAGACCAACTCCACAGGCAAGGCATGGCACACCCCTTTAGAGCCAGCACCGGGGAGGCAGACAGGATAATCTCTTGAGTGTGAAGCCAGTCTGGCTGACATAAAAAGCAAAATACAAAAGATCCAGGTCTGCACAGGAAGACCCTGACTCAAAACACAACAGAGTATTGGGGGGGGAAACACAAAGCAAAATCTAGGAGTAGAGACACCCAGAACTCTCCTGCCTCTCACAGAATCTGAAACAAAACATGGAAATGTGTTTGCAAGGAGAGTTGAGGGATGGAGCTGACAGATACTAGATGGAAACTAGAATTTCTTTTTAAAGATTTATTTATTTTTAGCTGGCTGTGGTGAAACACACACACCTTTGATCTCAGTACTGGAGAGGCAGCAGGAGCTCTGACTTGGCAGCTGGTCTGGTCTAAATTAACCAGTTTAGGAAAGCTGCACAGAAGACTTAACTTCCATGTTATTTATTTCAGTGTATGGGTGTTTTCCCTGCTTGTATGGCTAGGCATCACATGCATGTAGTACCGACAGCGGCCACCAGAGGGTGGCAGAGTTCTTAGAATTGTAGCTTGAGAGGCTTGTGCACTGGATCCTTAACAGCCCTCTCTCTGCCCTGAATTTAGAATCCATAAAGGAAACTAAAGAGCCTACTGGAGAACAGTAAGGAAAAAGTTATGGAACAGGCAGATTTATCCGCAGGGGGACCTCAAGCAAAGAGCAGAGGGAAACTTCGCGTCCCCAGATCCAACAACTGACGATGTACAGAGTCTATGCACCACCACACCCAGTACTGGCATTTCACTAATAAAGCCTGCCTGAGGATCAGAACAGTAAAACGGCCACACTGGCCAGCCTTACAGACCAGGCAGTGGTTAACACACACCTTTAATCCTGTAGCCACACTAGTTGCCATAGAAACCAGGTGGTGCATGCCTTTAACCCCAGCCCTAGAGGGGATTATAAAACAGGAAAAGAGAGCTCTCAGACACAGCCTCATTCTGAGACTCCTGGAGGCAGGATCACCATTTGACTGAGGTAGAGAAAAGAGCCAGTGGCTGGCTGTTTTGATTTTCTGACCTTCAGGTTGAGCCCCAGTTTCTCTCTGAGTTTTTATTAATCATGCTTCAACACCCTGCTGCAAAAACAAACTCTTAAGTTGGGCATCGCTAGCAAGTGGACAGCTGAGAAGGAACCAACACAACTCTGCCGTGAGCTCGGGGACTGCAGTTAATATAACCTTTGTGTGGAGGGGAAGTGTGGCTTATCTCCAACGCCCAAGGTCCCATCCTTTCACCGGCCCAGAATGAGACCACTGCCCAAACTTCTGTGGGCAAGGGTGGCAGGAGGCGACCTGGACTCACGTCTAAGACTGCAGAACTATCCTGGCAGGAATGGAGATATTCTCTTTTTTGATTGTTTTAATGGTTTATTTTTTTACTTCTTTATTTATTTACTTTGCTTTTTGAGACAGGGTTTCTCTGTTTTTTTTTTTTGTTTTTTTTTTTTTTTTTTTTTTTT
>NW_026068157.1:622903-633040 GCF_014885135.2 Alexandromys fortis | reverse complement strand
GGAGAGACCCGACAGCTCGGCTGGAGCAGAGACACCATGCTCAGCTCTCCCAGGCAGATGCACGCAATGAAGCTCCTCCAATCCCAGATGGATGTAGGCTAGAATCTTCCCGGTAAGCGCACCTTGGGGTACTTACAAACATCATTAGAAATGGGCTAGTCCAGGTGCGAGAATTAGCCTGTAAGGGCTAAGGTTCATGGGCCAAGCAGTTCTTAAATGAATACAGTTTGTGTGTTGTTATTTCTGGCATGAGCTAGCCAAGCGGCTGGGGTGTTGGGGACGCAGTCCTGCTGCTCATATTTCAACAACTACCCTTCCGTGTTGGTTTTCCTCTCTAACCCCTGATAGTTCTTGTATGTTGCTTCATGTTCTTTTTCTCTCGTCCTGAAAGACCCCAGCTTAGCTGCTGTAATGCCATTTTACAAAGCTTTCACACAAACAAGTATAAGTTCAAGGTAAAGTCAGTACTCCTATGCTGCCAAACAGAATATCTGTGGTTAGACACCAGGCCTAGGAGGGCAATGGACAGTTCTGGGGAAAACTACATGTGCCCTAGATAGGGCCAAGTTAGCTACTATCATATCTTCATGTCCCCGAGGAACTTGTCACCTAAATAAACCCATCGCCTCATTCGAACTGACCAATGAGATCCCTGTAACCATGCATTGCTTCTGTATGCCTGCTTTTGCCACCCTTTTCCTATAAAAAAGACCTTCTTCCAGCCTGCAGGCGCGCAAGTCCTCCAAAAGGACTTTGCCGCCCACAGGTACCTGTGCCCACCCAATAAAACTCTTGCTAATTGCAGCCAGTGGTCTCGACTGTTCCTTGGGTTGGGGTCTCCTCCTGAGGGAAGGACCACTCTGAGGGTCTTTCAGTCCTATCTTTTTCCCCCTCCTATCTCACTGAGGCAGCGTCTTGGTATGGATCCCCGGCTAGCCAAGAACTCACTAGACTGACCAGACTGACCTTGAACTGGAGGCAATTCTTCTATCTGCCTCCTTCGTGCAGGCCGACCCTCAGTTATACCAGGAAACCCCAGACCTAAGGACAAACAGGGAGGCATTTAGAACACCATATAGACCAGAGCAGAAATAAACTTTCCTAAACTATTCACAGGTAGTTTAATCCGATGAATCAATAGTAAATACATCTCATTTTTATTCAGTCCAGGACATCGTCCATGGTATGGTGTCACCTACAATCCAGGTGAGTTTCCCCACCTTACATAACCTAGGGTAGATAATCATGGAGATGCTAGAGGTTTTTTATCTAGTAATCCCCATGGATGCTCAGAGACTTGTCTCCTACTCAATCCTAGTGTCGGCAACACTGAGCATCCCAAGTCTTGTCAACTGACACCCAGACATCACTTTATAGCCCTAACTTTCCCTCCTCTGTCCACATGTGTTCAGACACCTAATTATACAAAATGCATTCAGTCCAGACTGCAAAACTTCTGCAGCCTGTAACATCCAGTGCTGTGTAAGAACCCAAAGTCCAAGCTGCCAAGATGGCTCAGCAGGTGAAGGCCAGCAAGCCTGAGGCCTGAGTTCCATCCCTGGAATACGCGTGATGGAGGGAGAGGACCAACTTTGGCAAGTAGTCTTACAGCAACATCCATGTATGTTAGACAGACACACACAAAGTAAATGGAACAGTGAGTCCAAAATCCATGTCAAAACCTGAGACTCAAGACAGTCTTTTCATAAGGAGCTCCTGGTAAAAGTTCCATATTTCTGCCAGGAGGTGGTGCCTGCCTTCTGTCCCAGTGCTCAGCAGGAGAGGCAGAGGCAAGCAGATCTGAGCTCAAGGCCAGCCTGGCCACGAAGTGAGTTCTACAATAGCCAGGACTACACTGAGAAACCTTGNGTGACATCTTCACGGGGAGTGCTGTGCCACTTTCTCGTGTAGAATTCAAAGGTCCACAAACTGACTTCTTTTTCGTGCTTTCTACAAAATGGATTGCTGCTTTCAATATCATGATTCCTCTTCGGTTTCTCGGGTTGATGGGTTCAGATGGATGAAAAGATTCCAGGACTGACTTCAGCCATTCAGTATCAGTGGAGGTTAACTCGTCGATGAGTAAGGGTCATCTTTCAAAGTTACGTGCAGACGATGCAGTCTAGACTCAATAACTACTCCCCCTGCAATGCTACCACCTGGCAGGAAAAAAGCTTCTCCTTTCTTCCCACTTGAAGGAAACATCAGATTAGCCTGTTTTGATGACTGCTTCTTTTCATTGAGATGTCCACGTGTGCTTGCTGTGGTTTTTGCTTCTGATTTGGACAAAACCATGTATCTTTAGAGAAGCCATTCTTTCTTCACAAGGAAGATAAATGTAATCTAACACAAACAAAATACAATACACAGATTGTCACTTGATATGTAGGCATAAATTCATGTGTAAAACTTTTAGTGACCAGTGTTGACTTTTAGTCCTCTCTTTCTGCCTCAAGTACCACACTACAGAAAAACTTATATTTTTAGATTAATATTTACAAATTTTATTGATTACAATAAAATTTGGAGTTACTTACATCCTTTTAATAAATGATTTAATTATGTGTATGTGTGTGCATTTGTGCACATGTGAATGCAGTGTCGTGGAGTCCGGAAGAGGACATCACACTCCCTAGAACTAGCAATCAGCAGCTTTTACCTACCCCGTGTATGCTAAGTACTGAGCTCAGGTCCTCTGCTAGAGCTGTGCATGCTCCTGACTGCTGAGCCATCTCAATTACATGCTCAAGCACATGTTCTTAGCCACAGAGCTATAGATGCTGTGTTCTTTCTCTGGCAGATACAGAGTAAGTTTGCTTTCTTGTTTTCTGTCCCAATGTTTAATTGGGATGGTTGGTTCTATTTGTCAACTTTCTACAATCTACCAACACTTGAAAATTGAGTGTCAATGAGGTCTTGTCTAGATCATGTTGCTTGGGCGATTGTCACAGTTGCCCTAATGAGTATGGAAGCCCCAGCTTGAGAAGGTGTGTCACTTTTCCCTGCTGTGGGGTACCAAAGTACATAAGGGTAGAGACAAATGTATACATGCATTCATCCTTCTCTGCTCCTAATGTGGCTGTTATATGACCAGCTGCTTCAAGTTCTTGCACTTATGACTTTCCCAAAATGGGCTGTAACCTGTGACTGTGAACTGAAATATACCTTCGTCCAAGTACCTATAACTTTTTTTCCAGAGTATTTATTGGAGTGAGAGAAGCAAAAACTCAAGTACCTTAAATAAAATCTGGTGGCAGTGCAGTCTCCTTTCATTGGTTGCTCTGCTCTCCTGTCCTGCCGATGATGCTGAGACAACAAAAGTTCTCCTCAAATCTAGTCTCTCATGCAAATCTAATAGTTAGGAAGATACCAGGCTGTGAGTGGTCACCTCTGGTGCTGGCCTTTTGATTGCAGATTCAGGATTCAGATACAGTCCTGCAGTGGTCATATGATACAAATCATGGCGTACATATATGAGGGGCTGAAGGCATAGGCCAGAGGCTAGAGCACTCAGCATGCGGGAGAGCCTAGACTCAATCCCTGGGATCACAGACAATTCTGATCTATGTGACTACATATGATCTTAATTCCAGCACAAGAGGGACAAGAGATGGGCATGCGTGAGGCAAGAATGGAGTAATAGTGAGAAGACCATCTCGAATAGAAAAGAAATGGAAAGAAAGAAAGAGGAGAAGGAGAAGAGAAAAACAGAATGCAAACCAAAGAAAAGAGGTAGGAAAAAAAGAGTTGGCCTGAGGCCCACCAAGGCTACATTAGACCAGTGTCAAAACAAAGCACAGCGGACAAGATGGATAAAGGTGCTTGCTGCCTAGACAGACAACCTCAGTTTGATCCCTTCCACCCACATGTGGAATGAGAGACTCTTGCAAACTGTTTTCTGACCTACACACTCCAGTTATGGTGTACAAGAACACAAGTATATAAAAATTAAAATTTTAGCTGGGCAGTGGTGGTGCACACCTTTAATCTTAGTACTTGGGAGGAAGAGGCAAGCAGAGGTCAGAGAGTTTGAGGTAGCCTGGTCTACAGAATGAGTTCTAGGACAACTAAGCTACAGAGAAACCCTGTCTTGATAACAAAACAAAGAAAAAAAAGGAAAGATGATGTCACAGAACTTTCACAGCTGACCTCAGACTCACAGATCTACCCCTCCCTTCTGCCTTCTGGCTCCTGGGATTAAAGTGCACAGAAACACCCTGTCTTGTTGCTTTTCTTCTCTAACCCAATATTTCTTGTATGTTATTTTATATTCTTTTCCTCTCAGTACTATCTTTCTTCCTTCTTTGTTTCCTCCTATTTTATTGAGACAAGAGTCTTGTTATGGATCCCTGAACTCACTAGACTGACCAGACTGTCCTTGAACTGGAAGCAATTTTTCTATTTGCCTCCTTTGTGATGGGATTACAGGATGCATTACCATGTCAAAGCCTTTGACATTTTATTACCTTCAGGTTCTTTTCTCCTTTTCATTATGTGGTACAGGCTGACCCTCAGTTATACCAGGAATCCTCCAGACCTAAGGACAAAAAGGGGGCATTAGGAACACCATATAGACAAGAGCAGAAAAGAACTTTCTGAATTTTTTATAGATAGGATTCTAAGACTACAGAAAAATGAATCAATAGTAAATACATCTCATTTTTATTCAGTCCAGGACATCGTCCATGGTATGGTGTCACCTACAATCCAGGTGAGTTTCCCCACCTTACATAACCTAGGGTAGATAATCATGGAGATGCTAGAGGTTTATTATCTAGTAATCCCCATGGATGCTCAGAGACTTGTCTCCTACTCAATCCTAGTGTCGGCAACACTGAGCATCCCAAGTCCTGTCAACTGACACCCAGACATCACTTTATAGCCCTAACTTTCCCTCCTCTGTCCACATGTGTTCAGACACCTAATTATACAAAATGCATTCAGTCCAGACTGCAAAACTTCTGCAGCCTGTAACATCCAGTGCTGTGTAAGAACCCAAAGTCCAAGCTGCCAAGATGGCTCAGCAGGTGAAGGCCAGCAAGCCTGAGGCCTGAGTTCCATCCCTGGAATACGCGTGATGGAGGGAGAGGACCAACTTTGGCAAGTAGTCTTACAGCAACATCCATGTATGTTAGACAGACACACACAAAGTAAATGGAACAGTGAGTCCAAAATCCATGTCAAAACCTGAGACTCAAGACAGTCTTTTCATAAGGAGCTCCTGGTAAAAGTTCCATATTTCTGCCAGGAGGTGGTGCCTGCCTTCGGTCCCAGTGCTCAGCAGGAGAGGCAGAGGCAAGCAGATCTGAGCTCAAGGCCAGCCTGGCCACGAAGTGAGTTCTATAATAGCCAGGACTACACTGAGAAACCTTGCCTCCAAAATCCAAAGTCAAACAAGTTACATATTTCTGACATACAACCACAGAATATACATTCCAAAATCTAATAAGGAGGAGGAAGTGAGAGTAAGGAATTATTAGAACCAAGGAACACCGAAATCCAGGAGGGCACATGCAAAATCCTGGAGACAACACACCTACACATATAAAATAAAAATTTAAAAGCCTTATAAAATTAAAAATTATTTCAAAAGTTAAACAAAAACAAAAGTATAACTGAACCTAGCAATTCAGGTCTGTTCAGCTCTTTGGGAGGCTGCAGCAGGCAGAGTCTGGGTTCCCCAGCCTGGTCTACATTGTTAGTTTCAGAACAGCCAGGCTTGTCTTTAAAAAGAGGGGGAGGGGCAGGGAAGCTTCTTTTGCAGTGGTATTGATGACACAGACTCACAGTTGAGAATAAGACACATTGAAGGCTTCGGTGACAACTCCCCGCTCATCCACATTAAAGAAGAGAACCGTCTAGACAGGAAGCCACTGAGGAGAACTCTGAAAATGAGATGGGGATGCTGAGGTGTCGCTCTGCACAGCTAAGGGCTTCCTGTGGGTGCGGAAAGACTATTTTCTTTAATGGACTGGTCACTAGGAGTTTGACCATGCTCCCGTGAGTATATGGGCAATAAAAATTTAACTTGGTGTTTATTTTTTCTTCTTTCTCTTTTATTTGGGGGAAGTCATCTGCAAGTGGGAAAAATCTAGATTTTTTTTAAAGGACCTTAAGGTAGACTAGAGAATACCAAGGGAGAGGGGAGGAGGACCCTGTTGGGACAAAGGATGTAGATGAATGGTGGGTTTGTTCTACTTTTCTTTTTTAAAAGATTTATTTATTTTATATTGTATACAGTGGTCTGCCAGCATGTCAGAAGGTCAGAAAAGGGCACCAGATCCCATTCCAGATGGTTGTGGACCACCAGGTGGTTGCTGAGAATTGAACTTTCGAAGAGCAAACTGTGCTCTTAACCTCTGAGCCATCTCTCCAGCCCACTTTGTTTTTCTTAAAGCTCACACACATGCAGTTGGGAGAAAGAAATGGTGGGGAGGATAGGGGAAAATTGGAGGGAAGGGAAAACCGGGATGGATTCAATCGAAATATGTTACATTCTTGTATGAGGTTCTCGAACAATAAAAAGATAAACTGGGTTAAAATGACCTTGAGTACCTTATATGCCTCTATAAAAACTCATAATGAAGCCCATCACTTTCCACAAATATATGCTAATTAAAATCATTTTCTTTTCTAAGGAAGGGCTTTATATATAACCCAGGATAGCCTCAGATTCACTATGTAGCTAAGGATGACCCCAAACTCCTGGTCCTTTTGATCCACCACATTTGGGGTTCCGGAATTACAGGAGTGTCCCACCATGCTCACTTTGTGCCAACCTGGGGACCAAGCCAAGGCCATCAATCATTCTGTGTCCGAACTCTCCCTTGGGAGCGCCTTAGCAGCCTCCCCTCAACCCTCTTCATTTTGTTCTTTCCTGCTCATTTGTTTGAACGTTTCTTTTCAGGGGTCCCAGTGAAACTGCTCTCACTGGGCCTTATGATATTTAGTCTACACTGGTATTAACAGAACTTGAACGCAAATAACCCTGTGCTTACCCAGGCCTACTCAGGAACGCCATGGCTGTAGAGGGCTGCTCAGGATCCTGCTGCAAGCTGGTAACTAAAGGGTCGGGCACAGAAATGTAGCTTACTTTAAACCCTCCTAGGAACAGCCATGCCACTTCCGATGTCTTCATCGCTTAGGAAACTTGGGGAGAGAGAAAGGGACGAGAGAGGAAAAAGAAACAGGAAAAGAAGAGACTGGAAAGATGATGGATCAGTGTTTAAGAGCACTTGCTGCTCTTTCAGAGGACCCCAGTGTTGGGGTCCCAGCACCCACTTTATGGGGAGGAAATGTTTCACAAGGGTCTGTAACTCCAGCTCTCAGAAAACCAGGGCCTTTTTACAGAACAAGGCGTATGCTCGCACTGTTGTAAAAAATGAAAATAAACCTAAACTGGGCCTTGTGAGCTATGACTTTAATCCCATCACTCAGTAGAGACCAGCAGGAGAAGTCAGTGAGTTCCAGGCCAGCCTGGCTGGTACAAGAGGGAGAAAGGCCAGGGGGGCTGGAGAAGACCTTTAACCCCAGAACTGGGGAGGAAGAGGCAGGAGTATCTGTGAGTTTGATGCCACCCTTTTCTACAAAGAGTACTCCAGGACAGCCACGGGTACACTGAGAAACCCTGCCACAAACAAACAAAACACACACACACACACACACACACACACACGCACGCAGAGAATCAGTCTCTTACACATAGGAAAAGATTTTTTTTACCAAGTACACATCTGATACAGGGCTAATATGCAAAATAAATGAAATCACTCAAAAACCTGGATATCAAGGAAAAAAACCAGGGTACAGATCTAAACAGAATTTCCAAAGGGGAAACTCAAATGGCTGAGAAATGTTAACATTCCTTTTTTTGTGTGTGTGCTTTTTTTGTTTGTTTGTTTGTTTGTTTTGTTTTGAGACAGGGTTTCTCTGTAGCTTTGGAACCTGTCCTAGAACTAGCTCCTGTCGACCAGGCTGGTCTCAAACTCACAGAGATCTGCCCGCCTCTACCTCCCCAGTGCTGGGATTAAAGGTTTAGGCCACCACTGCATGGCTGTAGAAATGTTAAACATTCTTAGCCATCGGGGAAATGCAAATCAAAACAACTCTGACATTCCATCTTATACCTGTTAGAATGGCTAAGATCAAGAACACAGGATGGCTCATGCTGGAGACGGTGTTAAGAAATCCTCCTGTATTGTTGGTGGCAGGGCAAACTTGTGCAGCCACTATGGAAATCAGTGTGGTGGTTCCTCAGGAAAACTGAAATTGATGGACCTCGAGATCAGCTGCTACCCTACTCTTGGGCATCTGCCCAAAGACACTTCATCCCTGCGCAGAGACACTGCTCAACCAACTTCATCACTGCTCTGTCCACAGCAGCCAGAAAATGGAAACAACCTAGATGTTCCTCAACAGAAGAATGGATAAAGAAAATGTGGTGCCTCCGGGCGGTGGTGGCACACACATTTAAGCCCAGTTGTTGAGGACGAGCATAGAAAGGTGGATCTGAGTTTGAAATTAGCTTGGTCCACAGAGCAAGTTCCAGGACAGCAAGGGTTAAACAGAAAAACGCTGTCCTGAAAAATCAGAAAAACAGAAGAAAAAATAAAGAAAAAGAAAATGTAAAGAAAGAAAGAATATGGTATTTTTACACAATGGAATATTATTCGACTCTTAGAACAAAATGACATCAGCCAGGCAGTGGTAGTGCATGCTTTTCTGCTTAGACCTGGGGAGGCAGAAGAAGGTGGATCTGTGATTTAAGGTTAGCCTGGTCTATAAAGTGAGTTCCAGGACAGCCAAAGCTACACAGAAAAACCCTGTATCTAAAAGGAAACAAACAAACAAAGACACTGAAATTTGCAGGCAAATGGATGGAACTAAAAAAGAAAAAAAACCTAGACCCAGAAAAACAAATATTGAATGTATTCGCTTATATGTGGGTATTAGCAGTTAACTCAGTGGTTAGGTATGGAGTAAGGACCTGAGAGAACATATTAATATCCTTAGGAAAGGGATATAAAATAGAGATGAAAAGGGGTGGAATGAAAGGGTCAAGTGGAGAAGGGGAGGGAAAAGTGAGTTTGGGGTAGAGTAAGGGGAGAGACAGCTAATATCAACAAACATTTTAGTGGCTGTATAAAAACCTAATACAGTAGAAACCACAATATATATACATATATGAAGGAAATCTAGATTAAATTGCCTAATAATGAGGGACTCCCAACGAAGTTTCTAGTACTAGTATTAGATCCATCTAATTGAGCTGTTGTCCAAAGGGGTCCTATGGGAATCCTCAAACAACCAGGCTGTAACCAAGGCTAGAGCTTGCTCTTCACTGTCAGCGTGGCCATATTGCTGAAGACAGCACCTATGCAGCTCACTGAACATGGGGAAGTCAAGCTGGTGCCTACATAGAGTTCACCCCTACCTTCCAGAGTCTTTGGTACAAGAAGGTACTCTGCCTGATATCAGAAGAGGCATAAACCCCAGCCCAGCCACAAAACCTATGACCTACAATCTGTTCTGTCGTCAAAATGTGCTAGGGCAACGGTGGGACTGAGCTTCTGGGAGGAACAATCTGATTTAAAGAACTGATTTAACTTCAGTCCCACTTCACGAGATGGAACCCATACCAAGCCTGCTTGGGTGACCAAGAACAGGAAACTAGATAGCTCTGGGAACCAAATATTATTGTTCTAAAAAAAAGAAGAAAAAAGTGATATTAAGAGATGTTATTGACCACAAGGATGACCCCAGTTAAGACTCCTAGCAGTAGCAGAGAGGGTGCCTGTATTGGCCATCTACTGTGATCAGGTCACCAGAGAGCCTTTCACCAGTTACTGATGGAAGCAGATGCAGAGATCCACAGTCAAGCACTGGGCCGAGTCCTAGGAGTCAAGTTGGAGACAGGGAGGAGGGATTATGTGAGCAAGGTGGGCAAGATCCTGACAGGGAAACCCAGTGTCTAGCTTCCTTTTACAACTATTCAGATTTCTAATGTGTTGAGTTGTCAATGTACCTTTGTGTTAGATCAAGTAAACCTACACATAAGGGCCTGAGTTCATTCCAAATACAGACTCTCTCTCTCTCTCTCTCTCTCTCTCTCTCTCTCTCTCTCTCTCTCTCTCTCTC
>NW_026068157.1:571463-617082 GCF_014885135.2 Alexandromys fortis | reverse complement strand
ATTTCCTGTGTCACTTGGAATTCCATTTTTTTTATTATTTAACAATGACAACAACAAAAAGTTGCAGACAAACTCCATCATCAGCCTGGCACAGATTCACACCATTGCATTTTCTGATGTGACCATCACGGAAGTGGCCACCACTGCTTATTAGTCACTACAGTGAAACTCCAAGAAAACAAGCAAAAACTCCATGTAGGTTTTGGACATATTTGGTCTATTGGTATCTCTTCACTCATGTTAGATAAAAGAAACTTTATGGATTTGCTGAGGGACAGTCATGGTGTCGTGTACCTGAAGCCCCAGCTACTTAGGAGGCCGAGGCAAGAGGATCACCTGAACCCAGAAGTTCCAGTCCAGTCTGGGCAATATGACAAGATTTCCTCTCAAAATTAGCAATACAGGAGCTATAGAGAGAGCACAAGAGCTCATAGCATTGTCTGTTCTTGCAGAGGACTTGGGCTCAATTCCCAGAATCTACATGGAAGTCACAAGCATTTGTAACTCTGGTCCCAGGAGATCCAGTGCCTTCTGTTGGTCTCCATGTCCATCAGACACACATGTGGCACAGACACACATACAGGCAAAACACACACACAGATCCACACAACATGTGTGTATGTGTGTATGTTTGTATGTGTATACAAATACATACATAATTTTAAAAAGTGAAACAGGGGGCTGGACAGGTGACTCAGCATTCAGGAACACCTGATGCTCTTCCAGAAGAATAAAGTTGGTTCCCTACACCCAAATGAGGCAGCTCACCACCACCTGTAACTCCATGGGACCTGAAGTCAGCATTTGGCTTCCCCAGGCATCTATGTGTGTGTGTATGACATATGTACACAGATACACATACATTATAAAGACAAAAAAAGTATCTGTGAATGAATTCGCTTAACCTATCCTCAGTGGATAATCACAGCGAGTTTAAGTCTTCCATGTTCTCTGTGATAGACTCAAAATTTTAGTTTATTTTGCAGTCAATTTTGGGGGTGACTGTTCCATGGAATCCTATAAAATGAAGTTTCCCGTAATTTTGAAGTGCTCAAAGTCTCTGTCTAGCGTGAGTTCTTTTCTGGTGTCCATCAAGACAAGACTTGTCAGCAAAGGCTTTTCCACACTCAGAGCATTTATAAGGTTTTTGTCCAGTGTGGAGCTTTTTATGAAAATCAAGGTATTCTTTGCGGCTGAAGGGTTTCCCACATTCGTTACATGCATGGGTTCCTTCTCCACTGTGAATTTTCTGATGAACTCGAAGATTTGACTTCAGAGAAAAGGCTTTCCAACATAGCTTATATTCATATGATTTTTCTCCAGTGTGGATTTTTTTTTTAAGTTGAATAAGCTTTTCCTTCTGGACAGAAGCCCTGTCACAGAGAGGACACTCGTAAGTCCTCACCCCAGCATGGATCTTCTCATGATCGATGGCATTTGCTTCCTGGGCAAAAGCCTTTTCACACAGCCCACATTTGTAGGGTTTCTCTCCTGTCTGTGTTCTCTGGTGTTCACAAGAGCAGACGTGCAAATGAAAGATTCCGCACAGTCCTTCCATCTGTGAGGCTTCTGCTCCTGTGAGTGTTCAGCTGGCTAAAGGCTGAGTTCTGCTGGAAGGACTTGCCAGGTGCATCGAACTCATAGGCTTTCTCGTCCTTGTGGATTTTTCTTGTCAATCCTAAATTCAGTGATTTCAGGCTTGTTTGTCATACCTGGCTCTTGTAGTGGTCAAGGTGAATCGAGGCCTTCCTGTTTGTTAGGTGAGCACTCTACCAAGGGAGATTTTTCACCGGTTTCCTGATATTTAAAAATATTTTTTGAGGGGACTGGAGAGAAGACTCAGCACTTAAGACTCCATGACTGCGCTTTCATAGGTCCTAAGTTCGATTCCCATCACCCACATGGTGACTCATAACCATCTGAAATGGAATCTGATTCAGTTTTCTGGTATGCATGAAGACAGAGCACTCATATAAAATATAGAAATAAAAAGTATAATTTTTTCCTTCTTTTACATGCAAAAAGGAATTATTTTTATATTGTAAGTATGTTTTGGACCACTGATTCTCAACCTTCCTAATGCTACAACCCTTTAATATAGGTCCACATGTTGTGGTGATCTGTCATAAAATTATTTTCATTGCTACACCATAACTGTAATTTGACAGCCATTATGAATCACAACAGGTTGAGTCTCACTGTTCTAAAACAATATATCCTTTCCTGAAAAACCCTCACTTAATTTTGCTGCATATTTTATACATTACCAGGATTTTGATGTTTTTTTAATACCCTCAAAATCTTAGCTTTTATAAACGTTCTTACGTTGTATAATAGTGGGTATTTTATAAACCGTTTAAAGTTAGCAACAAGATATGTGTTTTATGCATATAGGTGTTTTGACTCAATACCACAAAGGCAGAAGAGGGTATTTGATCCTCTGGATTGGAGTCACAGGTGGTGTAAGCCATCATGTGGGGTCTGGGCATTGAACCTGTCCTCTGAAAGAAGCAAGTGATCTTAATCATTCAGCCCAAAAGTGTAGTTTGGAAAATCTCATTTCTGTTGTGTTTGCATATGTGTGTCTGCTCGTGTAAAGGCCGGATGACATGTAGTGGGTTTCTGTTCTCTTTCCACTTTTTTTAAAACACACAATCTCAATGTGTAACAGGGATCAAGGCCTTTGTAGGCCCCCAAACCATAGCACCACTAACTCCAGGATGAACATGCCTGTTGCATTAGGAGGGGCAAGGCTGCGTCCCCGGCACCCGGCGGCCCGCATGGCTAGCTTATGCCCCGAAATAATTACACGGAAACTGTATTCTTTCAAACACTGCCTGGCCCGGCTAGTTCCAGCTTCTTATTGGCTAGCTCTTACATATTGTTCTAACCCATTTCTAATATTCTATGTAGCCCATGAGCTGGCTTACCAGGGAGGATCTTAACCTGCGTCTGTCTGGAGCGGGAGAATCATGGCGACTCTCTCACTAAGCTTCTTTATCCCAGAATTCTCTTCTGTCTACTCCGCCTACCTAATTTTCTGTCCTATGAGGGCCGAGGCAGTTTCTTTATTATTACAAGACCCACCTCCATCACATGCCATTCAGGCTGTAAACTCAGAAGAACAGCACAACTGGCCGAAAGTGAAAACCAAAGACCTAACCTGTGGGGAATCCACAGCAGGCAGGGAGAGAGGGGTCCATGGAGAGACATGAAGGAAACTCGATGGGGCCAGTTTTATTGTAATGTGTGCATCACCAGGCCTACTCCAGTCTGGCCCAGATCATTTTACTTTAGTCATCTCTAAGCACAGCACAACTTTTGAGAAGTGTTAAGATAACAATTAGCTCAGCCCCAAGAGCACAACAATATATGACGTGTTTACATTGAAACCCCTTGCGGGTAGTGGTGGCACAGGCCTTTAATCCTGGCATTCAGGAGGCAGAGGCAGGAGGATCTCTTTGAGCTCACATCCAGACTGGTCTACAGAGGACAGGCTCCAAAGCTACAGAGAAACTGTCTTAAAACCCAATAATGATGTTAAGAATAAGAAATTCCTGGCAAAGTTCATCTGACTTTCCCAAGAATGGGTACTGCTGACTCAGTGCTGAAGATTTGTGGTCTAGGGAGCTTGGTTGAGGTGAGCATATCACGTGTGTCAAGCTTGTCACGGCTCTAAGAGCACATAGAAGTCACTTAGGCTGTTGTGAAACACACGTGACTTCACTGCTATGAGGGGTTGCTCGTGTCTAAAAGCGATGCTCAAGATTTAGGGGGAAAGGTCCTGGATAAGTAAAAACCTAAATTCTGGGAGATCAGGGCAGAACCTGTCTCATCAGTGAAGGATCACCAGGTTGTAAAAAGCCACCATTCCTAGCGTGCCAGGAGAGCAGGTGTGCCCCTCATTCCACTGAAGAGGTAAGCTGGGTGTTTCATTTCTGGCTTCTCCGGTGCTCATCTGTGTGCACAGGGCTTTTTCATGTCTACACTAAGCCATCAAAGTCCAAAGTCATGGGGAAGTTTCTAAATGTCCTTACCATGTTCTTTGGTGTTTGTTCTGCTTCTAACTGTTCTTGTTAACTGAAGTGTGTGAACCCAGGACATGGTTTCTGTGCTTAAAAGCTCATCCTAAGAAATGCTCAGGCCGACAATGACATCCTGAACACCCAGTAAAGTCCCCAATCAGCTAATAAAGACTTTATATTGGCTTCAGCCAACGTCTGCGAAGTCTTCTCTGGTGAAAGCCCCACACTGAACCTTACACTATTTTGCTTTGTTGGTTAGTGACCTCTGGAATCCTCCTGTGAGCTCCCCAGGGCTAGTGTCACAGGCATATGTGGCTATGACCAACTTAAGTGGGTGCTGGGGATTTGAACTCGGGTCCTCATGCTTGCACAGCAAGTGCTCTGACATTCTGAATGATCTCTGTGGACCCTTGAAAGTGGCTGTATTTTTTTTTATATTTGAAACACTGTTAGATGTAGTGTGGTTGCCTCAGACAAGGCTACAGATCTTGTAACCAGCAACCCCAGCTGCTTTTCCTTTCCCCTTGCTGCCCAGAAATCAAGGTCAACTGGCTGTAAGCAAGAATGGCCCATGGGCTATGTAGTAAGTGTGCTTGCTGCTTCATGGCACAGGGTCTCTTCCTGCCCATGGTTTTATGAACTGAAGGTTCTCTCCTCAGAACCCCACCAGGCTATTCATGTTAATACATGAAACTCTCACATGAAGGACCCCCATCTCAGACCTTCTGTCCCTTGAATCACCCCATTTTCTCACATCAATCTGGATTTAAATCCAACAAGTATATTTGGCACTTAATTTTTCTTTTTCTTTTTTTTTTTTTTTTTTTTTTTTTTTTTTTTTTTTTTTTTTTTTTTTTTTTTTTTTTTTTTGGTTTTTCGAGACAGGGTTTCTCTGTGGTTCTGGAGCCTGTCATGGAACTAGCTCTTGTAGACCAGGCTGGTCTCGAACTCAGAGATCCGCCTGCCTCTGCCTCCCGAGTGCTGGGATTAAAGGCATGCACCACCACCGCCCGGCGACACTTAATTTTTCTAAGGATGCTTTAAATTTTTATTTTACTAGGCATTCTGGTGCAGACCTTTAAATATCAGCACTCGGGAGGCAGGATCTGGTCAAATCTGAGTTTGAGGGTAGCCTGATCTACAAAGAGTTCCAGCCCGAGAGAGCTACAGACTGAGATTCAAAGCATTATTAGATTTGTTCATTTCTTTGTGTATATATTTACCTGTACTAGCTCCTCTAGAGGTCAGGTACAACTTGCAGAGTTGGGTCAGTGGCGTTAGTGGCCGGTGTTTTTACCTACTGAGCCCTTAGAGGACTCTGAACTTGCAAATTTACTATGTGATCTATTTCATTTCCTTGTAACCCAGACATTATGCCCTGCAATTCTGAGGAAAAAAAGCACAAACTTGCTGAGAGCTAGACAGTTTCATCAGCCATGAGTCACAAACAGAGAAAGCAGTGGTTTTTAAATTGACAAATTTAATAAATTGACAAATCTCTGAATTTAGGGAAACCAAACAATATAATGAAAATCCTCTAGATGACAATCCTCTAGATGACATGAACAATTCCTATTTACACTAACAAATGAGAAATGCCAAACACATTTTCTCAAACTTTTCAGTTCATCAGTATTCTTTCTTACCATGTTGGAAGCTAACATTTGGAGCTATAACCAGTTTCTTGCTGTGTTGGTTCAAAATGACATGTTAAAAAAAAAAAAACCATCGTGCTGACGGCTCAGTGGAAAAGAGCACAGGCTGCCGCTCTTCCAGAGGACCTGCATTCAGTTCTCACCACCCACATGGCAGCTGACAACTGCCTGCACCTCCAGTTTTAGCGAACCCAACACCTTCACACAGACATGCAGTCAGAACATGAGTGCACATTAAATAAAAATAAAACTATTAAATATATAAGACACTGCTGAGTGGTGTGGCACACACTATTGATCCCATTGCATGGGAGACAGAGGCAAGTACATCTCCATGTTTGAAGTCAGCCTGGTGTACAGAGTGATTTCCAGGACAGCAAGGGCTACAAAGAGAAACCCTGTCTCCAGAACGCAATACCAACCAACCAAACACCCGTGAAATGTACCACTATAGCCTTGTAGGAGAGAATGGTGCCTCGCCTGCATCAGGAACATCCCAGTTTCTCTCAATGCATTTGTTTGCCGAGTTTTCATCTTGAGCTGTGATTCTTGGTTATGGCCAGATTTAGGATTCTTCCAAGATGTATGTAAAGCCATGGAGCAACATTGAGAAAAGATCCATATTCTTAATTTCCTCTTAAGATGTGCTCAGCAACCTGCACTCTGATGCATTTTTCAACAGTTGCTCAAAAACCGCGTTTTGCATGTAAAAAATGATGGATCCGCTGTGAAGCTTATTCTCCTGAATCAAAGCCTTTGGACTGTGAAATCAGTGAAGTCTGAAACCACCCTCTTAGCTGGAATCGACTGGCTGAGGATGTCAGGCATCATCTCTTCAGAGACATTTGGGACACCAAAGACCTCGTGAGGGGCCTGACTGGCCTGAATGGTGGCTTCGTGTTTTCATTGCAATGGGAAGAGACATCCAGATACTTTGAAATCTCAACTGGCTGCTGGCTCTTTACTAACAACCTGTTAGCAGTAAAGTGGTAGCGTTTCAGATGAAGGATAAGGACCCTTGGGAGTCTCCTCAAAGTATATCTGAGCACAGAATTCTTGTTCTTGCATTTCTCACAATTGCACTCAATTTTTTCAGGTGTAAAGAAAAGATCAAGTGACTTCTGAATCGACAGAGGGAGTTCTTGACCCTTGGTGCAGGTCAACGGAGAGGTAATTACTCTTTTCAGTGTTGAGGGTCGCCTCGCCACAGGCTTCACAAACAACAGAGCTATATCTAGCTCTATTTCAATAGCATTTACAGGACAACCAAACATTTTGGTGGAGGCAGTCCCAGCATATGTTGGTGGAAAAAAATCCTCTACCCTGTTTTCCCTCTCAGTACAGCACAGGGCATTTAGGTTTTCTACATTGCTTCAACTGATCTAAGCACTGACCTAAAAATTCATGGGCATCATTCTGTTCATCTCCCAGGAATGTGTCTGCAACCGTGGAAATGGACTTCTTCACATTTATGAGTAACTGTCCCTTGATCTCTACATCCCTGATGTCTTTCAAGACAAGAAGCTGGCTTAAGGGCTTGAGATCAGCACAGGAAATTTTCTCCCATTGGATACCTTGTGTGAGCAACTCCTTCCTGAAGGTTGACACCCTGAAGACAGAATGTAAAGTGGAATTCATGTAGCAGGTGCTTCCTAAATTGGGGAAGCCCTCAGGTGTCCGTTGCTTTGTGTCTATGGTAAGAGGAAACTGGACATTGTTATACGTCGGGGTCTCCTGGCTCAGCTCTGATCCAGTTCTTTCATCAGAGTGTGTTTGTGTTGGAAGAACAGTGTCACCTAGGTGAGGCTTCTGCAGGAGCTGGGATTGAACGAAGGTGCAAGTTTCCAATCATTACCTTTTCATCGCGTTTCTTTGTTTCTCTTCCCCTGGAGTTGTAGCTCTTGGCTTTCTTTCTTCATTTGGGATTATTGTCTTGAGAATGTCCTCATTCACTTCTAGACTGGATGCTGCTATTCTCTTCCTCTTTTCACTGTTCTGCTCTCCTCTTCAACATGGCTGCTGGTGGAGCTGGACACCGAAAGTGACATCTTCACGGGGAGTGCTGTGCCACTTTCTCGTGTAGAATTCAAAGGTCCACAAACTGACTTCTTTTTCGTGCTTTCTACAAAATGGATTGCTGCTTTCAATATCATGATTCCTCTTCGGTTTCTCGGGTTGATGGGTTCAGATGGATGAAAAGATTCCAGGACTGACTTCAGCCATTCAGTATCAGTGGAGGTTAACTCGTCGATGAGTAAGGGTCATCTTTCAAAGTTACGTGCAGACGATGCAGTCTAGACTCAATAACTACTCCCCCTGCAATGCTACCACCTGGCAGGAAAAAAGCTTCTCCTTTCTTCCCACTTGAAGGAAACATCAGATTAGCCTGTTTTGATGACTGCTTCTTTTCATTGAGATGTCCACGTGTGCTTGCTGTGGTTTTTGCTTCTGATTTGGACAAAACCATGTATCTTTAGAGAAGCCATTCTTTCTTCACAAGGAAGATAAATGTAATCTAACACAAACAAAATACAATACACAGATTGTCACTTGATATGTAGGCATAAATTCATGTGTAAAACTTTTAGTGACCAGTGTTGACTTTTAGTCCTCTCTTTCTGCCTCAAGTACCACACTACAGAAAAACTTATATTTTTAGATTAATATTTACAAATTTTATTGATTACAATAAAATTTGGAGTTACTTACATCCTTTTAATAAATGATTTAATTATGTGTATGTGTGTGCATTTGTGCACATGTGAATGCAGTGTCGTGGAGTCCGGAAGAGGACATCACACTCCCTAGAACTAGCAATCAGCAGCTTTTACCTACCCCGTGTATGCTAAGTACTGAGCTCAGGTCCTCTGCTAGAGCTGTGCATGCTCCTGACTGCTGAGCCATCTCAATTACATGCTCAAGCACATGTTCTTAGCCACAGAGCTATAGATGCTGTGTTCTTTCTCTGGCAGATACAGAGTAAGTTTGCTTTCTTGTTTTCTGTCCCAATGTTTAATTGGGATGGTTGGTTCTATTTGTCAACTTTCTACAATCTACCAACACTTGAAAATTGAGTGTCAATGAGGTCTTGTCTAGATCATGTTGCTTGGGCGATTGTCACAGTTGCCCTAATGAGTATGGAAGCCCCAGCTTGAGAAGGTGTGTCACTTTTCCCTGCTGTGGGGTACCAAAGTACATAAGGGTAGAGACAAATGTATACATGCATTCATCCTTCTCTGCTCCTAATGTGGCTGTTATATGACCAGCTGCTTCAAGTTCTTGCACTTATGACTTTCCCAAAATGGGCTGTAACCTGTGACTGTGAACTGAAATATACCTTCGTCCAAGTACCTATAACTTTTTTTCCAGAGTATTTATTGGAGTGAGAGAAGCAAAAACTCAAGTACCTTAAATAAAATCTGGTGGCAGTGCAGTCTCCTTTCATTGGTTGCTCTGCTCTCCTGTCCTGCCGATGATGCTGAGACAACAAAAGTTCTCCTCAAATCTAGTCTCTCATGCAAATCTAATAGTTAGGAAGATACCAGGCTGTGAGTGGTCACCTCTGGTGCTGGCCTTTTGATTGCAGATTCAGGATTCAGATACAGTCCTGCAGTGGTCATATGATACAAATCATGGCGTACATATATGAGGGGCTGAAGGCATAGGCCAGAGGCTAGAGCACTCAGCATGCGGGAGAGCCTAGACTCAATCCCTGGGATCACAGACAATTCTGATCTATGTGACTACATATGATCTTAATTCCAGCACAAGAGGGACAAGAGATGGGCATGCGTGAGGCAAGAATGGAGTAATAGTGAGAAGACCATCTCGAATAGAAAAGAAATGGAAAGAAAGAAAGAGGAGAAGGAGAAGAGAAAAACAGAATGCAAACCAAAGAAAAGAGGTAGGAAAAAAAGAGTTGGCCTGAGGCCCACCAAGGCTACATTAGACCAGTGTCAAAACAAAGCACAGCGGACAAGATGGATAAAGGTGCTTGCTGCCTAGACAGACAACCTCAGTTTGATCCCTTCCACCCACATGTGGAATGAGAGACTCTTGCAAACTGTTTTCTGACCTACACACTCCAGTTATGGTGTACAAGAACACAAGTATATAAAAATTAAAATTTTAGCTGGGCAGTGGTGGTGCACACCTTTAATCTTAGTACTTGGGAGGAAGAGGCAAGCAGAGGTCAGAGAGTTTGAGGTAGCCTGGTCTACAGAATGAGTTCTAGGACAACTAAGCTACAGAGAAACCCTGTCTTGATAACAAAACAAAGAAAAAAAAGGAAAGATGATGTCACAGAACTTTCACAGCTGACCTCAGACTCACAGATCTACCCCTCCCTTCTGCCTTCTGGCTCCTGGGATTAAAGTGCACAGAAACACCCTGTCTTGTTGCTTTTCTTCTCTAACCCAATATTTCTTGTA
Source organism: Alexandromys fortis (assembly GCF_014885135.2). NCBI lineage: Eukaryota > Metazoa > Chordata > Mammalia > Rodentia > Cricetidae > Alexandromys > Alexandromys fortis. The sequence continues at coordinate 606,972 of NW_026068157.1, read as the reverse complement.
TGTTATTTTATATTCTTTTCCTCTCAGTACTATCTTTCTTCCTTCTTTGTTTCCTCCTATTTTATTGAGACAAGAGTCTTGTTATGGATCCCTGAACTCACTAGACTGACCAGACTGTCCTTGAACTGGAAGCAATTTTTCTATTTGCCTCCTTTGTGATGGGATTACAGGATGCATTACCATGTCAAAGCCTTTGACATTTTATTACCTTCAGGTTCTTTTCTCCTTTTCATTATGTGGTACAGGCTGACCCTCAGTTATACCAGGAATCCTCCAGACCTAAGGACAAAAAGGGGGCATTAGGAACACCATATAGACAAGAGCAGAAAAGAACTTTCTGAATTTTTTATAGATAGGATTCTAAGACTACAGAAAAATGAATCAATAGTAAATACATCTCATTTTTATTCAGTCCAGGACATCGTCCATGGTATGGTGTCACCTACAATCCAGGTGAGTTTCCCCACCTTACATAACCTAGGGTAGATAATCATGGAGATGCTAGAGGTTTATTATCTAGTAATCCCCATGGATGCTCAGAGACTTGTCTCCTACTCGATCCTAGTGTCGGCAACACTGAGCATCCCAAGTCCTGTCAACTGACACCCAGACATCACTTTATAGCCCTAACTTTCCCTCCTCTGTCCACATGTGTTCAGACACCTAATTATACAAAATGCATTCAGTCCAGACTGCAAAACTTCTGCAGCCTGTAACATCCAGTGCTGTGTAAGAACCCAAAGTCCAAGCTGCCAAGATGGCTCAGCAGGTGAAGGCCAGCAAGCCTGAGGCCTGAGTTCCATCCCTGGAATACGCGTGATGGAGGGAGAGGACCAACTTTGGCAAGTAGTCTTACAGCAACATCCATGTATGTTAGACAGACACACACAAAGTAAATGGAACAGTGAGTCCAAAATCCATGTCAAAACCTGAGACTCAAGACAGTCTTTTCATAAGGAGCTCCTGGTAAAAGTTCCATATTTCTGCCAGGAGGTGGTGCCTGCCTTCTGTCCCAGTGCTCAGCAGGAGAGGCAGAGGCAAGCAGATCTGAGCTCAAGGCCAGCCTGGCCACGAAGTGAGTTCTACAATAGCCAGGACTACACTGAGAAACCTTGTATCCAAAAACCAAAAGCAAACAAGTTACATATTTGACATAACCACAGAATATTCATTCCAAAATCCAATAAGGAGGAGGAAGTGATAGCAAGGGTGATGGAGGACTCTCATTTGTTAATAAAGAAACTGCTTGGCCTGATAGGTTAGAACATAGGTGGATGGAGTAAACAGAACAGAATGCTGGGAGGAAGAGGAAGTGAGGCAGATACTATGCCTCCCCTCTCTAGGACAGACATGATGAAGCTCCAGCCCAAGATGGACGTATGCTAGAATCTTCCTGGTAACACACCACCTCACGGTGCTATACAGATTATTAGAAATTGGTTAGCAAGATGTGAAAGTTAGCCAGTAAGGGGATAGAAATAATTGGCCAAGCAGTGTTTAAAAGAATACAATTTGTGTGTTGTTATTTTGGGGCATAAGCTAGCCAAGCAGCCAGGAGCCAGGTGGCAGGAACACAGCCCGCAGGTCCTTCTACAAAACGGCTGCCCAACGTGTGGATAACTGAATCCACAGAAAGCTTGAGAAAGCTTGGGAAAGAATAGAGTAAAACATGTTTTCTTGGTAGCAGCATTTCTTGGGTCTGCTCTGCTTGCCAGAGGCAAGCAAGCACTCTCATCTAAGAGAGGCTTCCTGACTCAGCTTTAGCTGCAAAACCCTACAGCTCTTTTAAGAGGTCCTGCCACGAAAACACTTAAATGGTGTTGATGAAAAGCTGAATGCATGCTTTTTGGTTTTCAGCTGTAGCAGGAAAAAAGCTGTGCTGTTTTCAAATGCCGGCTCACACCTTTAATCCTAGCACTTAGGAGGCAGAGGCAGGTGGATCCCTGAATTCAAGGCCAGCCTGGTATACACAGAAAAACCTGTCTTGAAAAACCAAACAACAACAACAACAACAACAACAACAACAAAAACCCAAGTAATAAATATTACTAAAAAAGAATTACAGACCAATCTCACTCATGAACATTGATGCAAAAATACTAAATAAAATATTGGCAAATTGAATCCAAGAACACATCAGAAACATCATCCACTATGATAAAGTTTGCTTCATCCCAGAGATGCAGGGATGGGTCAACATATGAAAATCTGTCAGCATAATCCACCATATACACAAACTGAAAAACAAAAACCACATGATCATCTCATTAGATGCTCTTTCAACAAAATACAACATCCCTTTGACAAAATACAACATCCCTTCATGATAAAGGTCTTAGAGAGAACAGAGATACAAGAAATATACCTAAACATAATAAAAGTCATATACAGCAAGCCAACAGCCAATATCAAACTAAATGGAGAGAAACAGCGATCCCACTGAAAAATCAGGAACAAGACAAGGTTGTCCACTCTCTCCATATCTATTCAATATATTTCAGGAGGTCCTAGCTAGAGCAATAAGACACCAAAAGGAGATCAAGGGGACACAAATTGGAAAGAAGTCAAACTCTCAATGTTTGCTGATGTGATAGTTTACATAAGCAATCCAAAAAATTCTACCAAGGAACTTCTAGAACTAAAACACTTTCAGTAATGTAGCAGTATACAAGATTAACTCAAAAAAATCAGTAGTTCTTCTGGACACAGGTGATAAAAGGGCTGGGGAGAAAACAGAAACACCCTTCACATTCCATCTTACACCTGTTAGAATGGCTAAGATCAAGCACACAGGATGGCTCACGTTGGAGAGGGTGGTAAGAAAGCCTCCTTTATTGTTGGTAAGAGGACAAACTTGTATAGCTACTATGGAAATCAGTGTGATGGCTTTTCAGGAAAACTGAAATTGATGGACCTTGAGATCAGCTGCTATCCTACTCTTGGGCATCTGCCCAAAGGACACTTCATCCCTGCACAGAGACACTAGCTCAACCAAGTTCATCACTGCTCTGTCCACAACAGCCAGAAAGTGGAAACAACCTAGATGTTCCTCCCTCAACAGAAGAATGGATAAAGAAAATGTGGTACCTCAGGGCAGTGGTGGAACATACATTTAAGCCCAGTTGGGGGAGCATAGAAAGGTGGATCTGAGTTTGAAATTAGCTTGGTCTACAGAGCAAGTTCCAGGACAGCAAGGGTTAAACAGAAAAACCCTGTCTTGGAAAAACCAGAAAAATAGAAGAAAAAGCAATGAATATAATTGAAAGAATATGGTATTTTTACACAATGGAATATTATTCGACTGTTAGACCAAAATGACATCAGCCAGGCAGTGGTAGTGCATGCTTTTCTTCTCAGACCTGGGGAGGCAGAAGCAGGTGGATCTGAGATTTAAGGTTAGCATGGTCTATAAAGTGAGTTCCAGGACAGCCAATGCTACACAGAAAAACCCTGTATCTAAAAGGAAAGAAACAAAGACACTGAAATTTGCAGGCAAATTGAGGGAACTAAAAAAAAAAAAAAAAAAAAAAGAAGTCATCCCCAATGAGGTAAACCAGACCCAGAAAAACAAATATTGAATGTATTCGCTTATATGTGGGTATTAGCTGTTAACTCAGTGGTTAGGTATGGAGTAAGGACCTGAGAGAACATATTAATATCCTTAGGAAAGGGATATAAAATAGAGATGAAAAGGGGTGGAATGAAAGGGTCAAGTGGAGAAGGGGAGGGAAAAGTGAGTTTGGGGTAGGGTAAGGGGAGAGGCAGCTAATATCAACGAACATTTGAGGGGTAGTATAAAAAATACAGTAGAAACTTTGTTTTATATATATGTATATATATGTATACATATATATACATATATATGAAGGCAATCTAGATTAAATTGCCTAATAATGAGGGTTCCTTCTAGTACTAGGATTAGATCACATCTAATTGAGCTGTTGTCCAAAGGAGTCCTATGGGAATTCCCAAACAACCAGGCTGTAACCGAGGCTAGAGCTTGCTCTTCACTGTCAGCGTGGCCATATTGCTGAAGACAGCACCTATGCAGCTCACTGAGAATGGAGAGGTCAAGTTGGTGCCTACATAGAGTCTTCAACCCCTACCTTCCAGGGTCTTTGGTACAAGAAGGTACTCTGCTTGATATCAGAAGAGGCATAAACCCAAACCCAGCCACAAAACCTATGACCTACAATCTGTCCTATTTGCAAAATATACTAGGGCATTGGTGGAACCAAGCTTGTGGGAGTAACAGAACTATTAACTTCTTTGACTTCACAAGATGGAACACTCAACCTCAAATGGGATGATCCCTTCAGAGCTCAGGGAACCCTTCAGAAGATCAGGAGGAAAGAGTGTAAGACCCAGAGGGGATGGAGAACACCAAGAAAACAAGGCCATCAAAATCAACAGGATCAAAGCTCATATGAACTCACAGAGACTGAGGCAGCAAACTCATGGCCTTCACAGGTCTGCGCCAGGTCCTCCGTGTACACATTATGGCTTCCAGTTTGTTCTAAGAAGTTCCAGAGTGTTTGAAAGACTGGTTCTCAGAAATTGCCATCTTTACCACTAGGCCATGCATTGCAGACATGAATCACAGTTCCCTGCAATTGTATAGAATTGTTAGGGACACGGACAACACAAGTAAAGACTTTACAAGGAGGTTTTGGGATTTAATATTTTCTTTCAGTGTTGGGATTGAATTGAGGAACTTGAGCATGCTAAATAAGCACTCTCATTAAATCTCCATGATCACTTTTACTTACCCTGAATGGTTTGCTTGATTTTTAAGCCAGTGTCTTCTACTATTAGTCAAGTTGGAAGGAAGAAGGTGTTTTCTGCTGAGTAATAACATTGCAGGCGTAGTGGTTAGTTATTGAGAGACATGCTGGACTGCATCGTCTGCATTTAACTCTGAAAGATGACATGTCCTTACTCATTGACATGTTATCTTCCACTGATGTTGAACCATTGAAGTCTGTCCTGGATTCTGTTTATCCATCTGAATCCCAACAACTCGAGGAACCAGAGAAGAATCAGCGTGTTCTTGAAAGCAGCAGTCCATTTTGCAGGAAGCACCAGGAGCCAGCTTGTGGATCTTTGCATGCTACACAAGAAAGTGAGACACCACTCGCAATGAAGATGTCACTTTCAGTGTCAAACTCCACCAGTAGTCATGTCGGAAAAGAGAATAAAAAACAAAGCAAGAAGAGAAAGAAAAGCAATTCCAGTATAGAAATGATTGAGGGCTTTCTCAAAGAGGATAACTGTAAACCAAAAAAGAAAACCAAGTGCTAGAACTCCAGGAGTAAAAGCAGCAAAGGAGAGAAACTGATTTAAGGAGTCAGCACAAGTATAACAATTGGAAATTGAGCCTTCATTTAATCCCAACTCTGGTGGGAAGGCTAACCTAAATCGTACAGTTTTTCCAAATGGATCGCATCATAGCCAGCAGACCAACACATAACAATGTGCAGACTCTTCTTGACACTGTACAGAGCAACTGACACGTGAAGGCTTCCCTAGTTTAGAAAATTCCTGCTACATGAATTCTCACAAGCTGTCTTTGGGATCCCAACCTTCGCAAAGGACGTGCTCACACAAGGTATCCCATGGGAGAAAGTTTTCCTGTGATGATCTCATCAAGCCCTTAAGCCAACTTCTTGTCTTGAAAGACAGATGTAGAGATCAAGGGACAGTTACTCATAAATGTGAAAAAAATCCATTTCCACTGTTGTAGACATATTCTTGGACAATGAACAAAATGATGCCCATGGATCTCTAAGTCAGTGCTTAGATCAGATGAACCTGAATGTGGAAAACCTAAAAGCCATGTTTAGTTCTGATAGGGAAGACAAAGTTGAGAAATCATCTCCACCAGCACATGCCGGGAATGCCACCACCAAAGGTTTGCTTTTCCTGTAGGTGCCAATTTTGAAACAGAGCTGGATAGCTCTATTGTTTGTGAAGCCTGTGGTGAGGCGACCTTCAACACCGAAGTGAGTAATTACCTCTCTGTTGACCTGCACAAAGGGTCAAACAATCGACTTTTGTCGATTCAAAAGTCACTAGATAGATCTTTTCTTTACACCTGAAAAAGTTGAGTGCAATTGTGGGAAATGCAAGAATAAGAATTCTGTGTTCAGATATACTTTGTGGAGACTCCCAAGGGTCCTTATCCTTCATCTGAAACGCTATCACTTTACTGCTAACAGGTTGTTAGTGAAGAGCCAGCAGCCAGTTGAGATGTCAAAGTATCTGGATGTCTCTTCCCATTGCAATGAAAACACAAAGCCACCATTTCCCTTGACCAGTCAGGCCTCTCATGAGACCAATGATGTCCTAAATGTCTCTGAAGAGATGATGCCTGACATCCTTAGCCAGTCGATCCCAGCTAAGAGGATGGCTTCAGACCTCATTGATTTCACAGTTCTACAGGTTGGATCCAATGAAAATGCTAAAGTACAAAACTAGCACAGGATATGTGTGGACCCAGTTGAGGAGCAGTGGCCGACAGGCCTTGAAAATGGTCCTAAAGTGGAGCCAGACAGTGAGTAAAGACAGGATGCTCAATGAAAAGACATCACTAGCACCGGACCCAACAATCTGAACATACCAGCATCCAAGTCCCGGGTCTTACAGAGATGAGTCTTCCACAGGTCTCTTGAGAATTCAGAACTTAAGAAGCATGAGAAAATTGTTGTATGTGGAAAGTCACATCATCACATTATCGTTGAGAAGTTCAATTCTTTGTGTGATCTTAAAGAACAAGAGACTCTGGGAGGATCTCAAGAAATGGCTGAACAGCCACAGCAGAATCATGGGAATAGAGTCCACAATGAATTGCTTGTTCAGCATCCTGTCAAAGTGTTTGAGGTACTCAGGAAGGCAGAGAAGGATCTGATCATGTCAGAATTGAGAGATCAGAAAGATAAAAAATTCCCTTGGTGTATTGGGGAATCCCGAAAATAACAATGGTACCAGAAGTAGCAACACAGAGGATTCTCTTTACAGTTCAAAAAATGTGACATTGGAGGTTGATCCTCAGAGCTACAGGCTTGTCAATATCGTCAGCTCTTTTGGAAGGTTCCGGGATTCAGGCCACATTAAGCGATGTGTATGACGTTCAAAGTCAGGCTTGGCTCCTGAACAGTGATGTCTATGTGTTCGTGACCAGAGGCCTCGAGTCAGGAAAGCTTGCTTCACACTGGACGCAGCTTTTTTTTTTCATTGCGAAACGAGATTTGAGTGGCTGTTGAAAAAAATCAGAGTGGAAGTTACTGAACATATCACAAGAGGAGAACAGATCTTTTCTCAGCCTTGTTTAATGGTTTTGTGTGCCTTCTAGAAGAATGATAAATTCTACCCATAAGAATCACATAACTCACAGATTCAAGTCAATTCCCATTAAAATCTCAGCAAAATTTTTCAAAGACCTCAAAAGAATGGTACTCAACTTCATATGGAAAATAAAAAAAAAAAAAAACAGGATAGCCAAAACAATCCTGTACAATAAAAAGACCTTCTGGAGGCATCACAATCGCTGACTTCAAACTCTACTACAGAGCTACAGTACTGAAAACAGCCTGTATTGGCATAAGAACAAGACAGGAGGACCAATGGAACCAAATAGAAGACCTGGATATCAATCCACACATCTTCAAACACCTGATTTTTGACAAGGAAGCAAAAAATATCAAATGGAAGAAAGCATATTTAACAAGGGGTGCTGGCATAACTGGATATCAACATGTAGAAGAATGAAAATAGACCCATATCTATCACCATGCACAAAACTCAGGTCCAAATGGATCAAAGGACTCAACATAAAGCCAGCCACACTGAACCTTATAGAAGAGAGAATGGGAACCACTTCGGCAGCACAGACACTGAGAGAAACAATAAATGGGACCTCCTCCTGAAACTGAAAAGCTCTGTAAAGCACAGGACATGGTCAACAAGACAAAATGACAGCCTACAGAAGAGGAAAAGATTTTCACTAACCCCACATCACACAGAGGTCTGATCTCCAAAAATACAAAGAACAAGAAATTGGTCATCAAAAGAACAAATAATCCAATAAAAAATGGAGTACAGACCTAAACAAAGAACTCTCAACAGAGGAATCTAAAATGGCTGAAAGACACTTAAGGAAATGTCCAACATCCTTAGACATCAGAGAAATGCAAATCAAAACAACTCTGAGATTCCATGTTACACATCTAAGAATAGCCAAGATCAAAAACACTGATGACAACTTATGCTGGAGAGGTTGTGGGGAAAATGGGACACTTCTGCATTGCTGGTGGGAATGTAAGCTGGTACAGCCCCTTTGGATGTCAGTGTGATGATTTCTCAGAAAATTAGGAAACAACCTTCCTCAAGACCCAGTAACACCACTTTTGGGTATATATCCAAAGGATGCTCAATTATGCCACAAGGACACGTGCTCAACTATAGCAGCTTTGTTTGTCATAGACAGAACCTGGAAGCAACCTAAATGCTCCTTGACCAAAGAATGGATAAGGAAAATGTAGTACAATTACACCACGGAGAACTACACACAACAATAAAAAAATGACATCTTGAATTTTGCAGGAAAATGGATGGAGCTAGAAAATATTATTTTGAGTGAGGTAACCCAGACACAGAAAGACATGTACTCACTCATAGGTGGTTTTTTAAACATAAAGCAAAGAAAACCAGCCTACAAACCACAATCCCAGAGAACTTAAACAACAATGAGGACACCAAGAGAGACTTACATAGATCTAATCTACATGGGAAGTAGAAAGTAGAAAAAGTAAATTGAGTAAATTGGGAGCATGGGGACTTTAGGGGAGGTCTGAAGTGGGGAGGGGAGAGGCAGGGAGGGGAGCAGAGAAAAGTGTAGAACTCAATAAATATCAATAAGAAAAAGAAATCACTCATCCATTTAGTAACACACCAGCAAAAACAAGTTTATCTTGTCTTTTATTACTAAAACTCCAAATTTTTTGTACACCTTAACACATTTAAAAGTAACAATCCAAGCTTAGTATGGATTAAAAATAAATTTTAAAAGTTTTAAGAATTGTTTCTACTTATTTAATGGCCCCCAATATAGTCGTATACTTCTCACATTTCATTGGAGACCCTAGGAAATTAGACCAAAATCGTCAGTAAAAAGTAGATTTTCAAGCTTTTTACCTATTTATTTTGGTTCAGCCTAAAACTCTACTATCACACTGCCCAAAAATTGTAGTAGAAACTAAAGCCTTTAAACAGGTTTTTCCTCTCTCCACGGTGGCCCTTGGATGTCACTCAGATTTTTGTTCTCATTTACAATATCAGCTGTGTCTAAACTTTCTTGCTCTCAAACACACTCGATTGTTTTCCCTTTCAGGAGTTTCTGTGATTATTTCTCAGATACTTCCAAATATCTTGCAACCCAATAAAAGAGTCTTAAGATCAAACTTAAAATTTCACTAAAGTGTAAAGATCTCAAATCTTACAGCTTTAAGTTAAATCCTTAAGAAAATTAATGACCACTGTTAATGAAGCATGTTTTTTAATTTTACACTTCTCCTTGATCTAATAAATCTTAAACCAGACACCGACAAGTGAGAAAATTATAAAAAGAAAACCACAGGAGCCTAACCTCTACTAAAGGCATTTTTAACGCAGTATAATGGTACTGTTTTATTCCAGGCATCTAGCACATAATTAGTAATGAATGGACGTGCACTGGATACCTGAAACTATGGCTCTGTGTCTTGGACATTCTCGGCTATCAGGTGTGTAAAGATCTGTGCTAAGTCTCACTAGAGGCAAACAATGCCTCTCCCTAACCAGTCAGCTACAAAACACAGCTACAGTTATGATGCCAGGCCTGGAAATCTCCGGAAAATACTATTCTATCTTAACTAGAAATTGACTTTGTCAAATAACTGTTTACATGTCCTTCCTAGGACTCTCGTTACAACCGAAGGCTAATGACTGCTTCTTTTTAAACTATTAAATTTAAAATTTTTAAAAAGCAACCGTGTTACTAAAATCCCTTACTATACACAGGGTAAAAAGTTATTATCAAACACCAAACCACCATTAGTTAACAAATTAAACTATTATAAACCAAGGTACGAGGTTATAGCCACTTTCCAATATGTTGTACTAATGTTAACTTTAAACTTTGTTTTGTTTTGTTTGAGACAAGCTTTCTCTGTGGAACAGTCCTGTCTGTCCTGGAACTCACTCTGCTGACCAAGCTGGCCTGGAACTCACAGAGATCCACCTGTCCCAGCTTCTCAAGTGCTGGGAATAAAGATGTGCCCTACCACCACCTAGATAGATTTTTTTTTTTTACTTTAAATGATAATCTTTTTTTTCTGCTGCCCCAAAGCATTTTTCCCCTAAGAAGTCACAACCTAAAGTAAATGCTAAATAAAAGAAAGAGCCCTCCATTCAGTTAACATTGAGGTGAGGTCATGTCTTTACAGAAAACTAATCAGTCTCAGATGGCTCCTGATCTGAAGCATCCAGCTAGGGCATCTAGAAACCACTGGACAGATGAGACATCTGAAGGCAGACAACACATCAAAAGGAGACACCCAAGAGAAAGAGTAAACTGGTGCCTTAGGGCAGCATCAGCGTCTAACACGTCAAGCTGAGACTCTGAGGAAACAAAGACCCTGTGTGACTGCCCTAAACGCGAATCTGTCGTATTTACCGACAATACTGCTAGCTAATTCTTAGCTCGCAAACGCAGACTCCACACACCTGTTTTCCGGGGATTAAAGGCATACCTGTGGTAGGAGACAGTCTGATACTGATTTGCCACGCTAAGGATTGTTTTCACCTCTAGGGCCAGTTCTGATTAAAGACTGTATACAAAGAGAAATCAGGTGAATTTTATAACCTGTGACGATTCTCTACCTTAGATCCTGTAACAGTTACCGCCACTTCAGATCTTGGATTGCCTGTTCCAGAATGAGTTATTGAAATAAAAAAGTATCTAAAATGACGGGTATGATTATGAAAACAACTAATATTCCACTAAATTATGGAAGAAACCAACCTTTCCTTTGTCCTCTGTTAGCTGTACTTAAAGTCCTCTTATGCTTGCCTGTATTAAAATACTAGCCATAGAGGCAGTGCACTCGAACACGGCCTCTATTGAAAAATGGGGAGACGTAGAGAGCAAAGCTCCTCAGGCACACAGATAAGCACTGGAGAGCTAGATTGGGGTACACAGTGCCTGTGGGTGTCAGGATTGGCCTGGCCCTAAGAAAGCACAGAGTCACTTAGGGTGTTGTAAACCACAAGTAACTTCACTCATGAGATTGAGTTTTATGGTCTAAAAGCAATGCTCAAGATTTAGAGGAAACATCCTGAATAAGTAAAAAGCTAAATGCTGGGAGAGCAGGGCAGAACCTGTCTCAGACAGCAAAGGATCGCCAGGTTATAAAACGACATCATTCCTAGCATTCCAGGAACAGCTGTGCGCCTCATGCAACTGAAGAGAACCCAGGTGCAAAGCCCATATCCATATGGTGGCTTACGATATCTGTAACTCCAATCTGGAGAATCAAATGCCCTCTCTCCTGGCTTTGTGGTATGAAAACAAAACACCTACACACATTAAAACACTCCTTAATTCTGCCGGGGTAGTGGTGGCACTCGGGAGGCACTCGGGAGGCACTCGGGAGGCAGAGGCAGGTGGATCTCTGTGAGTTCAAGGTCGGCCTTGTATACTAGAGCTAGTTCCAGGACAGGCTCCAAAGCTACAGAGAAACCCTGCCTCAAAAAACAAAAGCTTTTACCTTCAAAAAGCTAAAACATAGCTTGTCGTTAACCTTAACGAGCTTATACAATTAACAGTATTAAACTATGTAAGATCATGTACGAAAGTTAAGGTTTTGAGGAAATAAAAATACCAAAAGCCTGGTGATACATGAAATTTGGGGCAAAATTAAGTAAAGGTTTTATCTGAAAGATGAAATTAGGGGCTGTTTTCAATCGACTGGGTTAGTTACAGCAGCAGAATTAGTTATGAAGTAGTAATGAAAATGATATTTTGGTTGGTGGGTCACCACAACATGAGTTTGTTAAGGGCTTGAAGCATTAGGAAAACTGAGAATAAGTGGTCTAGAACATACTTCAGATCTAAAGGATAATTCTTTTTACATTTAAAAGGAAAAAATTCAAAGACTTATTCATGTTTCATGTATATGAGTGGTGTGTCGTCGTGTACACCAGAAAGAATCAGATACCATTATCGATGTTTATGAAAACTCAGGACCTCTAGAAGAGCAAGCAAGTGGTCTTAAGTCCTAAGCTGAGCCATCTCTCCAGTCCCCCCCCCCAAAAAAACCTTTTTTTTTTTTAAGTGTCAAGGAATTGACGAAATAGCTCCTTTTGAAGAGTGCTTAACGAGAAGCCCTGGGTTCACCTTCGCCACCATACAGGCCAGGTGTGCTCACACGAACCAATAATCACTGCATTTAGGAGATGCGGGCAGGAGGACAAGGATTTCAAGGTTTTATAATGAGCTTGAGAGGCCAGTCAGGGTTACATGGAGTCTGTTTCAAAAAAAAAAAAAAAAAAAACAGGTTAAGTTATTGTAGTTGGTTTTTTTGTTTGTTTTGTTTTGTTTTCTTTAGCCTTTACTCTTTGGGGACCTGCCACCCAGCTCCCAAATAAACACACAGTGGCTTATTCTTTCATATGAATGCTGGGTCTTAGCTTGGCTTATTTCTAGCCAGCTTTTCTTAAATAATCTCTCCTACCTTTTGCGTCTGGGCTCTTGCCATTCTCCATCTCTGTACATCTTTCCTTTCCTTCTTAGTCTGTGTCTGGCTGTGAGGAAGGGGCACTAGCCCCGGCATTCTGCTCTCTGCCTTTTCTCACCCCCCTTTCTTCTTCCTTCTATTTATTCTATGCCTGCCAGCCCCGCCTATCCTTTCTCCTGCCTCGCTATTGGCTGTTCAGCTCTTTATTAGACCAACAGGTGTTTTAGACAGGCAAAGTAACACAGCTTTGTAGAGTTAAACAAATGCAGCATAAAAGAATGCAGAACATCTTTGCCTCATTAAACCAATATTCCACAGCATAAAGGAATGTAATACATCTTAAATCAATGTTCCACATCAGGCTATCAGGTGGTTCAGTAGGTAAAGAACTGCTGCTGCCGAGGATCTGAGTTGATCCCAGAGATGAATGTGGAGAAAGGTCAGGACTGACCCCCACAATTGTCCTCTCTCTGACCTCCACGTGTGTGTGTGTGTGTGTGTGTGTGTGTGTGTGTGTGTGTGAGAGAGAGAGAGAGAGAGAGAGAGAGAGAGAGAGAGAGAGAGAGAGAGAGAGAACAAAAGGCAGGGTGTCGCAGTTTAAAGTTTCGTTTTTTTTTATTTAAATAAATGTGTAGCCCAGGCTGGCCTTGAAGTCGTGATCCTCCTGCCTCTGTCTCCTTCAGCAAATCCTACTGGCATGTGCCCCCACAACCGGCACTTTAATGATTCTAATCCCAGAACTAGGGAAGAAGGGGCAGGTTGATCCTGAGTTCTAGGCCACCCTGCTCTGCACAGAAAGTTTCAGGACAGCAAGGGCTATACAGAGAAATTCTGTCTCAAAAGAAATTATGATATACTAGTTCATATGTATGTATATACAAGCGAAGTGAATCTACATGATATAACTCACATAAATTAACCATGACTTTAATTAACCATGATTTTAATGAACTTAGAACCAACTACTCCCCCTGTAATGGACTTTACCTTTGGTTTCCAAGAACTTCTTGGGCACTCAATTTATTACATGGACACGGTCATGTGTGTGTGCATGTGTATGTGATGCACGTGTGTAGAGATGGTAGGTTGATGTTGGGTAACTTCTCCTGTCTCTTCCAACTGTAACCATTTAGAAACAAGGTCTTTCACTGAACCTAGAGCTCAACGAATCAGACAGACTCCTTGACAGGCAAACTCCTGGTTCCTCTTATCTCCCCATCCTCAGCTCAGGAGTCACAGGTACACACCACTGCATCCAGCTTTCTATATGGGTGCAGTTACGTGTTTGGGATTATAACTCAGGGCTTCATATTTGGGTGGTGAGAACTTTACCCACACCCAGTCTACTAAACACCCATTTTTAACCATCTGCTAAGCTAGGCTTTCAGAATGACTTAGCCAGGTGTTGTAGTTGATGCCTATAATTCTAGCTGTCAAGAGGCAGGTTCCAAGCTAACCTGGGTTTGTGTGAGACCCTCATCTCTCCCACCTACATAAGACCAAGTCTAGATGTTATTTCTGGCTCCCTTACCTTCCTGAGTGTGTGCCCTTGGCTTTGCCAGGTAGGTTCAGTCATAGGAGACTTGGTATACAAAAACAACATCAGAAGCAGCTAGGGTGAACAAATCTTTCAAGATAGAAAACAACCAAACAAACAAAAAAAAAAAAAAAACAAAACAAAACCCCACAGGAAACTCCCGTTGGTTGGAGTTACCATTGAAGATTGCTTTTCCTCCAAGCCACCAGGTGAGATAAATTCTTCTCTCTTGGAAAAATCCAGTGAGGTGGGGAGGGCCAGAGACTTAAAGTCAGGAAAACATGCCTCCCCATTCCTCTTCATTCCCAACCATTAAAAGAATTTCTATCCGTTCGTGTCAGCATGTCTCTGTGTACTCTGCAGGTGGGTGGACACATTTAAGGCCAGAAGAGAACATCAGATCCCTTCAAGCTGGATTCAGGCAGGTGTGAGCTATTCAACATGGGTGAGGGGACTCAAACTCAGGTCCTCTGAAAGAAGGCAAATGGTCTTCAACACCTAGGCATCTGTTTAATACCCTGCACCTCTTTAAATTTGTGCATGTATCACAATTCATAGGTGGAGGTTAGAGGACACTTTGAGTCCTTGCTGTCCTTCTACCACGTGAAGGTAGGAGATCAAACTCAAGCTGCTGGCATGAGAAGCAACTGTATTTACCTACTGAGCCATCTCAGCACCTGTAGGCTGGCCTTGACCCCTGGGTCCCTCGTCTCCAGCTCTCGAGTTCTGAGGTCATGGCCCCTGTCATCACTTCTAGATTCCTCTTACAACTTTTCAGATTTCTAATGTGTTGAGGATGTAGCTTGGAGTCAGAGTATATGAATCCCACATGCAAGGCCGTGAGTTACCTTCCCTGAGTCACACACACACACCACACACACACACACACACACTTACTTGCGTGTCATTTGGAATTCCAAGCTTTTTTATTTAACAATAACAGCAACAAAAAGTTCCAAACAAAATATATTATTAACCTGGCACAAATTCATAACATTGTATTTCCTGATGTGAACTGTCAAAGAAATGGCTACCACTGGTTATTATTCACTACACTAAAACTCCAAGAAAACATAAGAAAAACTCCATAAAATGTATGGTTTATTGGTATCTCTTTAGTCGTATTAGTTAAAAGGCACTTAATAAATATTTGCTGAGTAGCAGACATATCACGTACCTGAAGCCCCAGCTACTTAGGAGGCTGAGGCAAAAGGATCACCTGAACCCAGAAGTTGTAACCTAGTCTGGGCAATATGACAAGATTTCCTCTCAGAAATAGTAAAATGGGGGCTGCAGAGATGGTACAAGAGCATTGTCTGATCTTCCAGAGGACTTAGGTTCAATTCTCAGAACTTACGTGGCTGTCCCAACCATATATTGTGTGTATATATTCATATATATACATATATATATATACAATATATCTAGATAGATAGATAATTTTAAAAAGTGAAATGGGAGGCTGGAGAGATGACTCAGCATTCAGGAACACCTGATGCTCTTCCAGAGGAATGAAGTGGGTCTCAGCACCCAAATGAGGCAGCTTATAACCACCTGTAACTCCATGGGACCTGAAGTCAGCATTTGGCTCCCCCAGGCATCTATCTATTCGGTCATGACATATATACACACATACACATACATTTTAAAAAGACTAAATTAGTATCTGTGAATGAATGAGCTAAGCTGATCCTCAAAGGATAGTCACAGCGAGTTTAAGTCTTCCATGTTCTCTGTGATAGACTCAAAATTTTAGTTTATTTTGCAGTCAATTTTGGGGGTGACTGTTCCATGGAATCCTATAAAATGAAGTTTCCCGTAATTTTGAAGTGCTCAAAGTCTCTGTCTAGCGTGAATTCTTTTCTGGTGTCCGTCAAGAAAAGACTTGTTAGCAAAGGCTTTTCCACACTCAGAGCATTTATAAGGTTTTTGCCCAGTGTGGAGCTTTTTATGAAAATCAAGGTATTCTTTGTGGCTGAAGGGTTTCCCACATTCGTTACATGCATTCGTTACACTTCTCCACTGTGAATTTTCTGATGAACTCGAAGATTTGACTTCAGAGTTAAGGTTTTCTCACATCTAGTACATTCATAAGATTTTTCTCCAGTGTGGATTTTAAGTTGAGTAAGCTTTTCCTTCTGGACAGAAGCCCTGTCACAGAGAGGACACTCGTAAGTCCTCACCCCAGCATGGATCTTCTCATGATCGATGGCATTTGCTTCCTGAGCAAAAGCCTTTTCACACAGCCCACATTTGTAGGGTTTCTCTCCCGTGTGTGTTCTCTGGTGTTCACAAGAGCAGACGTGCAAATGAAAGATTCCACACAGTCCTTCCATCTGTGAGGCTTCTGCCCCTGTGAATGCTCTCTTGACTAAAGGCTGAGTTCTGTTGGAAGGACTTGCCACGTGCATCACACTTGTAGGCTTCCTCATCCTTGTGGATTTTTTGGTGATGGCTGTAAGATGACACCCAGGAGAAGGCTTTCCCACAAGTTTGGCCTCTATAGGGTTTCTCTTTGGTGTGACTCTCTGATGTTGAACGAGGTTGGTCTTCTGCCTGTAGGCTTTTCCACACTCACCACACTTATAGACTTTTCTCTCTGGATGAGTTTTCTGATGTTTATTTAGGTTCCACAGCATTTTGAATGTTCTTCCACATTTATTACATTTAAAGGATTGTCAGATGCCTCTGAAGGCGTGGCTTTGAATTGAGTAACTTGCCACAGGCATTACACTCAAACTGCTTTTCCATAGATTTGCATAAATTAGGGTCACCTGATTTTCTAGATTCCTGAGAATTGTTTTTTATATGCAAGGCTTCCTATCAAAACTGCATCTCAAATGGCTTCCAAGTAGATGGGATTCTAGGAGCCTGATTCTTGAAGGAACATTGTCATTGCTTGAGAGAAACATCTTTTCAGGTGTAGTACTGTTTTGCTTAGTGAATGTTTTCTTGAGTGTTGATACAACTCCCATCTTGAGGGCCTTCTCCACATTTACAGACAACCCAACCAGCCTTGAAATATTCTGGTCATTTTCTGAAATGGATTAAGGAGAAATGTTCCTTAACATTTGTACTCTTGTGGTTTGAGATGAAGATGTTAGACGTCACCAGTGGGGTTATTCTGGTCTCAGGGAATTGGACTTAGTCTAGCCGTCATGAGGAAGTGGTTGGTGCGCTCTGTGCCACCATGTTGATGGGCTCCCCGGGACCAACTGCTAGTTGTACTAGTCAAGAGACTGTGACAGGGGTTGGAGAGATGCCTTCTTCAGAACTCTCCTGAATATGCTCACACACAGATACTCATTATTAAAAATAAAAGAAAACTGTACTGAAAAGGTGGCTCCGCAGTTAAGAACACTTGCTCCTCTTCCAGAGAACCCCAGTCAGGCTCTAAGCACCCACCCACTTCCAGTGGCTAAAAATCACCCACAACCCCAAATCCAGGGGATCTGATGGCCTCTTATGGCTCCCGGCCACTTGTATACACTTGGCACATGCTTACGCATATACACGGTAAGTTTAGAAAAGTGATCTTTAAACAAGAACAATAACCAAACGGGTGTGGCAATGGCTCAGGGGGTGAAGCACCGGCTGTGTGAGTATTAGCACCTGAGTGCGGACCTGAAGAACTCTGGAAGAAACTGACATGGTAGGGACACGTCCATAATGCCAGGAAAACAGAGACGGGAGGCTTCCTGAAGGTCCGTAGACCAGCTAGTCGGGAGTATTCAGGAGTGAGTTAGAAACCCTGTCTTAAATAAGGTCGGTCAAGGGGTAGAATGAGGTTCAACCTCCAAGGTTGTCCTCTGACTTCCAGCTGGCATGTCATGCCATGATTACGCCCACATCACACATAGATATACACACCAAATGGATGAATAGACAGATGGATGGATGGACACACCCACACCCACACAGGCAAGAAAATAGGGGGGAAACAATAAAACAACCATAAAACTTGGCACCACCCTCCTCTCCTGGTTCATCCTAATCCTGGCTCACATAGGATATCCCAAAAGTGAAAAGCGGCCCAGAAGCAAATATGCTCAACCCCGAGCAGGTGCTTGTATAGTTCAGACTTCAGGCCGGCACTCCCAGCCCCCAACCTCAGCCACAATGCCCTCCTTGCCCACAGAGGCCAGGTTGTTGCTGTAGTTCTCCAACATCACATCCTTATACAAGCTTCTCTGCTTAGGGTTCAACCCTGCCACTCCTCAGGGGTGAAGTGCACAGTGATGTCCTCAAAGGTCACTGTCCCCTATAACAGGAAATCCCCCATCTGTAATAACATGTCACTGCAGGCAGGTGTGGTGGCTAATGCCTGCCTAGAAACTCAGTGTTCCAAAGGCTGAGGAGGGAGGAGGGCTATGAGTCAGAAGCCCAAAAGAGCTAGACATTAAGTTCCAGTCCAGTGTGAGACCCCGTCTCAACACAGTAACAAGGCTGGGACTGTGCTGCACACCTTTGACCCCAGCACTCAGGAGGCAGAAGCAGCTGGATCTCTGTGAGTTCGAGGCCAGACTAGTGGTCTACATTGTGAGTTTCAGGTCAGCCAGGACTACACAGCAAGACCCTGTCTCAAAAACCAAACCAAACCAAACCAAACCAAACCAAACCAAACCAACAACAAAAATAAACCAACGAAACAAAACAGGTAACGAAAAGCTTCCAGTGGCTTCTGAAGACTAGGAATATAAAACTGTGTTCCACTGTCTTGTGAGCAGAGTCACTGAGTACTTACTATACTCTGGAAGAAAACAAACTGAATCTTTAAATATTTTGCAATCAAATCAAAACCCTAATGCTCATTCATTCATGCAACCATCTTACTGAAATGTGTTAAAAGAGTCCAGTAATTTTATATTTCAGTGATACATCCGAAGATGAACTTTAGACAAGGCAGGTGATGGCAGTGGTCAAAAGATGTTCACCTTAGCTGGGACTTGGTGGTTCACACCTTTAATCCTAGAAGATAGAGGCAGAGGCAGAGGCAGAGGCAGAGGCAGATCCCTAAGTTTGAGGCCAGCCTGGTCTACACAGTGAGTTTCAGGCCTCAAAAGTAAAGAATAATTTTTTAATTTAAAGATATTCAGCTTTACTAGGAATGTTTTCTTTTCTTTTCTTGTCTGTCTCTGTTTTGTTTTGCTTTGTTTTTTGAGACAGGGATTCTCTGTGTATCATTGGTTGTCCTGAAACTCACTTTGTAGACCAGGCTGGCCTATCTCTGCCTGCCTGAGAGCTGGGATCAAAGGCGTGCGCCACCACCACCCAGCGAAATGTTTTCACTTTAACAAGGCAAGGGAAATTGGCCCAGGTACAGGCCTGTAACCTCGGCTACTCAGGAGTGTGAGTGGGGAAGATTAAGAGTTCAAGGCCTGGCTGAGCTACAGAGTAAATTCAGGGCCAGACTGTGTCATTCAGCAAGACTTTGTCTCAAATTGAAAAATACAGAAGGACATGGAGATCTGTAGCTCAGTAGCAGGGGGCCTGCCTCGCTTGTGCCAGCCCTGGGCTTGATTCCTCCCCACCCCCACGAGAGAAAGAGAGAAATCAGAGTCTCTGCTGTCTTTCAATAAAGGCAAGGAAGCAAACGTGGGACCCTCAGTAGCAGAGACCGTGAACAACAGGAGCACGACTGACAGGTCTCTCTGAGGGATTTCAGATTTGTGGAAGCTATTATTACATCTTGTTCATTTAGTGTGTGTGTGTGTGTGTGTGTGTGTGTGTGTGTGTGTGGAGTTCAGACGACAACCTGCAGGATTTGGTTCTCTTGTCACACCGCGTGGCTTCCAGGGATGGAACTCAGGCCACAGCAGGGCGGCAAGAACTTTATCCACTGAACCGTCTCCCGACTGAGCCATCTTGCTGGCTCCTATTTTTGCTGTTGTTTTGTTTGAGACAGGGTCTCATGTAGCCCAGAGTGGCATTGAACTTACTACAGAGTGAAAGATGGGCTTCGCTGTCTGATTTTCCCGCATCTACCCACTGGCACTGGAATTACAAGTGTACATCACCACCCCAGCTGATTTCCAAGTTTCAGTTACTGTTTAGACTTATTTTGTGTGTATGAATGCTTAGCTACATGTGTGTGTGTGTTTCTGTGTGTGTGTGTGTGTGTGTGTGTGTGTGTGCAGCATGTGCTTGCCTGGTGCTTGCAGAAATCAGAATCGGACAGTAAATTCCTTAAAACAAGAGTTATAGATACTTGTGAGCCACAATTCAGGGACTGAGAACTGAACCCAAGTCCTCCGCAAGAGCAACAAGTGCTCTTAACATCTGAGCCATCTCTTCAGCATGCCGATTTCAAGTTGGGGCTGGTGATACAACTCTGTAGTACAAAGCTATTTGCCAGACAATAGATTCAAGATCCCGGGGGCGGGGGGGGGGGGGGGGGGGATCTCACCTTGGCACCATTCATTTCATTCATTTCTTGTTCTTTTCAAGCCAAGAAGCCAAGACAACCCTGGGGAGGAAGATTCACTTGGAACTGCAAAAGAAAAAGCCCCACAAGACCAGCGGGTCTTTGGAATGTGCTATAGTCCCCACACTAGAGCTCTGGACTTGCTTCCCTATAGGAAGCACTTTTCTCCTCTCTAGCCAGGCCACGATGATTAAGTTCTACAACCTTCCAAACTAACACCCTTGGCTGTAGAACGACCAGTATATATGAACCTAGGGCCTGGGGGGATAGTTCAGCAGGAAGAGAGACCCAGGCAGGGCCAGGCTGAAGCTCTGAGTTTGATCCTGAGTACCCACACAGTAGGAGAGAACCAAATCCTCCGGGTTGTCTTCTAACTGTTACATTTTGGCCTTGGCATGCACACACCTACCACACATTTACCCAATTTCCCAGACACACACAGTAGAAAGAAAATGCTATTTTAGCTGGACGGTGGTGGTGCACGCCTTTAATCCCACCACTTGGGAGGCAGAGGCAGGCGGAGTTTAAGGCCAGCCTGGTCTACAATAGCTAGTTCCAGGACAGGCTCCAAAGCTACAGAGAAACCCTTTTGAAAAACCAAAAATAAGGGCTGGGGAGATGGCTCAGTGGTTAAGAGCATCACCTGCTTGTCTAAAGGTCCTGAGTTCAATTCCCAGCAACCACATGGTGGCTTACAACCATCTGTAATGAGAGATCTGGTGCCCTGGCCTGCAGGCATGCATGTAGGCAGAATGCTATATATACAATAAATAAATAAATTTAAAAAAGAAAAATCAAAAATAAATAAAAATAAAAAAGCAGAACTTTCCATTTCCCTGAGTCTTTGTGAATGTTAACCTTTAAGATGTTGACTCAGCAAGAACAATGGCACTGGGTTTCGATCCTACTGCACGTACTGGCTTTGTGGGAGCCTAGGCTGTTTGGATGTCCACCTTACTAGACCTGGAAGGAAGTGGGAGGTCCTTCAACTCCCCACAGGTAGGGAACCCTGACTGCTCTTCGGGCTGACAAGAGAGGGGGAGTTGATTGGGGGAGGGGAAGGGGGAGGGAAATGGGAAGTGGTGGTGGGGAGGAGACAGAAATCTTTAATAAATAATTAATTAAAAAAATTAAAAAAAAAAAAGAAAAAAAAGCCAGTGATGGTGGAAGAAAAGAACTGGGTCCTGCAAGCTGTCCCCTGACCTATACACACAGCGAACACACACACACACACACACACACACATGCACACATGCATGCACACACGTGTGCACACACATAAATACAAAATTAGAGATATAAATGATGTGTCAAAAACTTCTAATGAGATTCATAGTAAGTATATGACTGTTTTAATGTCTTTTGTCAATTAAATGCATGTGTCCTTTTCTCCTAAAAAAAAAAAAAAAGATGTTGACTCAGGTCCTGAACAATTACCCACACGTATGTTTTGACTCAGTCCCTGGGAAACGGGTTCAAAGTGACCCCTTACCTCATCTGATCTGGCAACCACTCTCCAGCTAATTATTGGTAATAGCCCTTTTGAATAAGCCAATCATAATAGTCAAAGAACAACCCCCAGACACTTCCCCCCCACATTGCTTCTGTGGCTTTTTCCTTTAAAAGTAGCCTGTAGTAGCAATTCGGGGTCTTTCTGGCCTCTAACGCTGGAAGACCCTATCATGACAGAATTAACAAAAATCCTCATGCTTTTACATCAGCTGTGGTGTGAGAGGTGGTCTCTGGGAGCGACTCCTCCTTGGTGTTTGGACTCTAGGGTCCAACAAAATCACAGGCAAGTATGGCCATACCTGACTGGAAGTTGAGAGTATGGAGTTTATATATCTCAGAAAGGAAAGAGCAGATGGATGGGAGAGAGAGCTCTGTAGCCCAGGCTGGCCTGAAACTCACAATGTAGTCCATGCTGGCATGGAGTTTATGGCAATTCTTCTGCATCACTGTCTTGAATGCTGGGACTCTAAGTGTGAGCAACCACACCGGGCTCACCATTCCCAAATTTACACGCTCAGGCTTAGGTTCATTTCCAGTACTGAACTGCATATATGGCACTGTTATTATTTTATCTTGGAAACGTATCAAACTGACCCTGAGGCCCCTAAATCTCCTATCCTTGCAGCCTTCAAATGATCTAGTGACCCTGAAGTCCGAGCCTCTCTGGAGGCTGTTTTGAGCCACGAAACATCTAGGGCAGTAAGGATGGATGATGGGATAAATAAGATGAATTCCCCACGAAGAATGTTAAGCTTCATTTTCTGTCGCCAGCTCAGAAAACCATCTTGGTAGGAAGTATCTGAAAAAGACAAACCAAAAGAACAGCTGAGCAACAGGACCCACACAAAGTTGCACGAACCCTAAGATGGGCAAATCTTTTTCCCTCCCAAATTTCTCCGGATGAACAACAGCAGTCTTACCCCTGTTCCTAGGTCCTCCCCCACAAATTCCGTCCTCTAGATGTCCCCGCATTTGAGGGAAACTGTGACCTTTGAGTGCCTTTCACACTAGGTGTGCCTTTTACTCTAGATGCGCTCCCCATTTGGTCGGACAAGTGGGAAAAAATAAAAAAAAAACTACATTACCCAGAAGACTATGCTGCGCGCGGGCCCAATAATAGACCAGAACGGAGTGCACTCCCGGTTACTCGCCGCGGAAGCCATTTGCCTCAGCGCATCGGTTCCCAAGTTATCTGAACATCTGGAATCTAGGATCAGTTTCCAAGCCTGTGGCGGGATTCAAAAAGGACTGGAACGTAAAACTCTTCCCCGGAAGCCCGCACGACCTTGTGAGGTCTGGTCCTCCTGAGGACCACAACCTCTCAGTCTCGCCCTAAGGACAACGGTTCGGGCAGGTTCGTCATTTCCACGAAGATCCCGAGGTCCCGAGTACAGCCGGTTTCCGTGGTCACCCGGCTAAGGCCGGAGGCGCTTTGGGAGCTTCAGCCGAGGCCTGCAAGGCGCTCGATTTCCCCCACTCCCCCCAAAAGAGTCTAACTATGGCGGCCTGGAAGGACCACCGGCAGGTTAGTGGACTGTGAGCTTTAAATCATTGATCAGGGAACCGAGAGGGCTCCCTGGGTGGAACTCTACTGTTGTCATTCTTTTGGGGCCACGGGTGCTTCCGAAAGAAGCTCGGTTTGAACTGGAATTTCCGAAAGGAAGCTGCGCTAGAACGCCAGTGACTGTGGAGGGACTGGAATGTTGCGGGTTAAGAGCCTGGTTACTAATTATCTTGGGCAATCTTTAGCCACCTATAGCAGAGGTTTCTCCACTGGGCTCTAACCTACCTGCCTGAAGTGAGTGTATTTGAAAAGTTATCGTTATTTATGTCCTTTGTTCTGTTTCTTAAAACTCTTGGAACAACAACAACAAAAAAAAAAATCAGTAAAATGACATTTTGCCGGATGGTGGTGGCACACGCCTTTAATCCCAGCACTTGGGAGGCAGAGACAGGTGGATCTCTGTGAGTTCGAGGCCATCCTGGTCTACAAGAGCTAGTTCCGGGACAGGCTCCAAAGCTACACAGAGAAACCCCTGTCTTGAAAAAAAAAAGAAAAAGAAAGAAAAGAAAACAGGAAAAAGAAAAAAAAATCTTTTGGAACATGGCATTTGGGTTAGCCTAAATCTGAGTTCCAGGACCATGGATAGCTTCCGAATCAACTCTTTTCCCACCTTTGAGGTGAGAGCCGTGTTTTTCTTTGTCATAGGTAGGTAAGCCGTTGCAAGAGTATGTGTTGCTTCCTCTATGGTGTCAAGTCATACTTATGATTCCTGCTGTGCTGTAAGGATCCACCAAGACTGACCAGGCGTCTGTGTAGCAATACTGGTTTAAGAAAGTCACTGAAGGTTAGGGTATTCTAGGTAGGGAGGCGTATCTGGTATTATTTATCCTAGATCATCATGTTCCCAGTTTTTGAAGTGTCCTAACATCAGGACTGTCAGAATCCTACAAGGAAAAAGGTAGACGTCTCATTGTGAAATTCCCCTAGGAATCTAGGAGGCCTAAGAAAGGTCTAGACCACATGGGAAGCTGGTCGGGACGTTGTCTCAAGTAGCTGCCAGTACCTTTCTTGTTGTTCTTGTATTTTGACAAGATCTTACTGTGTCGCCCAGGCTGGCTTCAAATTTGGAATTCCTTATCAGCTCCCCTAAAGCTGGGATTATGGGTGTGAACTTCCACAACCAACTCAGGTACATTCGTTATGAAGCCAGCTATAAACCTTGCTTTGTCTAGCCATGTCAGAGGGTGTTTTTCAGAGGTGGTTAAATGGGTTTGTCAGAAAAAAAAAAAAAAGAGTGGAAACATTCCACAAACTCCCAAATTTTTAAAAAATCTTCCTTAAATGATAGCGTGTATTAGCAGAAAGGTATGTGCACGTGAGTACTGTACCCTTGAAGGCCAGAATAGGCCATGCGAAGCCTGGAGCTGGAGACACTGCGGGGGGGGGGGGGGGGGGGGGGGGGGGGGTGCTGGGAACCAATCTCAGCAGCCCTCCAGCTCTGCATCTTGGTTTTGAATAAGCTTGTTACTTTAGATTCTCCTTGCGATTAATGGAGTGTCAGAATTACTCTTACAACAACCTTAAGCCAGTGTGCCATCCTTGCCTGCGGTCTATGATGTGTGGCCCCTGGTGAGCTGGCCAAGGTCCTTTAGCTTCCGGCACTCACTGTGATGTGACGATCTGATGATGGTGACCGCAGAGGCTGTGGGAAATTAAGAGCATTTTCATAGTGAGCATTGGAGACTTTCTCTTTTAAAAATTCCTGTTGTCGGGGCTGGAGAGATGGCTCAGTGGTTAAGAGCACTGGCAGATCTTCTAGAGGACCCAGGTTTAATTTCCAGCACCCGCATGGCCGCTCACAGCTGTCTGCAACTCCAGTTCAGGTGGATCTGGCATTCTCATAAAGACAGACAGGCATCAATGCAGGTAAAAACATCTGTGCACATAAAAATAAGTAAATTTTTAAAATTCCTGTTGCCAGATAGAAATGCTTTGTTTGTACAGTTTTTAGTGTGTATGCATGCGTGTGTAAGGAGATCAGAGGACAGCCTACAGGAGTTGTGAAGCCACGTTGGATTCAGTGAGCCATCCTGGCTGCCTTGAAAGCAGTTGCTGTGAGCATCATGGAGAGGCTCTGCTCCTGCCTGTACTGTGTCCCCTTCGTGTCTTCATTCTTCTCTTTTCCTAGACTCCTTGCTGTCCGCATTTCATAGTCTATGTGTTTTTGTTGTCTGTCCTTCTGACTTTGTTTGAGGCAGTAATCTTTTTTATTTCCTGAAACAGGGTTTCTCTGTAACTTTGGAGCCTGTCCTGGAACTAGCTAGCTCTTGTAGCCCAAGCTGGCCTCGAACTCACAGAGATCCTCCTGCCTCTGTCTCTCAAGTACTGGGATTCAAGGCGTGCGACACCACCGCCTGGCTGAAGCAGTCATCTTTTCACCTGTATTTATTTATTTATTTTTGTTTTTTTACTTTATTTATGGGGTATGTGTGTGTGCCTGTATGTAACAGCCTGAGTGTGGAGGACAGAGGACAGCTTTAGGGCGTCAGGTTCCCTTCCTACCATGAGTTCCAGGTGTCGAACTCAGTGGGCAAACTTAGCAGCAGTGTCCTAACCACTGAGCATCTTGCCAGCCCAGTTCTTTTGTTTCTTTTTTGCTCTTGTTTTTGAGATAGAATCTCATGTAGCACAGGCTGGCCTTAAGTTTGCTGTGTAGCCCAGGCTGGCTTTGAAATAGTAGCAATCTTCCTGCCTTCAGCCTTGAAGTTTTGGGGTTAGAGGTGTGAGCTGTCAGCCTCTGATCACTCTTAACACGGGACGCTTCTCTCCTTACACCTCTGTGTTCTCCAAGCATTATCTCCCTAACCTTGAAACCCACCGTGAAGCATAGGTAACCTGTGTGGTTTGGGCCTTTATTGCTCTTAATCTGTTTCAGTGAGGCAGAGTCTAGTTCCTCTCATTGAACCTCAAGGCTAACACTGTACCTGTTTGACTTGGCAAGGTGTCTCTGACCTTTGAAGATGTAGCCGTGGCTTTCACCCAGGAGGAGTGGGGGCAGCTGGACCCTGCTCAGAAGATTCTGTACCAAGAGGTGATGCTGGAAGTCTCTGGGTTCCTGGTGTCTCTGGGTAAGGCTTTCTACTCTACTTTAAAAAATATTTCATTTATTTTGTATACATGTGGTATACATATGTTGTATGTGGATCAAAGGGCAACTTGCAGAAACTAGTGCTCTCTTTCAACCATGTGGGTGCTAGGAATCAAACTCTGGTTGTCAGGCTTGGTGGCTAGCAACTTAGCCATCTTGCAAGCCCCCATCCTACCCTGCCCCACCTTTTTAAAAGTAGGATCGTCTCACTCTGCAGCTCAGGCTGACCCAAAATCACGCTATGATCTCAAAGCCAGCCTAGTCTACAAAATGAGTCCCAGGATACCCAGACTGTTACACAGAGAAACCTTGTGTCAATACCCCCTCCCAAAAAAGGAAAGAAATGAAAAAAATAAAAAATACATTACATTTTAAAATGTTTGCATGCACACATGTATGCATGCTTGCTACAGTGTGTGAAGGTCAGAGAACAAGTGTGGGAGTTGGTTCTCTTCCTTCCATCATGTGAGTCCCAGGAATCAAACTCAGGTCCTGCCGCAGTTTTTTGTTTGTTTGGTTTTGGTTTTTCTTTTTTCTTTTTTTTAATTGATATTTATTGAGCTCTACATTTTTCTCTGCTCCCCTCCTTGCCTCTCCCCTCCCCCTTCAACCCTTCCCCAAGGTCCCCATGCTCCCACTTTACTCAGGAGATCTTGTCTTTTTGTACTTTCTACTTCCCACGTAGATTAGATCTATGTAAGTCTCTCTTAGTGTCCTCATTGTTGTCTAAGTTCTCTGGGATTGTGTTTTGTAGGCTGGCTTTCTTTGCCTTATGTTTAAAAACCTCCTATGAGTGAGTACATGTGGTAATTGTCTTTCTGTGTTTGGGTTACCTCACTCAAAATAATGTTTTCTAGATCCATCCATTTTCCTGCAAAATTCAAGTTGTCATTATTTTTTCTGCTGTGTATACTCCATCGTGTAAATATACCACATTTTCCTTATCCATTCTTCAGTTGAGGGGCATTTAGGTTGTTTCCAGGTTCTGTCTATGACAAACAAAGCTGCTGTGAACATAGTTGAGCACATGTCTTTGTGGCACGATTGAGCATCCTTTGGATAGATACCCAAAAGTGGTATTACTGGGTCTTGAGGAAAGTTGTTTCCTAATTTTCTGAGAAATCGTCACACTGACATCCAAAGGGGCTGTACTAGCTTGCATTCCCATCAGCAATGCAGAAGTGTTCCCTTTTCCCCACAACCTCTCCAGCATAAGTTGTCATCAGTGTTTTTGATCTTGACCATTCTTACAGGTGTAAGATGGAATCTCAGAGTTGTTTTGATTTGCTTTTCTCTGACAAAGGATGTTGAACATCCTTAAGTGTCTTTCAGCCATTTTAGATTCCTCTGTTGAGAGTTCTCTGTTTAGGTATGTACTCCATTTTTTTTTTAATTGGATTATGTGACCTTTTGGTGTCCAATTTCTTGAGTTGTTTGTATATTTTGGAGATGAGCTCTCTGATGTGGGGTTAGTGAAGATATTTTCCCATTCTGTACTCAGTTTTGGCAGCAGTGCCTTTACTGACTGAGTGATTATGCCAACCAAGTATCGATTTCTGATGAACTGTTTAGTATGGAATAGCAAACTTACAGCTTCTGAGTTATGTTTCACCTTTTTTGTGTAGATGGGAGCAGCTTCATTCCAAGGTCAGGACCAAATCCTGTGAGATGGAGGGTCTTTATCTTGTTTCGTCAAATCCTGTGAAATGGAGGGTCTTTATCTTGTTTTATCAATATCTTTGTGTGCTTTTTTGTTCTCCCTGAAGGGTGTCCTGTTCCCACACTGAAGCTACTGGAACAAGGGCAGGAACCATGGGCAGTGGCAAAGTCCCTCTCCCAAAGCACCTGTTCAGGTAAGAATCCAGGAGGAAGGGCCTGGAGGTCGGACAGGGGTCTCCTGGGAAGCTTTTTTTAATTTCTATGTCTGTGAGTACATGCCACAGGCGTGTAGGGCTGGCAGAGCAGGAAGAGGGCACCGGGTCCCCTGCGGCTGAAGTTACAGGCCACCATGAGATGCCTCGTGTGAGTGCTGGGAACTGAACTCAGATCCTTTGAAAGACCAAGTGTTCTTAACTCCTGAGCCATCTCTCCAGCCTGCTGGAATATTTCTTAGTGGAACCCTGTGATCTGGCCCTTCTGATTCCCCAGCCTTGTCCCATTTGTCCTTGCTCCTGGGAAGGAGTCAGGTTCGTAAGCTGCTCTCTTGGGACCCCTTTGTGTGCTTGAACTACCCTGGCTTCCTTGTCATGAGCTCTGATAAAACAGCATGACCAAGCAACGTAGAGAAGGAAGCGTTTGTTTGCCTTATGCTTAATGAGGGATAAGAGTCCATTAGGCAGGGAAGTAAGCTGGCAAGCAGCAGAGTTGGCACCTAGAGAAGGAAGCAGAGAACACACTGGAAATGGCACAAGACACTTGAAACCTCAAAGCCTGCCCCTAGAGGTGTGCTTCTTCCAGCAATGTCACACCTCCTAAGTCCCCCTAAACAGTGCCACCGACTGGACACCACATATTCAAAGCCTATGGGGGACACTGCCCTTTTAACCACCACAGTAAGTGTGACTAAGTTAGCATTAACTTCCACGTCAAACTCCAGACTCAGTGGCTCAGCATGCTAATACAGCAACACATGTGTGGACAGCTGGGACCGTTGTGTCATCAACCTGTTGGCTCTAAGGTTGTCCTGCCATCTTCTGACAGACCCCCAGATTGCAAGAGGAAGAGATATTATACCCTCTTCCAGGAACACCAGTTCTGTTCTTAATTTATTTTTTTAAATGTGATAGGTGTTTTGCCATGAGTGTTGATCAGCTGTAACTATAATTACAGACATTTGTGAGCTGCCATATGGGTGCTGGGAATTGAACCTGGGTCCTCTGGAAGAGCAGTCAGTGCTCTTAACCACGGAGCCATTTCTCCAGCCCCTTAAAATTTATTTCTATTTTATTGGTGCTTTGCCTGTATGTATGTGAGTGTAAGGGTGTTGGATCCTGGAGTTAGAGTTGTGAGCTGCCATATGGGTGCTGGGAATTGAACCCAGTTTCCCTGGAAGAGCAGTCAGTGTTTATAACCTCTGAGCCATCTCTCCAGTCCCCCAGTTCTTATCTAAAGAAGTAGGCATTTGGTCTACTCGGGGTCCATGGGGCTGGGATGTGTTACTGCCCTATGTGTTCAAGAAGAGCAGACCTTTCTTTATCAACACCTATTACTAGCCTGCACCCAGTCTGTCCCTGGAAATTGGTAGCACTCATTGACCATTGGGTTCCATTGGAGAAAATATAACCACCTGATGTGTTGCTGTATTAGCATCAACGTCTGAGCCAGAGGGGATGCATCTAAGGCTTAATTGCTTACTGTTCACTGAATGCTTTGAAAGTTGTAATGCACCTGTGTAGCCATGTGGAGGAGGGGTCTGCATGGCCTGTTCTCACATTAGTCCTCTGATGTTCCTCTCACTTCCTCCCGGACACTGAGGGTAAAGGTGTCCTTCCTTATTCTCCCAATTTCCACCCTCAACTCTGTTTTACCTACTGCCCTTTCCAGTCTTCTGTTCATGAGAGGCCTTCTGACATAAAAGGCAATCCCTTGCCCATGTCTTCCTGAATAATCTGCTGTGCACGTGTGTGTGTGTGTGTGTGTGTGTGTGTGTGTGTGTGTAAATTTACTATTAGAAGTGGGTAGCACATGTGTGAAGGCCGGAAAACAACTTTGTGGGGTTGGTTTTTCTCGTTCCTCTACCAAAGATTGTATTCTCATCTGGAAGAACAACCAGCAATATTTTACTCTCTGCACCGTGTCTCTAGCCCAAATGAAGCCTTCTTGGTTTTTTGTTTATCTATATTTGAGACAGCGTTCTCTATTATGTAGCCTTGACTGTCCTGGAACTCACTCTGTAGAACAAAATGGTCTCAAACTCCCAGAAATTCACCAGCTTGTACCTCCCGAGTGCTAGGGTTAACGGCATCCACCACCATGTCTGACTGTCCAAGCCAAACCTTTTAATCATATAATCTGCTTTTCTTTCTCCTCTCCCCGCTCCCCATGAGACAGGGTTTCTCTGTCTGTCTGTCCTGGAACTAGCTCTGTAAACCAGAGCTGGCCTCGAACTCACAGAGATCCTCATGACTCTGCCTCCCAAGTGCTGGGATTAAAGGTGTGCCACCGCTGCCCAGTTAGTTTCTTTCTTGTATAGCTGTGTCTTTCCCTGAGTCATCTCTTCTGTGTAAATTGCTTGTGGGCCAGAAGTACTTATTTGGAAAGAAAAAAAAAAAAAAAAAACACTTATTGGTTTTAATGGTAGGAATCCATAATGAATTTCAAAAGGAATTCTGGACACCTCTGGGACTTGAAGGTTACTTCCTATGGTGTTGAACAAAAGCTGAGGCATCCGCAGGTGCTTTCTTTCTCGTCACATATTGTGTGTCTTCCTTGGGGACAGTATTAGGTGCATCACCTACAGGAATTCTACTTCAAGGTGTTAGTCTCACTCTGACAAGCCACTTGCGGCCTGTAATTCTGAGAACGACTCCATGAAAGGCCCTCCTCTAGCCCTGACCCAGTCTTCCCTCGAGATCTCCCTTTCACAGCATTGGAATCCAAGGACCAGGAAAAAGACTGCTAACCTAGGCTTTGGAGATCGTACAGCAGCCAGAGAGGCACTGTTTTTATCTTCTTGGGCGTGTGTGGTCATGTGTTTTCAGTAGCATGGTTTTGGTTTTTTCTGTGTTATTTCTCACAATCCCTGTTGTGTGCTGAATTTGTTTTAGGTGACAGTGGAAAAACCAAGGCCATAGGACCTACCACATCTAAGCCACAGCTGTTTGAGGCAACCTCATTCCAGGAACAGTCAGCACCAAGAACCCCAGAAGGCTTGCAGTGGGTGCCAACCAAAGGCCACGATGATGCATCGGAAGTTCAGGAAAGGCTCTGCATACAAGAGACAGAGGCCCAGGAGGAGAAGCTTTCTGGGAAAATGAGTCCTATACCAGATGATGTAGGGACAGCTGAGGAATTGTGTCCAACGCTCATACAGGAGGAAGAGGAAATGGTCTTCAAATGCAGAGACTGTGGGAAGGCGTTTAGTAAGAAAAACCTTCTTGCTTCACATGAGAAAATCCACTCTGGAGTAAAGCCCTATGAGTGTACAGAATGTGGGAAGACCTTCATAAAGAGCACCCATCTCCTTCAGCACCAGATGATCCACACTGGGGAGAGGCCCTACGAGTGTCTGGAATGTGGGAAGGCCTTCAACCGCAAGTCCTACCTTTCCCAGCACCAGCGGATCCACAGTGGGGAGAAGCCTTATACGTGCAGCGAGTGTGGGAAGGCCTTCACACACCGCTCTAACTTTGTCTTGCACGGCAGGAGGCACACTGGAGAGAACTCGTTTGCGTGCACAGAATGTGGACAAGTCTTTCGACACAGGGGCGGTTTCCTTAGGCACTGTGTCAGTCATGGTGGAGAGGACCCGTACGAGTGCTTTGAGTGCGGACAGGTCTTTAAGCACAGGTCCTACCTCATGTGGCACCAGCAGATGCACACTGGGCAGAAGCCGTACGAGTGCAGTGAGTGTGGGAAAGTCTTCCTGGAGAGCACAGCCCTGGTCCACCACTATGTGATCCACACCGGGGAGAAGCCCTTTGAGTGCCTCGAGTGTGGCAAGGCCTTCAACCACAGGTCCTACCTCAAGAGGCACCAGCGCATCCACACTGGGGAGAAGCCGTTCGTGTGCAGCGAGTGTGGGAAAGCCTTCACCCACTGCTCTACTTTCATCTTGCATAAAAGAGCCCACACTGAAGAGAAGCCCTTTGAGTGCAAAGAATGTGGGAAAGCCTTTAGCAATCGGAAAGACCTCATTCGCCACTTCAGCATCCACACTGGGGAGAGGCCCTATGAGTGTGCCGAGTGCGGGAAGGCCTTTGCCCTCATGTCTGGTCTTACGAGGCACAAGCGGATTCATAGTGGGAAAAAGCCTTTTGAATGTATTGAGTGCGGGAAATCCTTCTACTGGAGCACAAACCTCATTCGCCACACCATCATCCACACTGGGGAGAAGCCATATAAGTGCAGTGACTGTGGGAAGGCCTTCAGCCGCAGCTCATCCCTCGCTCAGCATCAAAAAATGCACAGTGAGAGAAACCATGCCGGTGTGTCGCATGAGGGACCTCTCACAACCGTGCACACCTCAGTTACCCTCCAAGAACTCCTTCTAGGCAAAGACTTCTTGAATGTAACCTCTGAGGGAGATCTTTTGTCACAAGAAACAAATTCCTCAGCATCTGATTGTTTATACCAAAGAGAAACTCCACAAGTGTCTTGATCATAAAGAGAGAATAAAAAGCTCCTGTCGCAGAATCTTCTCCATCATCCGAAGACCAACATCAGCAGCAGACCCAATTTATAGCTGTATTTTCCCTGAAGCTTTACCCAGGAAAGAGACCCATGGTTTGGGGCTTTGGAATTTTGTTTTGTTTTCGCATAGGAAAAGCTTCAGCTGCATCTCTCTCCTAGTTTACACTGCAGTGTTAGCTCAGGAATTGGTTTACAGAGGAACAGATGTAAACAAAAATAAAAACAGGTCTCTTCAGACCTCCCTGCCAAATCTCTGACACTTCATTATTGATTCCTTAGCTTATTTGGAGTTAGGTGGGTGTTTCAGAGGTACAAGGCCTTCCGCCCTTTTTGTGTCTTACGTATTCATTTGTTGCTGTTCAGTTACTACCAGAGTTAGCTGGGAACAAGCCTGTAAATGTGTGTTTGTTTTTGTGTCTTAAGATAATTTCTTTATTCTTGAGATCTATAGCTTTTATGAGGGGGCATTTGAGTCATAAAAATATTTCCTATTTAAGGGAATGAGGATCCATAAGTTTCCTAAGTATATCTGTATTTTTGAAAATCCAATAGTTTTTTCTTAATTTTCTTTACCAAGATGTATCTTACTATGTGTGTGTAAGCCTAACTGCTGAGCCATCTCTACCCTTTAATCATATAAATACACAGCGTTCTCATAGCATACAGCTGAAATTTTTGCCCTTTTTTGTGGGATGCAAATCATAAAGCCTGTGTTTTCAGCTGACTCAGACATTTCTCAGGGTAAAACAAAATGCAGTGGGGTTGGGGAACTCTTGTGAGATAGCTCAGTGGTTCAGAGCAATTCTAGAACACAGCGTCCCCTCTCCCAACAAAGCTTGTCCTCAGGTCTAGGGATATCATTTAGGGGTTAAGTGTTACTCATGTAGGGTTGGGAGTTGGGGTGGAAATTATGTCAGCCCAGAGATCTCCTTGAAAAAAAAAAGGGAAAATTGGATGGGATAGTAGGCAGATTAGTATGAACTTACACTAATAATTCTGAGGAATAGAGTGAATACTTGTAAACTATTATTTATGGACAATTTACATTTGTATAAATTTATAGGTTCTTTTTTTTTTTTTTTTTTCGAGACAGGGTTTCTCTGTAGCTTTAGAGGTTGTCCTGGAACTAGCTCTTGTAGACCAGGCTGGCCTCAAACTCACAAGAGATCCACCTACCTCTGCCTCCCGAGTGCTGGGATTAAAGGCGTGCGCCACCACTGCCTGGCTGATTTATAGGTTCTTGTATATTGATACAAGTTCAAATTATATTTGTGCTCCTATTTCTGTTTACAATATTTGTACACCTATGCAGAGTAATTTTGTCAGATTGTATGCATGTGCGTTTCTACCTCTGCTTAAGATATTTTGTATATTGATATAATTTTAGGAATAGTTATCATATTACATTATATATTTCTACCTCTGATCAAGATACTTAATACATTGTTTACATTTTGAGGTCATTGTCCTCATTTACTGTACAGTTGTTTAAAGATTATTTAATATTCTGACTTGGTCTTCACTTATTAATACGTATTAATATAATACGTATTAAGTATATTATAGGTCAATAAGTCATTCGTGTTTGTCATACTTATAGTCAGACTAATTAGGTTCTTCAGATACATAGAGATTGTATTCTGCATAGATAGGTAATTTTCAACCACTTCAAAGAGCTGTAGAATATGACATTTAAATAACTTAGGGTTCTGTTGACGTGAGACAGGATTGCTCCTGGCAGCACCAATCTATTCCTGAGAGAGTGTTGAGCACCAGGCACTCCACTTGGAGTTTGTTTTCTTCTTGGCACAATTGGCCTTTGGGCGAGGAACTGCCCATGCCTTGGCCACTGACAAAGTGCACAGTGTCTGGACTGGACAAGTAGGATACAAGAAGAAAGACTGCCAAATCTTGCCAAGACAGGGTAAGAGGGTTCTGAAAATTTTCCTGCCTCTGAAAATGGTCTGTCAGTTACTCTAGGCCTTAGCCAAAGATGGTTGCTTCCACATTGCAAAATGACGTTGAGTGATTGCCCAGGTAGCAGCCAGTTAGTTGTCTCTCTCATCTAACACACATTTTGGAAGTTACTTCATTGCACTTCCTGCCTACTCAAGTAATATTATTTCCCTTCTCACACCTTCGATGGGGTTGAAGATTAGTCATAGTTACCGTCCTCTTATGATCTAGCTAAGCCCTTTCTCTCTCTCTCTCTCTCTCTCTCTCTCTCTCTCTCTCTCTCTCTCTCTCTCTCTCTCTCTCT
>NW_026068157.1:547337-571264 GCF_014885135.2 Alexandromys fortis | reverse complement strand
CTCTCTCTCTCTCTCTCTCTCTCTCTCTCTCTCTCTCTCTCTCTCTCTCTCTCTCTCTTTCTCTCTCTCTCTCTTTGTTTTTGACAGAGTTTCTCTGTGGCTTTGGAGCCTGTCTTGGAACTCGCTCTTGTAGACCAGGCTGGTGTCGAACTCACAGAGATCCGCCTGCCTCTGCCTCCCGAGTGCTGGGATTAAAGGCGTGCGCCACCACCGCCCGGCTAGCCAAGCCATTTCTAATACAAGACTTAGACGCCTTAGGAGAGAATATGATTAATTAAAACAGCATCTGCTCCTTGCTTAATGTTGTTTATGCTGGTTGTAATTCTAATTTTATACTTGATATCTGTTCTTAGTGTATATAGTTTTGTTTTGGGTTTGGAACTCTGTTATTTAGACAAAGGGGGGAGGTGATGGGGAACCGCCTTCAGCCAATGGCCTTTAAGAGGCTGGACCAGGTCGGGACATGACTTTTGGGACCCAAAAAGCCGCTGTCCTGCCCAGCTCACTCTCTTCTTCCTATGTTCCACACCTTGAGGTTGGATCCCCATTCCTGTACCATGAGTTTTCCCCTTTAATAAAGGAAAACCTTAGAATACTGTTTTTGGAGTCAGCTTGGGATTATTTGACTCATGTCCCCCCATACACATTCAGCATCATATGTGCACAGACAATTTTAGATTTTTTAAAAAAGTTTTTTTGTATTTTATTTATTTATTTGGTTTTTCGAGACAGGTTTCTCTGTGGTTTTGGAGCCTGTCCTGGAACTAGCTCTTGTAGACCAGGCTGGTCTCGAACTCACAGAGATCCGCCTGCCTCTGCCTCCCAAGTGCTGGGATTAAAGGCGTGCGCCACCACCGCCCGGCACTGTATTTTTTTTTAAAAAGATTTATTATGTATACAATGTTCTGAATGTCTGCTGGCCAGAAGATCTCATTACAGATGGCTGTGAGCCACCATGTGGTTGCTGGGAATTGAACTCGGGACCTCTGGAAGAGCAGTCAGTGCTCTTAACCTCTGAGCCATCTCTCCAACCTCTGTGTTTTGTTTTTTTTTAAGACAGGGTTTCTCAGTGTAGCCCTGGCTGTTGTGGAACATCACTTCTTCAACCAGTAATCTGAAACTCACAGAGATCTGCCTACCACTGCCTGCAGAGTGCTGGGATTACAGGTGTGCGCCACCACCCGCAGTTTGAATAAGGAGTATTTTCCAAGCCAAATCAAGCAGAGGATAATAGCTCTCCCTAGTGTGGCTCTGTAGTTCTGATCTTTTTTCCTGAGACAAGGTCTGAGACATAGCCCTGTAGCTGAGCTAGCTCCGTGTTAAGAGTGCTGTTGTGCTTGCATAGTACTTGAGTCTGGTTCCCAGAATCCGCATGGTGGCTAACAGCCATCCCTAACTCCATTTGCAACTAATCCCTGTGGGCACTAGCCATGCACATCTTTAATCCCAGCACTCAGGAAACAGGCAGGTGAACCTATGCATTCCAGGCCAGCTGGGGTACATAATAAGACCCTCTCTCCATAGAAAAAGAAGAGGAAGAAGCCACCAAATGTAGTGTGCCTTCAACCCTAGCAATCAGGAGGCAGAGGCAGGAGGATTGTGTAATGCTTGAGGCCAGCTTGCACTACCTAGTCTCAGGTTATCCAGGGGCTACATGACAAGCCCTGGGCTTTATAGTGAATTCCATACCAACCTGGGCTACAGAGTAAGACCCCATTTCCAAAAGAGCTAAAGAAAAAAAAAAATAAAACCCTAAGCAATAAAAATTAAAAATGTAGAGTTATATACAATTTGCTCTTCAGATAACTCTCTTAAAACCACGGTTAATCTTTGTATACAGGCAATGTCACAGCGATTCTTTATGATACTTGATTGTCTGGGAGGAGGACATGGCACAGTGCTCCTGTAGAGGGTGGAGGACCATTTTCAGGAGTCTGGTCTCTTTCCACTCTGTGTTCTCCAAGGATCAAACTTAGGTTCTCAGGTTTGGTAATGGGTGCCTTTACCCTCTGAGCTAGCTTGCC
The DNA here is from genome assembly GCF_014885135.2 of Alexandromys fortis. NCBI lineage: Eukaryota > Metazoa > Chordata > Mammalia > Rodentia > Cricetidae > Alexandromys > Alexandromys fortis. The sequence goes on along the minus strand of NW_026068157.1, from coordinate 569,240 downwards.
AACCCTTCACAGCAATTTAGACTTTTATCAGTTGGCTCAGCCAGTGAGGAATGCAAAGAGACCCTGGAGTGATGGCTTCTTTCTCTTTCTGTGCCCCCTTAGTTTTTGATGTTTTCTTCCTTTTTGTTCCTTTAATTCCCTTCTCACTCTCCCTCACTCCGTCCTTTTTTTAAAATTGTATTTATGTGTGTATGGGTGTTTTGCCTATATGTATATCTGTGCACCACATGCATTCCTGGCCTAGAGAAGCCTTGGGAGGGTATCAGACTCCCTGAGACTGGAGCTAGAGACAGTTGTGAGCCACCTCATGTCTAATGGGAGTCAAACCCAGTGCTCTGGAAGAGCAGTCAGAGCCCTTAACCTCTGAGCCTCCTCCCTAGCCTTGTCTTTTAAGATTTCTTTTAATACTGATATTGAGCCCAGGTTCTTTAAAACATGTTTTAAAATACATTTGTTTATGTATGTGTGCGCACGGCACCTGTAGCGGCAAAGGATGACATCGTGGAGCCAGTTCTTCCCTTCATGTGGATCCTGAGGGCTGAGCGTAGATGCTCAGCAGTGGTGGCAAGCATCTTTACCCACTGAGCCATCTCGCCAGTCCTGAACCCAAGTTCTCGCACATGCTAGGCAAGCAGTGCACCACTGCACTATACCCCAGGCCTTTTTACTGTTTAGAGTCAGGGTCTCACTTAGTTACCAGGCTAGACTTGAACTTGCTTGCTTTCATGGGGCTGAAGAAATGAGTCAGTTGTTAAGAGCGCTGACCCCTCTTTCAGGGGCTCCTGATGTGATTCTCAGCACTAATGGCCGCTCACAACTGTCTGTAACAGAGCATCTGATAACCTGTTCTGGCCTCCTCAGGCTCTAGGCATGCATATGGTGCACAACACATTCACACAAAATGTCCCAACACAAAACAAATCACTTTTCAGTGTGCATGTGTGACCAGGCAGCAAGCACTTTTATCAACTGAGTCCTCTCACTTGACCTTTTTATCCTCCTGCCTCAGCTTCTCCAGTAGGTGGAACTGCAGATCTGCACCACAAAGGAGGCCTGGGTAATATTTTCTTCTCAGTCTAGTCTGCCTCATAAGTAACTGGCATGGGTAATCTGTGTCTAAGGACAAATGCAAAGGAAAAGGAAGACAATCTGTCTTAAAGATAAGAGGACAGGGACTGGGGATGTTAGTGAGAACGTTTGACTAGCATGAATGAGGCTTTGGTTCACCCAGTTCAACACACACACACACACACACACACACACACACACACACACACACACACACACACACACGGCTGCCCTTCCAGAGGATCCAGGTTCGAGTCCCAGCACTCACGTGGCAGCTCACAATATCTGTAGCTCTAGTCCTATGGGATCCAATGCTCTCATATGGTCCCCAAGGGCACCATGTAGTCATGTATGCAGGAAAAAACACGTATACATAAAATTAATAAAAGAATTTTAAGAATATATGAAGAGCCAGGGATTTCTCATCTATAGAGTGTAACACAAGTCTGTGTTCAATTCCCAGCACCACACAAGAGCCAGAGCCCTTCCCCCTCTCCTTTAAAACAGGCAGTTATAAGTTCTTTCTGGAGACGTTTTCTCCTGTTCTTCACAGCAGTTATCACTGCCTATCAGAAATCCTCTTGCTATATTCTTTTTTGAGACAGAATCTCTTTACATAGCCCAGGCTGTCCTGGAACTTGCTCTATAGACCACCAGGCTGGCCCCGGACTCAAGAGATCCACTCACCTCTGACTCCCAAGTGCTAGGATTAAAGGTGTGCACCACCCACTCCCCACCAATCTTGCATTTTCAGTTGATCTGCTGCAAACGAAATTTGTCTTGTTTCTGGTCTGAATGAATTCAATTTGAAGTGTTTTTTGAAGTAAGCTCACTCGTAACCACTACACCTGGGAGGGGTATGAAAACACAGCCCAAGAATAATTTTTGAGGTCACAAGACTCTTATTATCTTAGATGGTTCTCACAAGCACTCAGAATTCTCACAGGGCTCCATTCCTGGACCAACACTTTATTTTGTTTTTGTTTTTTTTGAGATAGGGTTTCCCTGTAGCTTTGGAGCCCATGCTGGAACTCACTCTGTAAACAAGGCTGAACTCATAGATATCCGCCTGTCTCTGCCTCCCAAGTGTTGGGATTAAAGGCAGGCACCACCACCGCCGGGCTGACACTCTTGATAACTGGTTGGGTTAAGAAAATCGTACACACATAGAGACAACAAATGTATTCTTTATTCTCACTTTCACTCCAACCCCTCCCCCCCATTGACTGGGCTGGATTTTGCAATCTTACTCAAATTGGCTAGTCTGAAAAGAAGAAATAGAGGAAGGGGAAAGGGTTACTGCTCCAGGCCATCAAATTCCCAAAAGAAAGCAGTGAGCCTTTGTGTGAACGAAAGTTTTAACCCGTTTGATCCCAGCACTTCCGAGGCAGAAGCAGAGACTGGTGGATCTCTGTGAGTTCGAGACCAGCCTGGTCTACAACAGCTAGTTCCAGGACAGGCTCCAAAGCCACAGAGAAACCCTGTCTCAAAAAGAAAAAAAAAAAACCCCAAAACAAACAAACAAACAAACAACAACAACAAAAAAAAAAAAACCCGAGGCAGAAGCAGGTGGAACTGCGTGTGAATTCCAGGCCAGCATGGTCTAATAGTATCAGGAGATCCAGAACTACATAATGAGATCCTGTCAGGGGCCAGGGGAGGGGAACAAAACAAAAACAAAACTAAAACCAGAACACACGTGTACAAAAGTCTTACAGGGTGGACAGGATTTTTGTTTGTTTTGTTTTCCGAGACAGGGTTTCTCTGTGTACCCTTCGCTGTCCTGGAACTTGATCTGTAGACCAGGCTGGTTTCAAACTGTCTGCCTGCCCAGTGCTGGGATTTAAGGCGTGAGCCACCACCGTCCTGCATGGACGGGATCTTTTTTTTTAAATTAATTTCCTATCCTAATAACAAGTTTTACAGTACTTGATAGAAAAGACACATTTCTTACAGCGAGGCCCCTGAAGTTGACATTCACTTGTGCGCGCACTGACACAGGCAAGGCTCGCTTGGCTGACCTCTGAAGTCTCGCTAACCCCACCTTCCCGTCTGGTCCCGCCCCCATCATCCTATTGGCCGAGCGCTCTCGTGGCGGAAACTTGCTTCTCACGCTACCCTATTGGGTACGCCGTTGACGTCGGAAAGCTCAACCAATGGGGAGCCACCGGAGTCGCGATCCCGGGCCAGGCGCTTTCTCCAAATGTCTTGAGCGCCGCCCGTCCTGGTTTGCCTGTGAGTGCGCAGCCCGGTTCCTTTAGCGGGCTGTGGCCTTCTGGGCCGTCGGAGAGGCCGCCGCCGGAGCGTTACCCGCCCACCCCTTTTCTGGGGCTCCCGGACCCAAGCAGCCGGCGGGACTTCAGCTTGCCGTCACCTCTTCTCCAGAGTTCAGGGAAGGCGCTGGCCGCCGTCGGGCGCAGCTACGCCCACAAGTAAGAGGAACGGGAACCCGGGCCAAAGCTCAAGGTGTCATCCCGACACGGGGGAGGCCGAGGCAGGAGGATGGACGCAGATAGAGGCTCCTTTGGGCTCCTATGAAACCTTGTCTTAAACAGAAATAGGACACTTAGCGAGAGGAGGAGCAGAAAAGGCTGGGGTCTCCCGTAAGGGTGGCTGACTTGGGCCCTGAAGACTTCAATCTTCCCTTTCCGGCCCCTCCTCGGTTCTTCCTCCCTCCCCATTCTCCTGCAGCCCTTCACTTTTCCCTTCCCCTCCCTTTTCCTCTTTCCCTTCCTCTCCAACTTCCCTCACTCTCCCTCCTCCCCTTCTGTTATACTCTTAACCTCTCCCTCGCCCAATCTCTGGTAAGGTCTCTTGTGGTCTAGAAGGGCCTCAAAGTTGCTGTGTAGTGGGGAATGACTTTGAACTTGTGACCCTCCTGCCTCCCTCCCCTTCCCACAGAGGGGATTGCAGTTAAGCATCGCCACACCCATCTTTTCCTCCCTCTTACCTTTAGCGACTGGCCAGATGGAACCCAGCACCTCAACCAGGTGAGTGCCTTGCCATGGTTTCTAGAAGAAGGAAGAAGATGGGACTCGGGTGAAGAAGAAACTGAGCAAGTAGTCCAAGACGCTGTTTCCCCATTGAACACCCAGTGCTGGGGCTGTGACCAGACTGAATGGTGGGATAGGGGGGTTCTTGGGGGGTCCCTAGCCCGCTAGTCTCTGAATGCAGTCATCTCTTCTTCTGTTCAGGAGGCCTTTCACCATCGATGACTTTGAAATAGGGCGTCCTCTGGGCAAGGGGAAATTTGGGAATGTGTACCTGGCTCGACTCAAGGAAAACCATTTCATTGTGGCCCTGAAGGTCCTCTTCAAGTCCCAGATAGAGAAGGAGGGATTGGAGCACCAGCTTCGTCGGGAGGTGGAGATCCAGGCTCACCTACAGTAAGCATGGTCTGTGTGGGATGCCCAGCTGGGGTTTCAGACTCCACTTTCCTCTTGCCGGCCTGATCTCTGAACGTGGCCTTCCCCACGCGTCCCAAAGAAGCTCTCCGTTTTCACCCTGAAGACTTTTCTCTGTAGCTCATTCCAGTTAGACCGTGTAACATTCTCTCACAGTGTCGGACACACCAGTCTTGTGTGTGTACCTTTGTGAAGGTCAGATGTCAAACCTCCAGTATTGCTCCTCAGGTGACATAAAAAAAAAAAAATTCCTTTATCCCCAGCACTTGGGAGGCAGAAACAGGTCACTGAGTTTGAGGCCAGCCTGGTCTACGTAGTGAGTTCCAGGCCAACCAGGCCTACACAATAGACACAAGTAGTTGAATTGTTGTTTGTTTTGTCTTGATTTTTGAGACAAGTTTCTCTGTGTTGCCCTGGCTGTCTTGGAACTCGCTCTGTAGACCAGGCTGGCCTTGAACTCACAGAGATCCGCCTGCCTCTGCCTCCTGAGCGCTGGGATTAGCTGGGGTTAAAGACGTACGCCACCATTCCCCAAAAGAAGTAGTTGTTGTTTTAATTTACTAGGGGATGGGGCGGCATGTGGGCTGTGTGTCGCAGTGTGGAGAACAGCTTGCCGGAGTTGGTTCTCACCTTCCGCCATACTGGTTCTGAGGACAGAACTCAGGCTGGCAGCCTTGGCAGCCTTGGCAGCCTTCAGGCGTGCCCCAGCTCTTCCCTCATTCCTCCTCAGACACCCGAATGTCCTACGCCTGTACAACTACTTCCATGATGCTCGCCGGGTGTACTTAATTCTGGAATATGCTCCACGGGGCGAACTGTATAAGGAGCTTCAGAGAAACCGTGTCTTAGATGAGCAGCGCACAGCCACGGTGAGGGGAGCTCTGGGGCCCTGAGGGCTGAGCATGTGATGAGTTACTGTTTGTGGTTGCCAATATCCCCTTCCCACTTTTTCTTAATTTATTATTATTATTATTGAGACAGGGTTTCTCTGTGTAGCTTTGGAGCCTATCCTAGAATTTGCTCTGTAGACCAGGTTGGCCTTGAACTCATATAGATCCTCCTGCCTCTGCCGCCCTAGTGCAGGGATTAAAGGCATGTGCTACCACCACCCAGCTTAATTTATTATTATGTGTATTTGTGTGTGACGTGGGAGGGGGAACATACATGCCACAGTGCTCATGTGGAAGTCATGGAGGGAGGAGTCCGCTTTCTATTTCCACCTTTACATGAGTTACAGGGTCGCTAGGTCTTTAGCTTATAGGAAACTCAGGTCACCAGGCTTGCACAGCAAAGCTTCCCTACCTACTGAGATATCTTGCTGACCTTCATCCCCACCCCCCCCCACTTTCTTTCTGAGTTGGAAACATTGCTAGGTAGCCCAGGCTAGCTCAGACTTCGCCAGAATCTCCAGGTTGATCTGAAATTTGTGAGTCTCTTGGGAGAGCCCCACATGTGCTGGTATTATAGACATAGGCCATTATACCTGACTCAGGGTGCTAGGTCGCCAAGAATGACTTGCAAGTTCTATAGAGCCCAAATTGGCCTTGAACTTGGAGCAGTCTGAGTGCTAGGAAGACAGGCATGTGCCATGGCACCCGGCTTTAGACTGATTTTATTAAAATTTTTTTCTGGGGTGCTGAGATGTAACTTGGTCGTCCACTTGTCTAGTGTGTACACGGCCCTGGGTTTGGTGGGTTTTGGTTTGTTTGTTTTTTGTTTTTTTCGAGACAGGGTTTCTCTGTTAGCTTTGGAACCTGTCCTGGAACCAGCTCTTGTAGACCAGATTGGCCTCAGACTCTTGCCTCTGCCTCCCAAGTGCTGGGATTAAAGGTGTGCACCACCACTGCCCAGCTCAGCCCTGGGTTTGATTCCTAATGTAGTTCTAGAATATTAGTGTTCATAGTTTGGGAATTTTTTTTTTCTTGAAAACAGAGTCTCAGCTATGTAGCTGTGTTGGGTGGTTTTGCGTGCCAACTTGACACAAGCTAGAGTCATCAGAGGAAGGAGCTCAGCTGAGGAAATGCCTCAGTGAGACTGGCTGTAAGGCATTTTCTCATTTAGTGATCAGTTGGGGAGGGCCACAGTAGCAGCAGTGGAGTGGAAGCTGGCTGGTGCCTAGAAGACAAGCTGTGTGCAGGGCAGAGCCAGAGAAGTGACCCGAGCTCTCTAGAATAGTCCAGAAGGTCGTGAGTGGATCCCAGATATTGGACGGTTGGAATTTTGTTATGCTTTGATTTGATTGTGACTGTTCCCTAATTTTTTTTCCACCTTGAAGTAAGAAAGTATTTTACAGGATAAATAGCCCACAATTGAGAGACCTGAATTTTAAAACACTTTGTATTTTTATTAAAGAGATTGGCTATTTTAAAGGGGCTGAAGTTTTAAATGTGTTTGAGTTTGTAAAGACTGTGTTTTTAAAGTTATTTAAGATCTTAGGGATGAATAAGAAAGGGTTGTGACTTGAAAGTGACGTGTTTGTGTGTTGACACAATCTAGAGTCATCAGAGGAAAGAGCTCAGCTGAGGAAATGCCTCAGTGAGATCCAGCTGTAAGGCGTTTTCCCATTTAGCGCTCAGTCGGGGAGATCCCAGCACATGGTGGGTGGTGCCATCCCTGGGCCGCTGGTCCTGGGTTCTATAAGAAGGTGGACTGAGAAGCAGGCCAGTAAGCAGCTCCCTCCATGGCCTCTGCATCAGCTCCATCTTCCAGGCCTGTCCTTATTTCCTAAGGTGATGAACAGCAATGCTGAAGTGTAAGCCTGGTAACTCCCTTCCTCCCCAGCTTGCTCTTTCTTTGGTCGTGGTGTTTCGTCACAGCAATAGTAATCCTAACTAGGACAGTAGCCGTGACCTGGAACACTCTATGCTGTCCAGACTGGCCTCAAGAGATCCTCTGATGCCCGAATGCTGGCTACTGCACCATACCTGGAGTCTTTATGTCAAGCATCTGATATAACGTGGGCTCGAAAGATGGCTCGTGTGGGTAAAGATGCTTACTGCCTAGGCTGAGCACATAAGTTTGGCCTCCTGAGACCCATATGGTAGAAGGAGAGAACAAATCCAGAAGGTAGTCCTGGGACCTGTGCATGCACAAAACAAAAATATAATAAACATGAGAACAGTATATAAAAGGTCCAACTCTATATACAGGAAGTGAAACCATAAGCATATATTGGAAGGGTAGTTTTGCAGGCCTATAATTCCAGCACTTAGAAGGCTGAGGCAGAAGGATCAGGAGTTCAAGGTCAGCCTGGTTCATGTCAAATTCCAGGCCAGTAGGGTTACATAGTGAACCCCCCCAAAAAATGTTACCTAAGATTTTATAGGGTGCTGAAAGGGAAGCCATAGCACCCATATCCCATCAGCAGTAGTTGGGTCAACTGAACATCAAAATGGATGTTTCTTGAGACAGATGCTTTGAGGAATTATCTGATTGGCTCGGCATAGGTTCCATATCTGACTACTTACTGTGCCGAGTCCACAGGGAAGACCTGCCCATTTTAGTGTCCACTCGGAGTTATAACCATGGTGCTATATTAAAGACATTGGGGAATTAGGAGGGCATGGCGGTGCATACTTTTAATCCCAAACTCAGAAAGCAAAGGCCTGCAGAGCTCTTGAGTTTAAGGCTAATCTGGGCTGCCTGTACAGTGAGACAACAGACAAGGTGGGTGGACAGTAAGGAGCCACGCTGAAGACTGTCCTCTAGGCTCCACATGTGCATGTGTGTACACAGAAAGAAACACTGGATTATTAGTGAGGAAATGAGATTGCTTTGCAGTCTTAAAATTCATGACGCCTATTCTACCTCACAGGGAGGCTGTGCAAGTCTTTCCCCTACCAGATTGCTTTTGTTCACACAGATAATAGAGGAATTGGCAGATGCCCTCACCTACTGTCATGAGAAGAAGGTGATTCATAGGGACATCAAGCCAGAGAATCTCCTGCTGGGGCTCAGGGGTGAGGTGAAGATCGCAGACTTTGGTTGGTCTGTGCATACCCCCTCTCTCAGGTAGGTCCCAGGTGCGATGGGGGTGGGACCCTCATACCATTGCGGAGTTTTCTAGGTGAAATCATCTCACATGTTAAGACCCAGATACAGACTGGGGCTTGTATTTGGGCCCCATCTTTTCCAAATGCATGCATCTAAAATGCATTTGCAGAGTGAGAGATTTGGGTTGAGTGATGGGTCAGTGGGCAAGAGCATTTCCTTTGGAAGCACAGAGCTAAGGGGTGGAAATAGGCAGCTCCTGGAAGCTTGCTTGCCAGACTGCCTGGCTGAAATGACTGGGTAAGGTTCAGAGAGAGACCTTGCCTTAAAGAAATAAAGTGGAGAGCAATAAAGACACTGAGTGTGTGTGTGTGTGTGTGTGTGTGTGTGTGTAGGCCCAACCAGAGCTTTTCTTTCCTGGTCTTTATTAGTATGTGTCTTTGCCAAAAGATTCCATGTAAATTAGTAAGCATCCCAGGAATGAATTTTTCTGTGTTGATAGCTACATTTGCTTGGATCCTTGTGATATATCATTATTTCCAAATCTTCTTCCTCCTCACTTTGTAGACCAGGCTGGCTTCAAACTTAGAGCAATCCTCCTGTCTCAGGTGTGACTTACTGCACCTCACTGAATAATTTTAAAGCACGGGATTAATGCATTTTCCTTTACAGTGCTTGTCTTCTCTTGAGTTTTCTGGTTTTGGTTTTGAATTTTTAATCTTATGTGTATGGGTGTTTTGCCTGCACGTGTGTCTTGTACACCACTTGTCATACCTGGTGCCCAGTGCCCATGAAGGCCGAAGAGGGCATCATATCCCCTGGAACTGGAGTTGTAGATGGTTATGGCTGCCACGTGGGTATTGGGAAGTCCATCTAGGGTCCTTAAGAAAAGCAGCCAGTGCTCTTAGCCGCTGAGTCATCTCTCCAGCCCAGCCTTCTCTGAATGATTGACAGTTTCTTATGTTGTAGTCCTGCCTGGCCTCTAGCCTCAAACGCACACTATTATTCTTTTCTACCTCCCACCTTCTCTAGTGTCAGGATTAGAGATGTGAGCCTCCTATACCTTCCCTGAATCTTAAAGAATTCTCTGTGTGTCCACATGTGTGCTCAGCAGGGAAGATGTCCCTCAACTCTTCCCATGCTCAGCACTCCCTTCTGTGTCCTGCTTTAGGAGAAAGACAATGTGCGGGACTCTGGACTACCTGCCCCCGGAAATGATTGAGGGAAGAACGTATGATGAGAAGGTGGATCTGTGGTGTATTGGGGTGCTCTGCTATGAGCTGCTGGTGGGAAATCCTCCCTTCGAGAGCAGCACCCACAATGAGACATACAAGCGCATCCTCAAGGTGAGCTGGCCACACACTTCAGGGAGCCAGCACTGCTAGCTGAGGTGGGAGTGCTTACGGAGATTGCTCTAGCCGGTAGGCTGCCCAAGAGACTGACAGAGCCCAGAGGACATGAGCTAAAGAGATAAACTAGGTTGTCATTCTTCCCTGCTCATTAGGTGGATTTGAGGTTTCCTCAGTCGGTTCCTGTGGGGGCACAGGACTTGATCTCCAAGCTTCTTAGGTACCATCCCTCGGAACGACTGAACCTGGACCAGATCCTGAAGCACCGCTGGGTCCGGGACCACTCTCGTAGGGTGCTGCCTCCCTGTAATCAGACGGCTTCCTGAGCTCTGCCTGTCTCTATTAGTTTGTGTTTTTCTCCAGGCTCTGTTACTTCATCTGTTTTGTTTGTTTTCTCTTGTAAGATGTGAATTAAAACTGATTAATATCAATCTTTTTGGTTGTGTGAGTTAGCATGTCAAAAAAGACTCTTTTGTCTTGCTTGTGTGGTGGGGGTGAAGTCCAGGGTTCCATGTCTGGTATCTCCCTCTATTGCTCCCTGTTTGGTTGGAAACATCACCTCAGCTCCTAACATCCTTATCCAAAGAGTCTGGAATGTTTGGCTGGGGCTTCACCCCAGCTCCTGGCATCCATTATGGAATGTTGGGTGGAAAGTTCCATATCAAGCCCCTTCCGCTGGGAGTTGCCACAGTCCAGACTCCATCTCTGAGAAATCCTGCCAAATGGTCACCCCGCCCCAATGAAGGTCAAGACCATTCCCACAGGCTATTTAAACCGCCCTCCAGAGAACAAACATGTCTTTCCTGGGTTTTCTTGTCCCCCCCCCCTCACCCCCAGGGCCACCTGGGAGCACTGGCATCTATTAAACCTGGCTTCTAATTTGGTCTGATTTGGATTATTGTGTTGGCGGAGAGGTTTGTCGGACCAGAAAAACATAACACTGTCCAGCTCATTTTTTGCTTAGTTTGTTTGATTTTTCAAGACAGAGCTTCTCTGTGTTAACAGCCTTGGCTGTCTTGGAACTCCCTGTGTAGACCAGGCTTGGCCTCACACTAGAGATCTGCCTGCCTCTGCCTCCCCGGTGCCACCATGCCACGCTTCCATCTCAGTTTTTGAGATGGTAGGTCTGTCAACATGAAGCTCACCGACTTGGCTAGACTGGCTGGTCAATGAAATGCTGATCCTCCTATCTCCAGCTCCCCAGTACTAAGACCACAAATGCATATCACTGTGTTCAGTTTGTTCAGGGTTCTGGGGGCAGACTGAGTCCTTGTGCTTCCACTCATGTATGGAGGCACACCTACGCTCACACACATACAAACTAAGTAATAAATGAAAAGGGGGTGGATTAGGAGTGGTGATACTTGTATAGACGTCTGGGTTCCTGCAGTGCCCAGTTTCTCACCTTTATTTACCCAGATGTTTGGAAAAGATTCCAGACCCACCCTCATCTCTAGTCTACATTTTACATCGGAAGAATGGCTTTCTCACCCAGTGCCCAAATCCTCCCAAGTGGTGTGCACTGTTACTGGGTGGGTCTGTGCATGCCTACAATCTTAAGTGTTCAGGAAACTGAGGCAGGACAATTTCAAGGCCTGCCTGGGCTGCTGAGGAAGGGAGTTCAAGGCCAACCTGGCCAACTTACCAAAGCTGTTTCAAAAACAAAAAAAGTGAAACAATTTCAAGTAAAAAAAAAAAAAAAAAAAAAAAAANAAAAAAAAAAAAAAAAAAAAAAAAAAAAAAGCAATAGGTATGACCAAACTGGGACCGTAGTCTATTAGGAAAAGACAAGGGCTCCTTTCTCGGGATGGGCTCCAGCAGAGAAAGAACTACATTACCCAGAAGGCACAGCACACGAGTCTTGAGGCTCAGCAAATGAAAGGCCTACTATAGGATACTACCCCTTTGTCAAGGAGCTTGCCGATTCCGTGATGTCATCCTGGCGCGACCCTGTAGTCCACGCCTGCTGTGGAAATCCTAACACTGCCCGAGGCAATCTCCTCTGAGAGGCAAATCCTGGAGACCGAGCGTCCGGGGCGCAGCTGTCACGCAGCCCACGGGGGTCTCGTGATGACGTCGGAGCTGAAGGACTCCGGGCAGGTGGGTTGACGGAGATTTTTGATGCCTCCACGGTTTGGAAAGTCTCTCAGTCGTGAGAGCCTCTCGCTTTGTCTTTGCAGTTGTGTTTGTTTAGGAAGAGTGGCTCTGGATGGTACTCAATTTATTTCGAGTCTTAGTGTTAGGTCCCAAACTCGGGACACGCGGCGAGGTGCCTACTTAGCATATCAGAGCGGACCTGGCCGAGGTTCCCCCAGCATTCCTCAGTTCTTATCTGTCTCAGGGTCCTCTTGGCGGGCACAGCCTGCGCTCTTCCATAAACTTTTCCAGCCCAGGGGCTGGGCTGCCCTTCTCCCAGCTAACCTTCCCTATAGAATCCAACCATTTTGGTTAACCCTCCTCTTTTGGGCCTCCTGACTGCTGCCCCTGGTTTCCTTTCTCCTCTCCTCACATAGCTCAAAGTCAAGTCTACTCTGGACTCTTCCAGATGTCCCTGTTTCTGACTATACTCCCCCACATATCTATAATAAACTTTTTCCTCCACCATACCCAAGAGCGGACATGTCCTTTCCTTTTCTTTCTTTCTTTTTTATTATTTGCTTAGTACCTGAGAGGGTCATTTATTTATACATATGGACAGTGAAGACCATAGCTAAAGAAGTAGGCCCTCGAGGCATAATCCGTAGCAACCTGCCACCTTTTCTGTAACAAAACACCTTGAAGTCAGTCTGTAAGTCATTTCTACAGTAAGCCAGATGACTATTTCTCATGATAATCTAGAGGTCTAAAGATAACTTCGTGTAACTATAGGCAGCAGACGTCTAGGATTTGGTTTAATAACTGGTCCCTACTTGTTTCTGCCTCTAAGAGAGGACACAGAGCCCTTAGTTTCCAGGATGCCTCTCAGCTCGTTGTCCCCTACAGCTTCCTCAAGTCAAGAATGTCAGGCCTCTGGTAGGTAATTTAAGGGGTTGAAAAGCGAGTGAAGTTCCAGGCTAAGGGCTTTCATCAACTCATAATCCAGTCAAACATGCTCTATAAGTCTCTTGTTCTTTTTTTGAAACAGGGTTTTTCTGTAGCTTTGGAACCTGTCCTGGAACTCTCTGTAGACCAGGCTGGCCTTGAACTCACAGAGATCCACCCGCCTCTGCCTCCCTAGTGCTGAGATTAAAGGCCACTGCCCACCAAGTCTCTTATTCTTTCTGGTTGACCACTTATTGATGGGGAGGGTCATCTTTCTGTCTGTTGTTTCATTGGTTAACTAATAAAGAAACTGCTTGGCCTTGATAGGCTAGAACATAGGTTGGTGGAGTAACAGAACAGAATGCTGGGAGGAAGAGGAAGTAAGCTCAGAAATCATGCAGCTCCTCTCAGAGGCAGACACGATGAAGCAAGCCACCAGGTCAGACATGCTGAATCTTTCCCGGTAAGACCAGTGCTACACAGTTTATTAGAGATGGGTTGATGGGGATATCAGAATTAGCCAGTAAGGGCTAGAGCTAATGGGCCAAGCAGTGTTTAAATGAATACAGTTTGTGTGTTGTTCTTTCAGGGCATAAGCTAGCCAGGCAACCAGGAGCTGGGGCGGTAGGAACACAGCCCGCAGCTCCTACTACAACTTATTATCTTGTTTCCTTTCTCTCTCTGGCTCACTGCTATTCAGGTGTACCCACCTGACCAAAAATTCCCTTTACTCTCTCCTTTACCTTTGCAGTTCACTCTGCCTTGGACAATCCTCAGATCCCTGCAAGACCATTCCCTGTAATTTCTGCTCATAATGTCACTTTTTAAATATTATAAAATGTGTGTGTGTAAGTGTTCAAGTGTGCATGGGTTATATCCACTCATGTGCAAGCAGTGATTTGAGTGTGGAGGTCAAAGGACAATTGTTTAGGAATTGGTTCTCCCCTACTTTTATTTGGGTTCTGGGACTCGACCTCAGGTTGCTGGCTTGGAGGAAAAGCACTTCTATTCTGAACTACCTCACGTGCCCAGATAGCACTCCTTTAGTTGTTCCTGTAAACCCCAGCACTGGAGAGGCAGGAGCAGGAGGATCTCGAGTTCAAGGTCAGCCCTGGCTATATAGCAAATTTGAGGCCAGCTTGAACTGCTTATGACCTTGTCATAACAAAAACAAATATGCAAAGATGTGAAACCGTACTTGAATTAGTGGCTCTCTTTCAGCCCTAAGTCACTGATATATAGGTGACCAGATGCTGTTGAAGTTAACAGAACCTAAGACAGTTAAAGTGTGCTATTTTTTTGATTTGGTTTGGTTTTGAGACAGGGTTTCTCTGCGTAATAATCCTGAGTGTCCTAGAACTTGCTTTGTAGACCAGGCTGGCCCGAACTCTGCCACCTTCCTCCCTAGTGCTTGGATTAAAGGCGTGAGCCACCACAGCCCAACCCAAGTATGGTATGCTTCATCAAAAATCTCATCTCAGTCTCATGGCTATTTTTTTTTTACCCATGTTTACCTTTTTCTGTTTCTCTGTATTTTTTTTTCTCTCATAACTGTTGTTGCTGAAGTGAGAATTACTGTGTTGATCTGGAGATGGAGGCTCAGAGATGAAGTGAGGTACCTAATGTTGCACAGCTGTTGAGTGGTAGTTTCAGGAGCTTGCATTGAAACTCTAGGATCTGACTTCAGAACTGAGGACTTGTGAAGCGTTCAGCATGGGCAGGAACCTAGCTGGACCAGAGAAGCTCAAGAAGTGCTGTTCTCAACATCATTGGTATTGGTTCCATTGACATGATCATTATTTGTCATTCCTGTGATACCCCAGACAGAACCTCTCTCACAGCCCACAGTTTGTGTTCGTTGTTTGTTGCTTCTTAGGAGCGCCTGGCGTGGGAAGTTGTTGCCCTTCGCACTGACGTATTATGCCGTCTTAGCTTTGTTTTCTATTGCCGTGATGAGATGCCCTGACAAAGGCATTTGAAGGAAGCAGGGGTCTATTTGGCTCATGTTCCGGGTCTGTCCTGAATAGGGAAGTCACTGCAGCAGACATTTGAGAGAACTGGTTACAGCGTGTTCATGGTCAGAAAACGAGAGCAATAGCTGCATGCATGCTTGTGCTCCTCTCTTTTCTCTGGTCGGTTGCCTTTGAGGCAGGGTCTCACTGAGTAGCCCTGGCTGACCTGGACCTCACAGAGACCCATCTGTCTCTGCTTCTCAAAATGCTAGGTATGAGCCATCACACCCAGCACTTATTTTTATTTATTTGAAAGTTAGATTTGTTCATTTATGCATCTGTAGGTTTGCATTTGGAAATCAGGGTTTGGGGAGCTGGGTTCTTGCCTTTTGCTATGTAAGGTTCCAGGGGATAGATCAAGTTGTAAAGCTTGGCCCCAAGTGCCTTTTCATGATGAGCCAACTCAGTAACTCTACTTTCTCCTTTTATGTGCAGTCTAGGGCACAACCCCAGGCAATGGTGTCAATCTTCTTTAGGTTGGGTCTTCCTACCTTAACATAATCAAGACCATCTTCCATAGACATACCCAGAGGCCACCCTGATCTAGACAGTCCCTCCTTGAGACTCTTTCCAGGTGATTGTTGATTGTGTCAAGTTGTCCGTTAAGTCTAGCTATTATATGCCCAACAGCATCTCCTGGTGGAGCCCAGGATACAGCATAGCCTACAGGATGTGCTGTGTAGTTTGGGCCTTCATCTCTCTCTCTAAACCCTTTGAGCAAAGCACACACGACATTCTGCCGAGCAGCCCGAGGCCAACACTAATGTGCTGTGACTTTTCAGGTGGCTTTCACCTTTGAGGATGTGGCTGTAGTTTTTACTCAAGAAGAGTGGGGGCAGCTGGCTCCAGTTCAGAGAACCCTGTACCAGAAGGTGATGCTGGAAAACTGTGGGCTTCTGGTCTCTCTGGGTAAGTCTGTTACCTCCCTCTCCCGGGGGGCAGGTGCTCTGCTGCTTCATTCTCCCCTCTGGCTCCAGGCCCTGATGGTGAAGAGGTCCTCTGAGCCTGCCTTTTCTTCCTGCTGCTTCAGACATATTCTAGACTCATCTCTTCCTGTGCTGTATCTCTTTGGGCGATAAACCTTTAGACTCCAAGGGTAATGTAGAGAGGATGGTAGTGGGAGGAAAGGGCGTTTGGTAGGACTCAGAGGCAGAATTTCCAGCTGCGTTAGCTCGTGCTTTTTCCTCGCCGGATTTATTTTTATTATTCTTAGACATATTCTTAGTCTTGTATGTGTATGTATCTGCAAACACCACGGCCAGCAGAAAGCTGACCCTAATGAGTCAAGAAGGAAGCCTGGCCCAACACAACCCAGTGGTGTTGGTTCAGACTTTGAGAGTTTGACACCAGGCAGTTTATTTTAGACATATTTAAGCACAGGACAATTTAGAAAAAAAGTTTTCTGGTGATACTTAATTCTGTATGTATAATAAATCTTAATGCACGGCTGCTTTGAAACTCTGTAAAGTACATATGGCCTCTTCCCTAAGGAAAAGTTCTGTAGATTAACTGGGAAAGCGGGCTCAAGGTAAATAGCTCATGACAAGGGTCCAGGAGAGGATAACACCCCAGGGTGACTGAGATAAACAGAGGCATCTGGGGGAGCCAAGGTCATCAGGCTGTAACCACCTCAGTCCCAGGTTTCTGCGTGGAAAATAGGTTATCAAGAAACGAGGCTTAGGGTCGGCAGATAGCTTAGCATTTGCTTAAACTGGAGGCTGGAGAGATGGCTTAGTGGTTAAAAGCACTGGCTGTTCTTCCAGAGGACCCAGGTTCAAAATGTAACACCAGTCTGGAGGCCAACAGTTCCTAGTTCCAGGGCTCTAGTTCCAGAGCTGTAGTTCCAGGGACTGAGATCCTCTTCTAGCCTTTGAGAGCAACAGGCACACGAAAGGGGTACATACATACATGCAGGAAAAACACCCATATACATAAACAACAGAATCCCAAGTGCTAACTCCAGGACCCACATAAATGTGGAACGAGGGAACCAAAAGTTCCTGGAGCCACTGTTCTTTCCAGGGGTTAATGTGCTTATCAGCGTAGTTCTGGCTTGGCCTTAGCTACAGTGGATTATAGAAAACCGGTACTCATTGACTGTGGTAGTTCACACCTGTCCATAATCTTAGCACTCTGGAACCCAAGTCAAGAGGATCAGGTGTTTGAGGCCACCCTAGGCTTAGATAGTGAGACCTTAGTAAAGGTAGGGAAAGATGGGGAGTAGAGGGAAGGAAAGAAAGAGGGGTGCAGGAAAGGCTTGCCTCTAAACTGAGCTAAATAGAATTGATTTTTATCTTTTGTAGAATGGTCTGTTCTCATGTAGCCCAGCTGGTCTTGAACTCGTTATACAGCTGAGGATGACACTGAGTTCCTTATTATCCTGCCTCTATCTCTGAAGCGTTGGGATTATACTGTGTGTGTGTGTGTGTGTGTGTGTGTGCACTTGTGCTGTGATACATAGAGCTCAGAAGACGACTTGTAGGACTCACTTCTCCCCACCTCATGGATCCTGGGGGTCAGCTTAAGGCTTGGCGGCAAGCACTTTCAGCTGCTCTATTTATATGTATTTTGGGGTGCGTTTTTGTTTGATTTGAGACATTGTCACTAGACCAGGCAAGCCTTGAACTCAGATCCACTTGTCTCTGCTTCCTGAATTCTGGAATTAAAGGAATATGTCACTACACCTGTTTTTTACAGCCCAGGCTGGCTTAGAACTTAATGTGTAACCCATCTTGACCTCAGACTTGTGGCAATCCTTCTATTTGACTCAGCCTCCCAGATGCCAGTTGTCCAAGTTAGAGTTCCTGTTGCTGCGATGAGACACCATGACCAAAAGCAAGCTGGGGAGGAAAGGGTTTGTTTGTCTTTCACTTCCACACAACAGTCCACCATCAAGACTGTCACCACGGGACTCCAACAGGGCCGGATCCTGGAGGCCGGAGCTGATGTACAAGCGTGGAGGAGTGCTGCTTCCCCAGCAGCACCTCCCTACTCGGGAGTGGCACCACTCATGTGGGCTGGACCCGCCCACAGCTTCACTAGTGTAAAAATACCCCACTGGCGTGCCTACAGGCCATCCTGCTAGAGGTATTTTTCTCCTTGGAGGTTCCCCTTCCCAAATATGTCTAGGTTTGTTTTGTTTCAAGTTGGCAAAAACTAACCTGCATAAAAATACTTGGTTTTCTCTCTCAGTGCAAGGAGTGTACTTGCCTCTGCACAGTCTAGGCAAGCTCTCTACCACTGAGTTGTGCCCCTAGCCCTCCCTTTTGTTTTAAAGCAAGGTCTCATCACAGTTGCCAGGCAGGCTTGGCCTTGCTGCCTTCCTGCCTCAGCCTCTCTAGTAGCTGGATTATAGTCTTGTCCCACCGGGCACACCTTTTACAGTTTTTGACAAACTCTTTTAAATATAAGTTTCTAAGTCACATGTTAACTTTATTGATATTGCTGAGAGCAGCTTCATTCCAAGGTCAAATTCTGATCTCGAAATCCCAGGTGACATTGATGGTCTTTATCTCTTTTCAGGAAAAAAAAAATCTATCTATCTTTCTATCTATCTATCTATCTATCTATCTATCTATCTATCTATCTATCTATCATCTATCTCTCCATCCATGTGTTCTCATTTCTCTCCTTGAAGGGTATCCTGTTCCCAAACCTGGCTGATGTGTCGGCTAGAGCACAGGCAGGAGCTGTGGCAGGTGATGAAAGACCTTTCTGCAAGCGTCATTGCAGGTAAGGGAAGTGGGCAGGACTGGTGGGCTCTCCTAGGGACTTCTCTCTCTCTGCTCCTCTACCTCCTCTTCCTCTCACTCCCTTTCTTTCTTTTTTCTCTTTCCTTCCTTTTTGATTTTGTGTGTGTGTGTGTGTGCACATACATGCCACAGTGTGCATAAGGGAGTCAGAGGCCACCTTGTGCAAGCTGGGAGTTGGCTCTCTCCACTGCACAGACTCTCCTTATTAAACCCGGATTATTAGTCTTGGCTGCAAGCACCTTTACCTACCGAATCATCTCCTGAGCCCTCTGTTTCCTTTTATACTGGTTGGTGCCCCAGTCCCTGTGAACTCAGTTTCTGGGGGTACAGGAGAAGGGTTTGTGCAGGAGAGTAAGCGGGGAGAAGGCCAGAAACTGCTTTTTGTTGTTGTTTTGTTTTTTATAAACCATAGGATGAAAGAGAAGCCAGATTTCCTGTAAGTATGTGATGAAGGTTGGTTCTTTTCTGAAATTCTATGGTGGGTAGGTTTCTTGAATCATTGGGCCTGTTTATGGCCCTGTTTTTTGTTTGTTGTTTTGTTTTTTAATTTTTAAATTGTATTTATTTAATTAACTTTTTTCATTTATTTTATATACTGACTACAATTCCCCCTCCTCCTCTTCTACTGCAACCCCTCCCTACTCCCATCTACCTTCCCTCTGCATTCACTCCTCCTCTGTCTCCATTCAGAAAGGGGTGGGCCTCCCATGGGCCTGAACAAAGCCTGGCACATCAAGTTGAGGTAGGACCATGCTCCTCCCCGTGCATCAAGCCTGGGCAAGGTAATCCAGCATGGGGGAACAGGTTCCCAAAAGGCAGCTGAATGCCAGGGACAGGTCCTGAACTCACTGCCAGGAGCCTTGCAAATAGACCAAACTACACAACCATCACACATATGCAGAAAACCTAGGTCAGTCCCTGGGTTACCTACTGTTTAGGAGCTAATAGTGAGCTGCCTTTATGGATATACTAAGTCAGGAGTTCTTTTTTGTTTCTGTTTGTTTGTTTGTTTGTTTTGCTAGACAGGGTTTCTCAGTGTGACAGCTCTGGCTGTTCTGGACTTGCTTTATAGACCAGGCTGGCCTCTAAGTCAGGAATTGTGAGTGTCTACCCTAGACTCTCTTTCCCATCATCTACACTTTGATTTGCTCTGCTGTTAAGAATCAGGAATTCAGGAATCCCAAAAGAAGGAAATTACAAACCAGGATTAACAAACATGGTTTTCCTTAACATGGAGCTTTTATTTTTCCTGTTTTTTTTTTTCTTTTTTATCCTTCTGGTATGTGTTACTTATTTCAGGTAACAATGGAAAAACCAAGACCACAGAACTTACCATGTGTGAGTCAGCACTGTCTAAGGGAGTCTCATGCCAAGGCAAGTTCACAAAAGAAGTCTCAAAGGACTCCCAGTCAGTGCAAACTCCTGATCACATTGGTTCTTTCAAACAGGGATAGAGCCCCAGAGCAAGCTGCTTCCTGGGAAAATCAGCCTTGGACGTGATAGCTTCGGGACAGCTAAAGACATGTGTTCAAGGGTTAGGCAGAAGCACGTCTCTTCAGGAAATGCCATCCGTAATTGTGACTCGCATGAGTCGGATAAGGACCCTGTAATTCAGGAGGAGGAAAGTGTCTTCAAATTCCATTGTCGTGGCTAAGTATTCAGCAAGAGGCGCTTGCTTGCCCGGAATGAGAAGAGTCACTCTGGAGTGAAACCGTATGAGTGTACCGAGTGTGGGAAGGCCTTCAGCAAGAGCGCATACCTTCTTCAGCATCAGATGGTTCACAGCGCGGAGAAGCCTTATAAGCGCATGGAGTGCGAGAAGGCCTTCGGCCGCAAATCCCACCTCACACAGCACCGGCGGATCCACAGTGGGGAGAAGCTGTATACATGTGACCAATGCGGCAGGGCTTTCACACACCGCTCTACTTTTGTTTTACATAACAGGAGCCACACTGGAGAAAAACCTTTTGTCTGTACAGAATGTGGAAAAGCTTTTCGAGACAGGCCAGGCTTCATTCGCCACTACATCATCCACCATGGGGAGAACCCGTACGAGTGCTTTGAGTGCGGACAGGTCTTCAGACACAGGTCCTACCTCATGTGGCACCAGCAGACGCACACTGGGGAGAAGCCGTACGAGTGCAGTGAGTGTGGGAAAGTCTTCCTGGAGAGAGCAGCCCTGGTCCACCACTATGTGATCCACACCGGGGAGAAGCCCTTTGAGTGCCTCGAGTGTGGCAAGGCCTTCAACCACAGGTCCTACCTCAAGAGGCACCAGCGCATCCACACTGGGGAGAAGCCGTTCGTGTGCAGCGAGTGTGGGAAAGCCTTCACCCACTGCTCTACTTTCATCTTGCATAAAAGAGCCCAGACTGGAGAGAAGCCCTTTGAGTGCAAAGATTGTGGGAAAGCCTTTAGCAATAGAGCTGACCTTATTTGCCACTTCAGCATCCACACTGGGGAGAGGCCCTAGGAATGTGTGGAGTGCGGGAAGGCCTTCCACCATAGGTCAGGACTCACCAGGCACCAGAGGATTCATAGTGGGGAAAAACCCTATGAATGCGTCGAGTGTGGGAAAACCTTTTGTTGGAGCACAAACCTCACCCGACACGCCGTCATCCACACGGGAGAGAACCCCTATGAATGCAGTGACTGTGGGAAGGCCTTCAGCCGCAGCTCCTCCCTCCCTCACCATCGAAGGATGCACTGTCAGAGAAACCCTGCCGGTGAAGCGGATGAGGAAAGGCCCTTCACAAGCGGGCAGACTTCTGTCAACATCCAAGGACTTCTGTTGGGAAATGGCTTTTTTAATGCGACCACTGAGGAAAATCTTTTCCAACATCTTACATAGCAGGTGCTAATTCATACCAAAGAGCAACCCCACAGGTGTCTTCCCTGTGAGAAATCTTGTCGCAGATTGCTGCTTGTCATATGAAAACATTAGATAGTGAGCGTTGTTTTCCAGCCGAGAATGTAGGAGAGACACCAGTGGGCACTTTGCACTCATGAAAACCTTCAACTGTGTCTTTCCCCTACTTTGAAGTGCGGTGTTAGCTCAGGGATTTTTGTGAGGAGGAGGTGACACAGGAATGAAAACCTTAAGCACCGTGTTCATGCTGCCCGCTAAGGCTTCGGCATTTGCTAGTGAATGTTTAATCTGGGTGGAGAGAACTTTGGGTTAGGGAGTAAAGGAGTAAAGGACCTCGACCGTTTATATGTCTTGTGTTTGTGTATACATACATACATATAAAGAGAGAGACTATATATATATATGTATATATATATATATATATATATATATATATAT
>NW_026068157.1:534584-546467 GCF_014885135.2 Alexandromys fortis | reverse complement strand
TTTTTTTTTTTTTTAAGACAAAGTTTCTCTGTGTAGCTTGCTCTATAGACCAGGCTGGCCACAAACTCAGAAATTTGCCTGCCCTTTGTGGGAGCCTAGGCAGTCTGGATGCTCACCTTACTAGACCTGGATGGAGGAGGATGGTCCTTGGACTTCCCACAGGGCAGGGAACCCTGATTGCTCTTTGGGCTGACGAGGGAGGGGGACTTGATTGGGGGACGGGGAGGGAAAGGGGAGGCGGAGGTGGGGAAGAGACAGAAATCTTTAATAAATTAAAAAAAAAAGAAAAGAAATTTGCCTGCCTCTGCTTCCCAAGTGCTGCGGTTAACGGTGTTGGCCGCCACCACCTGGCTTCATCAGTATAGCTCGTATTTCTTTTTGTGCCGCACCGACACTTCCAGTGTGACATGAAGACAGTGAGAATGCACCTGTACTTGGTTCTGATGTGCTCAGTGTCTCATAAGTGATGGTAAAGTAAGGTGTGTGTCTTAAATCCAATGTCGGAAATTTCCTTTTGCTGAGATGTGTTTGTTACTGGGTGTTGGAATTCATCAAATGTGTGAATCAGTGCGATGATGAGTTGTCTGTTGATGTGATGCTTCACATTAAGCTTTGAATATTAAACCAGACTTGCATTCTGAGAATAGCCATACAGCTTACTTTTGTTAGATTTTGTATTGTTAATACTTGCTAGTATTTTATTGAAATTTTTCTGACTTCCTGAGTGACGCATTTGCTGTCATCATCGTCTCGTTTGATATTGTCTGGTGTCAGAGCCGTACCCGTCTTTCAGTATGACTTGGGGATTATGTCTTCCTCTTGTTTATTTGGAAAATGGTTTGTAAAATTGGTGCTATGTCTTTTTGTAATGTTTTGTAGCATTGTACAGTGAATCATTCAGTCTTGGAGATTTTTTGAATGTCTAACTTTATATTTATTTTGTTTATAGGTCCAGAACTATTGACTTTTTTTTTTTTTTTTGGCTTTTTAAGACCCATCTCACTGTGTAGCCCTGGCCATCTGGAACTTGGTCAGTAGATCAGCTTGACCTCAAACTCATAGAGATCTGTCTGCCTCTGCTTCTTGAGTGCTGGGATTAAAGCTGTTACTGCCACCAGATAGAATGTTCTATATTGAATGAAATTTCTGGTACTTTTCAAATTTTTGATGTTATATAAAAATTTAAGTTTTGCAACATTGTTTAAATTTTTTTTTTTTAATTTTTGTTTTTGAGACAGTCTCACTGTGTATTCCTGCTAGCTTTGAACTCAGCAGAGATCCACAGCTTCTCAAGCTCTGAGAATCTTGGCCCTGATGTATCTTCTTACTATCCTTTTTCCACAGGGGAACCTATATTTAAACATAGCTTTATTCCTGATGAGGAGAAAAGCAAGGTCAGTCATGCAGCTAGAGCAGCCTATCCGTGCCTCACCTCCCCAGACTTACACAGAGGGATGACCACGTCTCAGCGGAAGGACTCTCAGCAGAGTTCTGTCTTTGGGAGTGGACCTCTAGTAGCTGAGAATCAGAGCTGATTCTCAGGGCCGGCCAGTATTTAGTCACTCTCAATTTTCTGGGAAGTTCTTGTTGAAACAGTCCTGAGTCAATATTCATACACAAATGGGCAATTCAAACATAATTGAAGTAACATTATTATGAGATCTTAACATTTGCTTGCAAACATTTGGCATTTGATTAAAGTGTTATATTTATGTATTTGTTTATTTGTTTTGAGACAGGGGACAGGGTCTCTCTACATAGTCCTGACTGTCCTGGAACTGACTATGTACACCAGGCCTCCCACTCAGAGAGATCTGCCCACTTCTGACTTTACAGTGCTGCTGGGATGGAAGATATGAACCGCAGCACTTTGTCCTCAGTCTGTCAAGACTGAAGCATTTCTGCTGCCTTGACATGTCAAGGTAAGAGTGTTGAGAACTGAGAGCAGCCGAGTGTGTCTGAGGACTAAAGTGCTGCTTTAAGTTTAAATCACTGTGCTTAAGCAATCTATAAAACAAAAATGCCTCTAACCTGTAAGCCTCATTTGCCCAAGGACCGATAACTTCCTGGAATGCTGGGGGCTGTTGCTCATGTTTCCACTCCTGTAAACAAGGCTGGTTGCCCCAACTGCACAGGACGTGTTTGATTACACTGCATGGGAGGTACATAAGCAGGAAGTATGTCAGGATGTATGCTTGCCCCCGACTGGTTGAAGCTCGGGGTTTTACCTTTATACGCCTCTGACTAACGTATTTTGGTGCCACATGCTGGGAATCCCAGGTACGGACCTGGCCAAATTCAGCTCAAAAATTGTGGTAGTAGCCTTATTCTTGCCCCCGCAGGATTAGAAGACTTGAAAAAGGAAAGAGAAAAACAGCCCCCAAGGAGAGGCTGGGCTTCAACATCCAGAGTGCCCCATACCCCAGGGGCTTGCTGTATGTGTTTCCTCATCCCTTTCTTGACTGGCTGATGCTGTCTGTTCACGTCTGCATGTTTAAGACTTCCTGCTGCTGTCTGTAGAACTGGAGATTTTTCCTGCCTTTTAATTCTTTAAGTGGCAGAGAAAGTAAGGCTTGCTTCAAATTTGACTCAAAAACTGCATTAAAAACACCTAACTCTCACCCAGTGGGATCAATGCGTGTTACTGCATAACAATCCCAGTGCTCGTGAGACTCGAGAGCCTAAGGCCAGACAGGCACACAGGTCTGTCATAAGACACTAAAGGACGCAGAGGGAAATGGACTTTGATACTTGTTCTTAGAAATAGTAAGACATGTCAAAACAAAGCCAGGTGTGGTGGCACTCACCTTGCACTCACCTTAACCCCAGCATTCAAGAGGCATATTTCTGTCAGCTCAGAGCCAAGCTAGTCTACATGGAGTTCCAGGCTAGTCAGGGCTATAAAGTGAGATCCTGTCCCCCAAAATATAGACCAAAAAAACCCCTCACACACATGCACAGAAAAATTTAAAACAATACTATAGCGCTGTGCTGGGTTATACACTCATGTACACACAGGAAACCAAGAAAAGCACACAGTTTGAAGACATACCTCAAAAAACTACATATGTGGGAGGCAGAGGCAGGAGGCTATCATGAGTCTGAGGCCAGTCTGGTCTACAAAGAGTTCCAGGACAGCCAGGACTGTTACACAGAGAAACCCTGTCTTGGAAAAAAAGAGCACCTGCAGAAGACCTAGGCTCCACTCCCAGCACACACACAGCTCACAGCCATATGTAGATCCAGATCCAGGGGCTCCAATGACTTCCTCGGGTACCACACACACATACACACAGGCACACACAGAAATGAAAGCATTTGGGCTACACTTCAACATGAGATCATGAGGGACACCATGGAGCTGCTCTCCATCAAAACTAGTGTGAGAATCAGAGCTGGAGACAGCTCAGTGGGTGCTCTTTCGGGGGACCAGGGATTGGTTTCCTAGCATTGCCACTGTGGTCCACAACCATCTGTACCTCTAGTTCCTCGGGGAGAATGTGCCCTCTTCTGACCTTTGTCAGAACCAGACACACATGTGGTGTGCATACATAGACATATCTATATGGTGGACATACATATATGCAACCAAACACTCATACAAAAACAAAATGAATCTAACAGCAATAGCAACAACGATAACTCTCCTGAAACTAAGCAGTCCTGAAAGACTACAGAGCAGGAAAGACAAGCATTTATTCAGGGCACTGTAACACTCAGTAAAAGGAGAAGTCGAGTTTCATTTCAGATCCAAGCCTACCCCAACCACACCAAGTCCGCAGGAGCCCTCTCAGAACTTCTCACCTGAAGTTCCGCCAGTGGCTGACGCTGTTCCCTACAATCTCTGCACTCAGAAACCTACGTAGGGTCACGGTATTTCCAGAAAACACCTCTAATCAGAGGCCTCAAACCCGGATCCTTGAATCCATGGGTTCATGACACATCCTAGCCCCGTGACCTCAACGCTTTAACGGGTTGGAGGTGTGTGAACGGTGCCGCCATGTGCTCTGAAGCATCCGTCACTTGTGTTCCGCGGAGATTTCAGGTGAGGGACTTCTTACCCCAGGGCCCTCCTTAGCTATTTATCGAGTGTGAATCTTGCGGTGCTTATAAAGGCTAGAGCTACTGCAGTACACTTTGTCACACTCCCTGCACGCATACTGCTTGGCTACAATGTGAACTTTCATGTGTCTGACGAAGTTGTAACTTGAATTAAAGACTCTCCCACACTCGTTGCACTTGAAGGGTTTGCCGTGGACTGTAAGATGTTCAATGAGGTCAGAGTTCTGGGTGAAATCCTCCCCACATTCGCTGCAGCTGAAAGGCTTTTCTGCAGTGTGACTGTAGAAATGATTCAACAGGCCTTCCCTGCTCCTGTATGACTTCCCACACTCGCTGCACTCAAAAGGCATTTCCCCAGTGTGAAACCGATAATGAACTTTAAGGCCTTCTCGGCTCCTGTACGACTTCCCACACTCGTTGCACTTGAAAGGCATTTCTCCCGTGTGCAGTCCCTGATGGGAGATGAGGGAGATATTGTGCTTGAAGGCCTTGCCACACTCGCTGCACCTATACGGCTTCTCCCCCGTGTGCATTCTGAAGTGCTTGATGAGAAAGGCTTTCTGGCTGAAGGATTTCCCACACTCGCTGCACTGGAAAGGCTTTTCTCCAGTGTGTATCTTCCAGTGCCGATTAAGGTGAGAGATACTAGTAAAGACTTTGCCACAGTTACTGCATTTGCAGTTCTTCTTCTCAGGGTGAATGGCCTCTCCACTCCCAGTGGTCCTGGGTGTCTCCCCAACACTGGAAGTCACCTGATGCTTGAGAAGACCTGAGGAAGTCTGGATGATCATGGCGTTGTCTGCGCTTAGCAAGGGCGTCTCAGCACAGCTCAGCACTTGCTGTTGGAGCACGCAGGCACTAAGGTCTCCTTCCGCAGACAGACTCTGCTCAAAGGGGGACGCTCCACTCTCCACTTTGATCCAACAACCTGAACACAGAGAAACACTGATGAACGGCATGGAGACTGTCGAGTGACAGACAGACAGACAGCACGTATGACTAACAGTGTTCTGAGATTTCCTACGGAACAAGGGGGCTACTTCAGGGTGGCAGGGACCCACGGCCACGCTGCATTTGTCAATATCACAGGACCCAGGGACCTTAGTGACAGCAAGAACACAGCATGGAGTGAACCACGGGGAGAAGCGCTGTGAACCTCAACACCGTCCTCTGCAATAGCTTTCCAGAAGCCGCAGCTGCTGAAGATGCAGGACACGGTGCAGAAGGCTGTCCAGGCCCCTAAGACATGGCAACTGAAGTCCTGCATTCAGGACTGCCTAGGTATGATGCACCCTACCACCATCAAGGAGAGCCTGAGTTTCACAGTGTGCAAGGCAACGGGCAAAACATGAGAGACTGATATGTGGGGGTGGGGTGGTGGCAGTCCTGGTTCAGAAATAATAGGTGCATGCATCTGCAATCTCCACCCTTCAAGTACCTGTCCACAAACATGGAGTCGTGAATCTCAGTGCAGGCACGGAGAGATCGCCACAAGACTCCACCTGAGTTATGTCCTTGATCCCAGAAAGTTCAAGTCCTAAAGTTAAATGATACAAGAAGCGAGTGATCCCCCAACCCATAATAATCCAAAGTAAAGACACCTAATGAGAACAATCCTTATAAGAGTATCTTGCAAGAAAAACAAACAATGAGCCCATCAGTTCCACAACTCCTGCCACCTGCAGACACAAGGCATGCTGCTGTGGGACAATGGTCTGTACCCTGTCAACTACATTTTAATAAAACGCTGACTGGCCAGTAGCGAGGCAGGAAATATAGGCAGGGTGACCAGACGGGAATTCTGGGAAGAGGAAAGATTTAGTCTGCAGTTGTCACCCAGATAGAGAGGATGCGAGGTGTGACTGCCTCGCCGAAAAGGTACCAAGCAACGTGGCTAACACAGAAAAAATTATGGGCTGATATAAGTTATAA
Organism: Alexandromys fortis; assembly: GCF_014885135.2. Taxonomy (NCBI): domain Eukaryota; kingdom Metazoa; phylum Chordata; class Mammalia; order Rodentia; family Cricetidae; genus Alexandromys; species Alexandromys fortis. Next base: position 540,473 of record NW_026068157.1, on the reverse strand, counting down.
GAGTTAATGAAAAGCCTGAGCTAATGGGCCAATCAGTTTGTAATTAATGCGGCCTCTGTGTGTTTATTTGGGACTAAATGGATGTGGGACTTGGTGGGACAGAAAAATCGGTCAACAGCATGCCACCTAGAAGGAGAGAGAAATATCTGGGTCAAGGAGATGCCATGTATTTACAAGACTGATCACTGTTGAGACTCCCAACCCCCTAGTGGCACAAAGCATTAATCCCAGCACTTGGAAGGCAGAGGCAGGAGGATCTCTCTCAGTTCCAGCGAGCTTGGTTAATACAGTGAGTACCAGGAGCCCTTGCGTAACTTACCACACAGACAAATATTGTCACCTCAAACTGATTATGATTCCTGTTTGCCTTTACTCTTCTTTTTTTTAAAAAAAATTATTTATTTATTATGTATACAATATTCTGACTGTGTGTGTGTCTGCAGGTCAGAAGAGGGCACCAGACTTCATTACAGATGGTTGTGAGCTACCACGTGGTTGCCAGGAATTGAACTCAGGATCTTTGGAAGAGCAGGCAATGCTTTTAACCACTGAGCCATCTCTCCAGCCCGCCTTTACTCTTCTTAAGAGAGAAAAGGTATTATGTAACAAGCCTGTGTCTATAACCTGTATTTCCTACTACAGGACAGTGGGAGGAAAGATCGAGAGTTCACAAGCTAGCTTTGAGAAGGATACATCTCTCTGTAGAAGGAAAAAAGCCAAGCCCATACAGATATGCTTTAACAGGATGGGGGGCTTACTCAGCGAGGAAACAAGTTCGAAGATCTCCGTCATCACAGTCCGGTACAGGAGCCTTTGGGAGTCATCAAGCAGCTTCCATTCCTCCCAGGAGAAGTACACAGCCACATCCTCAAAGGACACACAGCCCTGCCACAACGGGGAAAGTCGAGTTTACTATGAAGCCTCCTTGTCAGAGACTCTCGCCATCCTCAAGACGGTCACTCCCACTTGGCCTCCTATCTCAGAGGGTGCCAGGCTCTGAAGCTGTGACATCATCAGTCTGTCCTCAGATTCCCACTGACCACTGTGTGCAGCACTCAGCAAGAACGGGCAGGTGGACAGATGGTGTCTTAGTTACTTTTCTATTGCTGTGAAGAGACACCATGACCAAGGCACTTACAGAACAAAGAGTTTCTTGGGGGCTGACAATTCAGAGAGTGAGTCCATGACCCTCACGACAGCAGCCATGCATGGCACTGCAGCAGCAGCTGAGACCTTACATCCTGAGCCACAGGGACCAGGCAGAGAGAGTGAACTGGGATGGCACGGCATGGGCTTTTGAAACCTACAAGCCCACAGTGACACATCTCCTCCAGCAAGGGCACACCTCATAATCCTCCCCAAACTGTTCCACCAATGGGGCCCCAGTATTCAAGTCTATGAGCCTATGGGAGGTGGGGCATGTGCATTGAAACCACCACAGCTGGAGTCAACCCAAGCTTGAAGGATGCCAGGAAAGTCCCTCCTTTCTACCAGAGATTTCACATGGGCTCCTCCCAACCATCTGCCTCACACGGACCCCAATTGGGTCGCTGTTGCCCACTCTGTCCCATGCAGGAAGGCCAGGAAACCACCTATGCCTACTCCACAGCACACACATCAGTCTGCACACTGAACTTGCATTTCCATCGCAGGATGCAAGCCCAGCCCTCGGCCACTGTGCTCCCAACCCCTACCTCCCACTAAACCCAGCAGCCCTCGGGCACACCTGAGGGCTCTCAGCATTGCCCGCCATCTCACTTCCAGGCATCCTCTGATGCTCATCACTGGAGCTTTAAGACCTCTGAAACTTAAGCCCATGGTTGCCATAAATAGAAGCCTGGCCCTGTATTCCTGCTGTGGACATGGGGGCCTTACATTCTGAGTACCTGCCAGGAAATCCAATGCAAGGATAGAGAGATTCTCAGGACACCACAATCACAGAGGTCTCTCTCTTTTTTTATATTTATTATGTATAGATCATTCTTTCCATGTATGCCTGCAGGCCAGAAGAGGGCACCAGACTCCATTACAGATGATTGTGAGCCACCATGTGGATGCTGGGAATTGAACTCAGGACCTTTGGAAGAGCAGGCAATGCTCTTTTTTTTTTTTAAATTAATTTATTTATTATGTATACAATATTCTGTCTGTGTGTATGCCTGCAGGCCAGAAGAGGGCACCAGACTCCATTACAGATGATTGTGAGCCACCATGTGGATGCTGGGAATTGAACTCAGGACCTTTGGAAGAGCAGGCAATGCTCTTTTTTTTTTTTAAATTAATTTATTTATTATGTATACAATATTCTGTCTGTGTGTATGCCTGCAGGCCAGAAGAGGGCACCAGACTCCATTACAGATGATTGTGAGCCACCATGTGGATGCTGGGAATTGAACTCAGGACCTTTGGAAGAGCAGACAGTGCTCTTAACCTCTGAGCCATCTCTCCAGCCCTCACAGAGGTCTCTTCTGTGAACACTCAGGGCTGTGATTCCTGGGCACCCTCTACTTACCTCTTCCTGGTTGGCGGGTTTCAATGAATAATGGGAAACCTGTGGATGAACAAGACTGTGAGTAAAGAACGAGGGTGTTGGTACCCAAAGGTTCATCCGAGTCCCCTCAAACACCTGCAGGCGGGTTCACCCAACTGCCCCATGGGCTCCATCCCTTAATAGTGTCCCTCACTGGGTGACCTTGGACAAGGAGTCAATCTCCTTATTCTCTGGGGATAAGAATGGCATGGCAGCTTGTCTTAATTACCGACAGGACACCACGACCTAGGGAAATCTTACAAGAGCATTGAAGTGGGGCTTCCTTATAGTCCTATAGGGTTAGTCCATCATTATCAGGGTAGGAAGCAGACAGGCAGTAGCTGAGAGCTTTACATCCTGATACAGAAGCAGCAGGCAGAGAGAGACAGAGAGTCAATGACATTGGCATATTTTCCCAGCTACACACGTCCTCCAACTAGGCTACCCCCCTCAGTCTTTCTCAAATAGTGCCCCTCCCTGGTGACTAAGCATTCAGATACACGAGCCTTTGAGTGCCATTTCACCCACACCACCACAGTCCTAGCTCCAAAGGAAAATCACCGTATCAAACTCAGTCCTACGCGTCAAGCACTCACTGCAGGCACACGACTAACACTTGTGTCAAAGAGTTTCACAAACACTGAAACAGTTACTTCAGAATGTATGGTTGTATCTACCTACATTTAATTGAGAATTTAGGAGCCAGGTGGTGGTGGCCCATGCCTTTCATCCAACAGAGAAAGCCTGTATGTGTGTTGGGGGTGGGGCATACGGTATTAGGCAGGCATAGGGGTGCACCACCCCTTTAATTGCAGCACATGGGAGGCGGAGGAAAGCAGATCTCTGGGAGTCTGAGGGCAGCATGGGCTACACTGGCCAGTCAGTCACATAGTGAGTTCAAAGGGGAGAACAGTGAGCGTACACAATAGACTTAAATGCTGAGTGCTTTCACACACGAAAAAATTTAAAGGAAGAGAAAGTACTTCTTTTATGTCTATCAGAGAGGCCCGGGGCAGGAGGCCATGCCTTTAATCCAGTCTGAGGCCAGCCCGTTCTAAATAAAATTAAAAAAAAAAAATCTATCAGATATCTGAAGCCTTTCCCCACCTCTATGGTCACCCCCAATTCCTGCATCAGTCCACAGGATATACCCAAAGATTCAAAGTTCTCTGTCTCCATCCACATCACCTTATCCATGCCCAATATTCCCTGGGGGGTTTGAAAAATTCTGAATACATCAAGTCTCTTCTCTGTTCAGATCTTCCGTCATCACCAGCATCTCTGCAACTGCGCTACCCCCCACCCCCCATCTAATGCCAGCAGGGGTCACTCCAGGGCTTCTGTCTTTGAGCTCACGTGGGCCTGCAAGTCTTTGGATGTATGGTCTACCAGACGGAGAGTCAGAAGGGATCTCTCTCTCTAGCACTTAGATGTCAAAACCATGATCTCGTCCATCAGTGTCCTACAGTCGGGGACACGGGGCCTGTCCTGTTGGCTCCTGACCCAGATCTCAAAGCTGTAGGTAGGCGGGCGATCCCGAGGCACTCACCTGGGGCAGGGCTCCACCCGCAGCCTCCACGATCACCATAGGGCTCCACAGAATGGTGGGGCCCTGGGACATGGCTTATTCCTACTTCAAGCCTGGATCGGGTCACAGGTGTCGTCATAAACCTCAGATCCGGCTCTGTGACGAAGGACTAATGCTTCTAAGGCTCCGGTTTTCTGATCATGGGCAAAGCAGATGAAACCAGTTCTCAGTGAACCATACTGACGGGTCCAGGAAGTTACAAAGAATCTCCTTCACGTACAGCCCAAAGTCCCGCCCAACGGTTCTTGTCGTCACTGATCTACCGATTTTCATTGGTCGAGCTTCTTGCAATGTTTTCTGGGCAATGTAGTACAAATAGGATTAAATGTCAGTTCTGGACATGACTGCCCATGAGCAGTTTCCGAGGACTGGTGTGGAGAATATTGTAATTACAGATGCGCCAATATTTTCTACCTGAGGTGAGTTGTGTGTGTGTTAGAAATAGTAGGGGGTGAGCTACAAGGCTAAGCTTACTGGAACTCTCCCAAACTGCAGGCAGAGACAGGTAGGGCTCTGGGTTTTAGAAGCCAGCCTGTCATAGAGTGTTCCAGTCAAGGCAGGGTTACATAGTGAGACCTTGTTGTTTTGCTTACTGTTCAGAAGTGCATGAAACGGGGCAATGTTGACTTTTCTATGTGAGACTTTTGCCTGTGTCAAATGGTACTTGCCAGGTCCTTGCCACTAAATACAGGAATGTGACCATGGAAGAGGACAAAACATACTGAAATCAAGGATTTCCCTCTTTTTCCTTTCTTAAAAAAAAAAAAAAAAGATCCTTTTTTTTTTTTAAAGATCTACTTATGACCGGGCGTTGGTGGTTCACACTTTTAATCCCAGCACTTGGGAGGCAGAGACAGGTGGATCTCTGTGAGTTGGAGGCCAGCTTGGTCTACAGAGTTAGTTCCAGGACCAGCCAGAGAAACCCTGTCTACACGCCCCCCTCAAATCTACTTATTAGGTAGGTGTACAGTATATAGCCTGCATGTATGACTGCAAACCAGAGGAGGGCATCAGACCTCATTATAGATGGTTGTGAGCCACTGTGCGGTCCCTGGGAGGGACCTCTGCTAGTGCAGCTAGTGCTCTTAACCGCGGAGCCACCTCTCCAGCCCCCAACAAGGATTTCTAGATTCAGAAGCTTCTCCCCCACCCTACCCCCACAGTTTTTGTTTGTTTTGTTTTATTGTTTCTCTGTATAACAGCCTTGGCTGTCCTGTAACTCTCTCTGTAGACCAGGCTAGCCTGCTTCGAACTCTGCCTCCTAAGTGCTGGGATTAAAGGCATGCGACACCATGCCCGGCAATACTTCTCATTTTTACACACTAGTATGGAGTCGTCAGGAATAACTTTTCAATTGTGCGACGGGAAATTTGGAGATGGAATTCAGCTTTGGAAGCCACCTTGCTGTGACCCTGAGGATGTGCTTTAGAAGTAGAGATTTGATCTACTTCCCTTAGCCAAGAGGATAACTATATGTTTTTTCTTGGGTTCACCTTCTTATTTAGCTTCTTTAGGTTCACCAGGTATACACTCCGTGACCTTTATTTATGGCTAGAAACCAATTATGAGTGAGTATATCCGATGTTCATCTTTTTGGGTCTGGGTTACCTCGCTCAGGATAGTGTTTTCTATTTCCATCCATTTGCATGCAGAATTCGAGAAGTCATTGTTTTTTACCGCAGCATAGTACTCTAATGTGTATATATTCCACACTTTCTTCATCCATTCTTCCATTGAAGGGCATCTAGGTTGTTTCCAGGTTCTGGCTATT
>NW_026068157.1:520818-532783 GCF_014885135.2 Alexandromys fortis | reverse complement strand
AAAAAAAAAAAAAAAAAGAAGTAGAGATTTGAGGGGCAGCTGCTCCGGGAAACGGGAACACTGGCGCTTCTGCAACCACAACTGTGTCCGCAGGAGTTCGGCTAATTTCTTGCACAGGGCTTCTCCGCGTTCCTCTTCTACAGCTGTCTGGGTCTCCGTGGTGCACGCTGTGACCTACATTACCCAGAGGAGACTGCGCAGGAACGCTGGAAGGTTAGCCATACACAGCGGCGTACATTTTTAATTTCAGCATGTGGGAGGCAGAGGCAGGTGAATCTGAGTTCAAGCCTAACCTGAGCGAGTCCCAGGACTGTCAGTGCTACACAAGCTGGCAGTGGTGGCAGAGGCAGACGGATCAAAAAGAAAGAAACGCTATACAACAACAAACCCTCTCTCTAAAAGAAAACCAAAAAAAGCAGGAAGGTGGGAGAGGAGAAAGGTCTTATCCTCTGACACCTAGACAGGTCTGAAATCTACTCTGCCATGGCGTGACTGGTTCTAAGCCTTGGATAGAAAAGTCCCTGTAAAGCCTAGGCAGTCTGGATGCTCACCTTACTAGACCTGGATGGAGGTGGGTGGTCCTCGGACTTCCCACAGGGCAGGGAACCCTGATTGCTCTTTGGGCTGACTAGGGAGGTGGACTTGATTGGGGGTGGGGGAGGGAAATGGGAGGTGGCGGTGGGGAATAGACAGAAATCTTTAATAAATAAATTAATTAATTAATTAAAAAAAAGAAAAGTCCCTGTACATGCCCCCAATCATATCAACGAGGAAAGTAATACAGCTCTCATTCCTATCAGCCCTCCTTTAGGATGGTGTCTATTATGTTATTATGTGTCTATTATTAGAACAAGTGTCTTGTATGTTCCTTTTCTTTTTTCTTTTTCTTTATTCCCTTTTTAAAAAAAAGTTTCAGCAGGGTTTCTCTATATTCCTGCTTCTCTATGTTCTCTGGCTGTCCTAGAAGACTGTTGATCAGCAGGCTGACCTCAAATTCAGAGATCTGCCTGCCTTTCTCCCAAGTGCTGGAGATAAAATCTTGAGCCTACATCATCCTGCAGTAAGTGGTATTTTCATTTCAGTTTGATTTTAAGAATTTTTATATTTTCCTTCTCATTTTTTCATCGACCCACTGGTCACTCAAGAGCAGTGTACGAATGCATTTGCTTTGCATTTTTCTGGTTTTTTTTCTTTTGCTATTGACATTTATTTTTATTTCACTGTGATCTGAGTAGATATAAGTAATGATTTTGACTCTGTTGTATTTATTAAGATATCATTTACAGGCCCAGCAGGCTGTGTGCTGCCCTGAAGAGGCGGAGAGGGGAGGGCGGGACTGGGCGACCAAGCAGAACTGCCGAGCTGCCCCCAACTGCAGTTCCGACCTGGTCTTCTTCAGGTTCCCTCCGGACACGGCCAGATGCCAGAAGTGGGTTGAAAATTGTAGGAGAGCAGACTCAGAAGACAAAATACCCAATCAGCGAAATAAGCATTATCGACTCTGCGCCAAACACTTTGAGACCTCTGTGATCTGTAGAACTAACTAGTCCTCATCTTCGAGATAACGCAATTCGATCTCACCAGTCATTTCAACAGTCCACACAGCAGACACAGAAAACGAATAAAAGAGTTGAGTGAGGATGAAATCAGGACACTAAAACAGAAAAAAAATAGAGGAAACCTCCGAACAAGCACAGGAAACGAACAGCAGCGCTCAGAACCAGTGCCAAAGCGGGGAACCAGCAGGATGGAGGAAGCGCCTTACGTCTAATCCTCGAAGAGGAGGAACACAGAGAGTACCTCAAGTCGTTGCATGAGATTCTGACTCTCGTGGGAAAGCAGAACATACCGTGGATGGGCACGAGGCTGATGAGATCCCAGAAGGCCTCCTTGCTCCAGACAACTTTCAGGCCTTCCTGGAGTGCCGGATCAATTCTGGAGCAGAGGTCCTGCGGAAGCGATTTGAGACCACAGCGGTGAACACGCTCTTCTGCTCTGAAGCTCAGCAGAGATAGATGCCGGAGATCTGCAAGAACCGCGTTCGGGAGGAGACACTCAGGGAAGTGAGACTCGCCCTTCTTTTCTGTCGTCACGGAAGATGTGGTGGACACAGCAGGAGTAGAGCACCCGCCCAGCTTGCTGGTGAGGTTTGTCCCTGAAGCTCACAACCTGAGGGAGGAGTTTGTGGGCTTCCTGCCGCGTGAAGCTGAGGCAGAGATTTTGGCTGTGAAATTTCACACTACAATAACTGAGAAGTGGGGATTGAATATGGAGTATTGCCGTGGTCAGGCCTACATTGTGTCCATTGGATTTTCTCCCAACATGAAAGTTGTTGCTTCCAGACTTTTAGAAAAACACCCGCAGGCTGGCTACACCCTCAGCTCTTCCAGTGCCTCGTAGGCGTGGCTGGCAAAGTCTGTCCCTGGGATCCGGGTGTCGGTGGCTTTAGGGACGATCCAGGAAGTCTGTTCTTTTTTCCACTGGTCGCCAGAGCTGCCCTTAGAACTTGACAGTGTGATCTCTGTTCTTTTCCAACAGCGAAGAGCGAGGTGAAGAACTGAAGGAGATCTGCCATCCCTAGTGGACGGGCAGGCACAGTGCCTTTGACAACTTAGTGGGTCTGCAAGCACTTGTTTTATGTTTAGATGGTGTAAACAGCGACACAAATATTAGGAGGAAGAACTGTATAGTGGGACGAGCATTTGTACTCTATAGTGCAGTGACAGATTTTGATTTCATCGTTACCGTTGTTGTTCTTAAAAACGTGTTATCTTTTACGAGAGCCTGTGGGAGGAATCTCCAGGCACAAACTTGGATGTCTTCTTTGCAGCCTGACTGCAGTACTGCATTCACTTAAGGAGGTGATGGAGAACACTGAAGTTTAGCATGAGTTTTGGTTTAAGGAAGCCACAAATTTAGCAACCAAACTTGACATTCATATGAAACTCCCAGGGAAATTCTAGAGGGGCCTGCAAGGTGACCTGGAATCTCAGCTAACCTCTGAGAGTTACTGTGAAGACACCCGCAGTGTTCCAAGAGTGGAGCACGTTATTCAGAAACTGAAAGATATATTTTCCGGGCAGCCCCTCAAAGCTCTGAAATGCCTGGCCCTGGTAACCTCGGCGATGGGGCAGCTCAAATTCAACACATCAGAGGAGCACCACGCTGACCTGTACAGTGACCTGCCCAATCCTGACACGCTCTCAGCCGAGCTGCACTGGTGGAGAATCAAGTGGAAACACTGAGGCAAAGATATCGAGCTCCCGCCCACTGTCTACGAAGCCCTCCTTCTTCCTGACATCAAGTTTTTCCCAATGCCTTGCTGAAGGTCCTGTGTATTTTCCCTGTGGTGAAAATCGAGAATGAGCGCTATGAAAATGAATGAAAACGTCTCAAGGCATATCTGCAGAACACTTTGAAAGACCAGAAGTCAAGTAATCTGGCTTTGTTTAACATAAACTTTGATATAAAACATGATCTGGATTTAATGGTGGACACATATGTAAAACTCTATACAAATAATTCAGAAACCATTGAAAATGCCTAAAAAGATTTCTAAAATGACTGTTGTTTTTGTGTTGCTGTTGGGAGAAAAGCTGTAGGTATAGTAGGTCAGTTTACCACTGCAATCCTGGCTGAGGGACCTCCAGTTGAATGCGTCACTAGCTGTTGGTAGTCCACATATCGGCCCCTGTTTGAACTCTCGTGCTTTCCATACCGGTCTGTTCTAGGAGTTGGCATTGGGAATGTCAAAATTATTGTGGATTTAGTTGTCAGGTGTTGCGTTATCAGGTCTTTTAAAAATGAATTTTGTGAGAGAATCCAGCTGTATGATGATCAGTCGCAGGAATTACAAAAGGAGTCTATGAGGTCAGCAAGCAGGTTTCGGCGTAGTTTGTTTGGAATGGAAGGACCTCAGCGGAACAAGTGATGGCAGAGCCAGGCACTGTCAACCCATTGGTTGTTGCTATTTACATCCCTTTGTTGAGCCCACATTTCCATAGCCCTTTTCACAGGTAAACTCACTTCTGCTTCACGGTGAAGACAGGCAAAGGCCACCCATACAGGTGACCAACTTGTCTGTTTTCTTGTCTTATGAGATTATGTCTACTGCCATGTCTTGATTTATAAGCAAAACCTAGTAAAATAAATGTTTTGTGGTTTATCTAAAAAAAGAAAATATTACTGTTATTTTTAGCGAATAAAATCAATTTCGTACAGTTTGTTTCAATCTAAATAAAATGTGAATTTTGTTTAAATTTCCAAAAAAAAATATATCATTTACAGCCAGCAGTGGTGGATCACACCTTTAATCCCAGCACTTGGGAGGCAGAGGCAGGTGGACCTCTGTGAGTTTCAGGCCAGCCTGGTCTACAAAGTGAGTTACTGGTCAGGCAGGACTGTTATATCAAGAAACCCTGTCTTGAAAAACCAAAACAAACCAAACAAATGAAAATGACCAAACAAACAAATGATACAATTTATAGCCTAAAATATGGTCTATGTTAGAAAATGCTCAATGGGATGCTGAGAATTTATCTTCAAGTTGTTGTTTGAAATATACTTTTTAAAAAGACTTATTTATTACGCATACAGTGGTCTGTGTGCATGTATCCCTGCACTCTAGAAGAGGGCACCAGATCTCATTACAGATGGCTGTGAACCACCATGTGGCCGCTGGGAAGTGAACTCTGGAAGAGCATCAAGTGTTCTTAACCTCGGCGCCATCTCTCCAGCTCCCTGAAATATTCTTTTTTAAATTTTAATGTGTATAGGTGTTTTGCCTACATATCTGTCTGTGGGCCACCCCCACCTTTCTAGCCCATTTGCAATAGTCTGAAGATCTCTTGCAATTTATTCTTACTTTTGTTTTGAATTATGTTTTTTTTTTTTATCTAAGAGTCAGGTCTTTTGATGACAATGAGATATTTAAGTGAAACACAATGAATGTATCTGTACATATTTATCTGTTCATGCCCAAAATGTTTATTTATACATACCCTAAGCAGTGCATATATTTATTGCTCCATGTTATTAACAAATTTGTGCTCATATTAATACATTGTAGCATGTTTTATCTAATCCGATCTTAGGTAAGGTAATTTACCAGATGAAATTTTAACTGCCTATGGATAGTGTTTGCCTTCCGTGTGCTTTGTATATTGTCTTACGTCTTTTATTTTCAGTCTCTTTGCCAGTGATTTATTTATTGTAGACAAAATCAGTCAGACCCTGTTGTGAACCCGCACAGTTGGTCTTTGTCTTATGACTAGAGAGCGCAGACAATTAGTAGATGGGTTATTTCAGGGGGGCTATTTGTTGATGCTGGTAATTTTGCTGGTTGTTTATGTTTGAATGGATTGTTTGTTCATTTCTTTCTCTCTGTCTTTTTGGAATTTGCTGGTTTTGTGAGTTCGCATGATTGACTCTTTCCTGGTTCTCCTTTATTTACGTCTTCACCTTTTTCTCAAACATGATTAAGAAAGCCATCCTTCAAACAGAACATATTGAGGCATGGCTGGAATCCCAGAGCTTGGGATTTAAAGGAACATCATGAGGATGGTGTTCAAGGCCATCCTCAGTGATACACTGACACAACTTAGTGCGGTGGTTCTCAACCTGTGGGTAACGACCCCTTTGGGTGTCAAACAACCCTTTCACAAAGATCACCCTTGGTAAACACAGATATTTACATTGTAATTCATAACAATAGCAACACTGCAGTTATGAAGTAGCAATGAGAATAATTTTATGGCTGGGGTCACCACAACATCAAGAGCTGTGTTAAGGGTCACAGCATTAGGAAGGCTGAGGACCACTGCTTTAGTGTCGGCTTCGTTTCCATTCTATTTTCTTTCACTCATCACCAGGCCTGCTTGCTGCTAGGCTTTCACCACACACGTCTCAGTTTTATTTGCTATCACAGGATCCACTTGCTGTCCCTGGAAAGCACCCAACTGTGGGAAAAGCCCAGTACAGTCCAGGCAGAAACACAAGGCCGACACTCGGTCACATCACACCATAGGCCTCTGCAGGAGGCCCTGCCCTTCTGTCTGGGAAAGCATGCATGGGCAGAAGTCTGTGCAGACACTAGAAGATCTTATGTCACATGTCTCTGCACATAGGCATAATTATACTCTTCATATTAGGAATGACTACAGCTATACCTTCATGGTTAAGTATTCTCATCTCTTTAGAAAAGTGGTCACTCTGACCTACAGGGGACCAGACATACATGTGGTGCACACACATACATGGGAGCGCTAACATAAACCCACAAAATTAAATACATTTTATAATAATATAAGATGATAACACAAAATTAAAACTACAATTATATACTACCACATAACTATTAAAATGATCCATGCGAACACCTCACAACTTACAAAGTGCCAGGGAGGATGTGACAAACTGGAATCTGGAATACTGCGGGAGGAAATCTGAAGCACACAGTGACTTAGAACTGAGTCTGGTAACTTCTTCAAAACTTAAACCTTGGGCTGGAGAGAGGGCTCCGTATTTAAGGCTTCATGCTGCTGTTGCGGAGGACCTGGGTTACATTTCCAGGACACACACAGGTTCATAACTTTGAAGTGGCAACATGCACAAGTGATCAGCACCTGAGCTTTCCCACAGAAATTTCGGGATGGGAAGGACCTACTACAGTGATGAGACCAGATGGTCCCTCTCCCAGGAAACCACGTGAGCAACAACTCGGGAATGGCATGCAGCACAAGGAAGGGTGCTGGGGACTTGAATTCCTTCCTCAGAAAATGGCTTTCTGCAGAGCCTCAATTGTTGAAGACTGTCCTGTTTTTTTTTTTTTTTTTTTTTTTTTTCTGCTTGGCACAAGCTAGGGTCATCTGAGAACAGGGAACCTCTATTGTCAAAGTGCCGCCATAAAATAATCAAGGGTTATTTTTTAAAAATTAAAAATTGATGTAGGTGAGCCCAGCTCTTAGGGGGGTGGTGCTACCCCCCCCAGGTCAGCTAATCCTGGCTGAGTAACCTTGAGGAGCAAGCCAGTAAGCAGTGTTCCTCCATGGCCTCTGCTTCGGTTTCTGCCTTGAGTTCCTGTCTTGAATTATGCTTTTACTGGGAAATGTAAGATGAAATAAACCCTTTCTTCCTCAAGTTGCTTTCGGTCATGGTTTATCACAGTAATCAAAGCTCTAAGACAGAGATACTTAACTCAGTGCAGAAGGCTATGGCTGTACCCATTGAATACAACACCCAAAGAACCTGTACTCAAGGACTGCTCAGGGCACTTGTGCACACTAACAACACCGTCCAGAAAAGCCCGTGTTACACAGTGCCACAGGTGAGCAGGCAAACACACACAAGACTCATAGCTCTGGCTCTGAAATAATAGCAATGAAGTGCCTGTCCACATACTTGGAGTCAGGAATCTCAGTGCAGGCATGAAGGATTCTCCTGAAGACTCCAGCCGAGGGATGTCACGGGTTCCAGAAGGTATAAGTCCTAAAGTGAAGAACAGGACAGGGGAATGCCATACCGAGTCAGAGTGATGTAACTCATGGTAAACCACAGGAAAGAAAACTAACGGCAAAGACCCCTGGAGAGATGGTGAAAAATAATCCACCAAATCGTGTGTATATTAGTGCCACAATTCCTGTCACAGGCAGACCCAAGTCACCCAGAGAACAGTAGTACCTGGGTCATAGGAATGCCGCGTATTTACAGTGTCATGGAGAGGCCACCAGTGTGAACTATATGAAGCTACCATAAGATTCCTCACCCCAGGCTGCTTCCTATGTCCATTTGCTGTACTTCAGAGAAAGAAGATGGAAGTGTACCAAGCCCAGGTCTTCCACATGCATTTCCTGCTCCAGGACAGTGGGGAAAGAGTCAATGGTCCATGGACCAGTTTGGGAAGGAGACATCTCTCTCTAGAAAGAAGCCAAGCCAGACAGGATACTCTTACAGAATGGGGTAGGGGGGCTTACCCAATGAGGACATGAGAACAAAGACCTCCATCATCACGTGGTGGTACAGACGCCTCTGAGGGTCATCAAGCAGTGTCCACTCCTCCTTCGAGAAGTAGATAGCCATGTCGCTAAAGGTCACAGAACCCTGTCACAACAGAGATTATTGAGTTAAGACAAAAATGTCTCCTTCCCCTGGACTTTTGACATCCCAAAGACAGCCCCTCCCACTTAGCTTTCTTCTCCAGAGGGCCCCAGGCTCTTGACCCATTGACAGTCTCTACTCAAGGTTGCAGTGACCACAGCATTCAGCACCAGCCACGAGAGGCAGATAGACAAATGAAATTCATCCAGTCTTGACATCTGTCGTGGGAAGTTCTACCTTTCTAAAAATTTATGTAGGTTCCTCTACATTATGCTAACCAGATTTGTGCAGATCTGAGTGCTGTTCTCCACTATAGCCCTAGCACGGGAGCTTGGAGTCCATCTATTCATTTTCCCTCTTATTCTGCACATCACTCTTCAAAATGTCTTTCAGTTTCCCATTTTAGTGTTCAAACCCACAGCTTCTCATTTACTGTGCTACTCCCAAGCGCTGCCTTCCACCACATCCAGCAGATGCCCAGCACACCTAGGGCTTCTGAGCATTCCTAGTCCGTCTCACTTCCAGGCATTTCCTAAAATCCACCGCTGGAACTTGAATACCTCTGACTCTTAAGGGAGTGGTTTCTATAAAAGCAGCCTATCCATATAATTCCTGCTCTGGTCTCAGAGACCTTAATTTTTATTTATTTGCTTTTATTTTATGTGCATTGGTGTTTTACTTGCATATATGTCTGTGTGAAGATATCAGGTTTCACACCGGATAGTTGTGAGCCACCATGTGGGTGCTAAGAATTAAACCCGGGATCTCTGGAAGAACAGCCAGTGCTCTCAACCACTGAACTCTCTCTCCAGCGCTGAAATCTTATATTCTATACTCATCTTCCATGGAATTCAGACATAGGGTAGGCGAATAACAAGTAAAGAGTTCCACTATCTTCCCAGACATCACTTATCAGGGAATTGACGAGTGTGAGTTCCTGGGGCACCCTCCACTTACTTCTTCAGAGTTAGTCGATGCCTTTGTACTTACTGGAACCTGTGGGTAAAGGTTTGAGTAAAATGCAATTGTGTTGGCATCCTGAAGGACCATCCAAGCCCCCCCTCATACCCCAGTCAGGTTTATCTATGTTGAGCTTCAGACCTCAACGAGGTCTCTTATTTTCTGTGTGCCCTTGGATCAACTCCTCAGTGCTGTCTTCTGGAAAACGGGAATGAGCATGACATCCATTCCTTGACAGCAATACTGTCCCTTTTAAAATTTATTTATTTATTATGTATACAGTGTTCTGGCTGCATGTACGCCTGCAAGCCAGAAGAGGGCACCTGATCTCATCACAGATGTTGGTGAGCCATCATGTGGTTGCTGGGAAATGAAGGCAGAAGCCGAAAGAGCAGCCAGTGCGCATAGTCACTGAGGCATCTCTCTAGTTCGATGGCAGTACTATTGTACTGCACTCTGTCCTACATGTCAAGTACTCTGTGCAGTGCCTTCCTGGATGTATAATACTGTAGGCGAGACTTTTAGAACTGCCAGGTCCACCTACTATTACAGTTCCAGGGTTCACAGCTGGTTAAGGTTGGCGCTTACCTTTCTCCTCTGGTGGCAAACATGGCACTTCCTGCACTATCGAAGGTATCCTGTAGGGATGAAGCTTCCCGGTGAGTGTGACGCCATGGCTTATGACTCAAGTGTGATGTGTTTTCAGCACCAGGGTCTTACTGTCAAGTTTTGGCAGGCAGCCAAGAGCACTGACAATAGCCTGTAATGTTCGGTGGCCTATGGTACCTCATTGGCCAACAACTCCAAAAGTAGTGACCATGCTTTTTATTTGGTAGTCTGTGGTGTCTAGTCTGGCGTGGGTGCACTATTTCCCAGTATGCTGGTTAGTTTCTGTCAGCTTAAGACAAACTTAGCCATATTTAGCAACAGGGACTCTCAACTGAGGAATTGTCATCAGATTGTTCTGTGGGCATTTGTATGGGGGATTTCCTTGATTGATTGGTGTGGGAGGACTCAGCCCACCGTGGACATTGCCACCCCTGTACAGGTGGTACTCAGTAATGTAAGAAGCAAGCTGAGCATGCCATGGGGAGCCAGCCAGAAAGCAACGTTTCTCTGTGGTTTCTGTTCCAGTTCCTGCCTTGAGTTCCGCCCTGACTCCCTCAATGATAAACTATGCAATGGAAGTATAAGCCAATGGGTTGGCTAGTTTTATGGCAACTTGACACAAGCTAGAGTTATCTGAAGGAAGGGCAACGCAGTTGAGAAATTGCCTGCATAATATTGACTGTAGGGCATTTTCTTAATTAGTGATCGATAGGGGAGGGTACAGCCCATAGTGTGTGGTACCCTATGTTCTCTCTCTATATATAAAAGCTAGCTGAGCAAATTATGAGGAGTAAGCCAATAAGCAGCAGCCCTTCATGACCTCTGTTTCAGCTTCTGCCTCCCTGCCTTGTGGGGGTTCTTGTCCTGACTTCCTTTGATGATGAACAGTGTTGTGGAAGTGTAAGCCACATAAACCCTCTCCTCCCAAGCTTCTCTGGTGTCTTGTCACAGCAACACAGATTCCAAGACAGCCGAATAAAGCCTTTGCTCCAGGGTTTGTTTCTATCATGGTCTTTATTACAGCAAGAAAACAAACACACCCCATTATAGAGTCATTGTGTGTGTGTGTGTAAGCTTCTATAATAGTGGGTTTCTATGTGAGTTTTTTTTTTGTTTGTTTGCTTGCTTGTTCATGTTTTTGAGACAGAGACTCTTTACATAGCCCTGGCTATTCTGGAACTCACTATGTAGAGCAGGCTGACTTTGATCCTACAGAAATTCACCTGCCTCTGCCTTCCAAGTGCTGGACTTACAGGCATGAGCCACCACACGTAGCTCCTATATGATTTCTCAAAAAGTCTTTAGTGATGTTTTTCTCTCCCTCAGTCTCCTCTTTACCCTTACCTCCCACCCCACCTCAATTTAACCTCTATTGTCCCATGTTTCCCTTTATACTACTACATCCTGTCTCCCCTCCCTTGAAAGCCCCCCACCTGTCAATTTTCTGACCACTCTGGGTACTCCAAATGTAACATACACATCTGATTCAAAGTTAACATCCACAAATGAAGAAAAATATCACATTTCTATTTCTGGACATGGGTTACCTCACTCCAAATGACTGTTTCCAACTCCATCTGTTTTACCTGTGAATTCCATAATATCCCATTGTGTAAATGTAGTACATTTTCCTTATCAAGTATCAGTTGAGGAGCATCTAGGCTGTTTCTATTTCTGGATATTGTGAACAAAATGGCAAGAACAAGGATTTACTAATCAATGACTTTCTGACCGAACTTACGTCCTGCCTCACAAGATGAACCCCAACGCTGACACCACTGTGGGGCCACAAGTCTCTGTGTCTTCTACACGGACATGGTATTAGACGGACTCTCAATGCCTCCATAGATCAGTCATCTCTCAACCCTCATCATCGAAGCTTCTATTTGCAGAAAATGGCAGTCAACAGGATGGCCTACAACTAGCGAAGATGCAAAGAATAAGGAATTTTGGAAGGCCAAGCCCTGCGCTAAGCCCTATTCCCGTGGCTCAGACATCACTGGGAAAGGGAGAGTAGAAAGAATGTAAGAGTCAGAGGTAGTGGAGAACAATGAGGAAATGGTGTTTTCTAGACAGGGCAAGGCAGCTGCACATGAACTCACGACAATTGTGACAGCAAACATAAGAGCTGGGTGTGGTCAAGCCAGACTGTGGAGAGGGACAGTAGATACAAAGTCCACTCCTAACAAAAGAGCTATTGACAACTGATGGTTGCTGGGAGAGCAAAAGTCTGTTTTCTGTAAGAGAATAGTTCTTGGTAAAGCAACCAAGCTCTGGTAGGCAGCCATACACCCAAGAGTAT
>NW_026068157.1:518674-520767 GCF_014885135.2 Alexandromys fortis | reverse complement strand
ATATGCACATATATATATATGTTATATATATAACACAAACTGGACTCGATGGTTTGGATAAAGAAGTGGGGTGCATCTGGGAGGACCTAGAGGAGGGGATGAATATGATCAAAAGACAGTGAAAGAAATTCTCAGAGAACTGAGGATTTTTCCCTCAAAAGCAAATATGTGGGCATGCTTTTATAAAACATGCTTTTGTTTTATATGCACTTATTTAAGGATGTGATATTTGGGGCCAGAGATATGGCGCAGCTATTAAGAACACTGGTTACACTGGGTGGTGGTGGCTCAAGCCTTTAATCCTAGCACTCAGGGGGCAGAGGCAAGCGGATCTCTGTGATTTCGAGGCCAGTCTGATCTACAAGAGCTAGTTCCAGGACAGTCAAAGATACACAGAGAAACCTTGTTTCTAAAAACAAAACAAAAAAAGCCAAAACAAACAAACAAACAAGAACACTGGCTGCTCTTCCAGAAGACCTAGGCTTGATTCCTAGTGTTCACGTGGTAGCTCAAATTGTAGCAGCAATCTCAGGAAATCCAATACCACCTCTGGCCTCTGTAGGCTCCATGCACACATGTGGTGCACAGACATACCTGCAGGCAAAACACCCATACACAGAAAAACAAGCAAGGAAACAGACAGATAAAAAATTGTGATACTTGACACACTAGGCTTTAATCAAGTGCAGAACATGTTTTCAAGAAATTGTTAAGGGCTCATAATAATGTTATTTCCATGCTGTTTTAATTGCCCATTTGTGTGTGAATCTCGACCAAACACCGTCAAGTTCAGAGTGAACAAATACAGGGGCTGAACCTGAGAAATCAGGCTCTGGGCTTCAGCTACCTGCCTGGTGTGCACCCCAACGAGGGAACTCTGCTGAAGGTCCTTCCACAGAAACAGGGGGCCATCCCTCTGCATAAGGCTAAGGAGGTGAGGCACAGATAGGGTACTCATGCCAACTGCATGACTGACCTTCCTTTTCACCACAGGGAGTGGCCATGAAGGCCTGCTGAGTCATATCTATCCCACCAATAGCCATGTCTCAATCACAATCTAGAATGCTGATACTCTAGGGATGTCCAGTCCTGCAGACACCAGCCAGTACCACATCAGATCACAGGACTCCATTCTTGGAGCTGCCTGTGGCTCAGCTGTAGCGTACCAGCTGACAGCAAAGGGCTGGGGATGAGGTTCAATACAGAGGGCTTGAAGATCCTGGGTTACAGTCTCAGGACCACAAGCTAACAATAAACCTTCAGCTTTTCTTTCTCAGCCCGGAGCTGAGTGGGTAAGGAAAACAGCAGTGGCAGACAGTGAAGCCGGCAGATATCCCAGGCAGTGATGACCCAGACTGGGCAATGTGGGACAGGAGAACCTAGGTGGAGCCCAAGGGGAAACTGGACGCAGTCTATGGGGATTTTTTTCTTGGGGAGGGAAAACGTGAGATCTGAGACCTATAAAGTTAATCCAGGCCTGGGTCGGTAAGATGGCTGGTGGGTAAAAGAGCTGCAGAAACCAGACGATCTGAGCTCAATTCCCAGATCCCGCGTGAAGGTAGACGGAGAGAAACACACCAACGGAACTTGTTCTATGTGCTCTGCCTGTGTACGATAGCATGCCTGGACCCCACCCCTCCCACTCACACACAGACGTGGTGGCCCGTGTTGGAG
Source organism: Alexandromys fortis (assembly GCF_014885135.2). Classification (NCBI taxonomy): domain Eukaryota; kingdom Metazoa; phylum Chordata; class Mammalia; order Rodentia; family Cricetidae; genus Alexandromys; species Alexandromys fortis. Next base: position 519,093 of record NW_026068157.1, on the reverse strand, counting down.
CTGAGCAAACTTCTTCGAGTTCAAGGCCAGCCTGATTCAGATAACAACTCCCAGAAGAGCTAGGGCTACACAGTGAGACCCTGCTTCAAACAAAAAGAGAAAATGGGAAGTAAAGAAGGGAGGGAAGGTAGGTAAATTGGTAGTTCAAGGAACAGACCATGGGGGCACATGTCTGTAATCTCAGCGTCTGGGAGGCTGCAACAGGAGGATTATGAATTTGAGGCCAGCCTGTGTTACACTCACGAATCTTCCCAGGTTCGTTAGTGGACGTGTCTGAAAACCCCATGCCATGGAGAAAGTTTGGACAGCCAAGCTTTTATTGAACACTAGGACGACGGGGCAGGAGGATTGAGGTGGGGAAGTGGGGAGAGAGAGAGAGAGAGAGAGAGAGAGAGAGAGAGAGAGAGAGAGAGAGAGAG
>NW_026068157.1:509145-517925 GCF_014885135.2 Alexandromys fortis | reverse complement strand
TTTGTTAAAGTCCGAGGAAGCGCCCGTTTTCATTGGCTGAGCCCCTCTGCTGCGCTGTCTCTTCTGGGTAATGTAGTTCAAATAACGTGCACCCCGAAGAGAAGGACATAGCCATAGAGGCAGAAGCTATAGAAGCGATATGTAAGGAGTTAAAGGCACTCCTGCAGACACTGTGGTGGTTACAGATGCGCCGGTGTTTCCATTTCCCTGAGCATCAAGGGTGGATTCCTGGGTCTGAATCCGATATGCATTCCCAAGTTTCCCTTCGCACGGGGCTGCTCAGCTTAAAAGCTAATGGTGACAATGCCATATCTGCTGTGTAAAAATGCGAAAACATTCTGAATTCTGGAAAGAGGTCTCCGAGATTCCGAAGTGTGCCCTTCTTTCTCCTCCGCCCGTATTCCTGTCTTTTCTCACGGGCCTAGGATGTGTTCATTATGGCAGATACTCATACACGGTCCTCCGTATCCTTTCCTCTTCTGTATTCAGTATCCCACTCTCTCTGAATTCACAACCCACTCCCCGCAGGTGGGCATCCTGCTGCCATGCTGTGGTAGAAGAGATGCTAAACCTTCCTTGTATGTTATTCCGCTCCCTCAGACTCCACTATCATTTCTCTGATCCTCCTGATTCTCATCTCTGTACGAAGTGATGATCAAACTTCATAGGTTCAAGGGGACTCCAGAAGGCAAGAGATAATGAAAGGTTCTTATCATTCTGGAATATTCCGAAACTGGATGGTGAGTGTAGATCCTGGAAAGGGTGGGCCCCGATATTGCTACTGACTATGTGTTATGGTAGAGAAAGGTCTAACCATTTTGTCCTTTCTGCAACGGTCTTCATTTTCTATTCCGCCTCCCTTCTGTTATGAGGAAGTGTGGTGATGAGGTGTGGTGGGCACAGTAAAGCACTGGAACAAAGAGTGAGAAGCCCCCTCCCTTCTTAAATCAAGCATAGTAGATAAATCATTAAATTGGGTGTGGTGACCCAGGTTTTTAATCCCAGCACTCAGGGGAAGCAGAGGCAAGCAATCTCTGTGAGGATAGCCTGATCTACATAGTGAGTTCTAGGCTAGTCAGGGCTATATAGGAAGACCGTGTCTCAAAACCATAATTAATAATGATGATGATGATGATGATGATGATGATGATAGTGATTACTGGGTGGTAGTGGTGCATGCCCTTAATCCTAGCACTCAGGAAGCAGAGGCAAGAATCCCTGTGAGTCTGAGGCCAGTTTGGTCTATCCAGGAAGCTCCATGACAGATAGGGCTACACAGAGAAATTCTGTCTTCAGAAACCAAAATAATATATAATAACAATAGATTAAATCATTGTCTTGAAACATATTAGAAAAGTAGATTCTAGTCAGGCAGTGGTGGTGTATGCCTTTAATCCCTGCATTTGGGAGGCAGAGGCAGGTGGATCTCAGTGAGTTCGAGGCCAGCCTAGTCTACAGAGCTAGTTTCAGGACAGGTTCCAAAGCTACACACAGACACCCGGTCTTGAAAAACAAAAAAACAAACAAAAAATATATATAAAAGGAAGGAAAGGAAAAGTAGATTCTAGACTATTCTACTCTGAAACATAAAGTGGAGCTGGTCACCATGGCATGGGCCTTAACAGAAAAATCTGATATACATATACATATGGTCATAGCAAAATTCATAGAGTATAGAAAACTCTGCAAGAAATTCAGAATCCGGAGATAAGAGGATATCACCTGGAGAGTTCCACACAGATAGTAGGGAAGGTTATAAAGACTTCAATGAATGAAACCATTGAGTCCATTTCTAGGGACTTTTCCAGGTATGTGAGGGAGTACAAGAGACCCTTGGGCATTGTTCCATCTCAAGTGGCTGAACCTGAAGACCATCTGTTAACTAGAACTAACCCAATGTGCAGGGAGCTGGAGAGTTGATGCACTGGTTAAGAGCACTTGGTGGTCTTGCAGAGGGCCCTGGTTTGATTCTCAGCACCCGCATGGTGGCCCATAACTGTTTGTAACTCCAGTTCCAGGGGATCCATTGCCCTCTTCTGACTTCTGAGGGCACCAAGGAACCAGACATGTACATAGTTCATATATGGTGCATATATGCAGATAAAACATTCAGACACATGAAATGATAAAATAAATAAATCTAAAGAAATTAAATACAATGTACAAACTTCATAGGAATAATTATTTTATTTTAGGAACATTTTATTGAATGTGCAAACACATTAAAATACAGAAATAGATTTTGAAGTGGCTTAATATTGCTGTAGGATTAAACAAATGGGTTACATAAACAGACTAAAACACTATGCATGTGTCGAATTATAAGAATACCATCATAGAAATAACACACCACTTACTTTTCATTGCCATTCTCTTCAAATAAAAATTTCTCCTTGTTAAATTCTCATAAATCTCCTAAAATTTGTGCAATAAATTCCAGGCCACATCCTTAAACAATAAGAAGTTGGGTTGAATGAGTTTTCTCCAAGCTCCAGTGTCTTCAGATTGTATTTAGACTGCCCTTGTGAGGGCCCTTGCAGGTGGTCACAGCAGGAAGAGACCCAAGAAGAGGTGAGAAGGAAAACTTAGATTGACTGTCAACCCGATCAAGCCTTCGGGGAGGCTGATCTCATACTGTTTATTCCCAACAAATTTAAACACTTAAATTTAGGGGAAGGTAAGTTTTCCTGGTGTAACACAATCCCCTGTGCACAGGAAGCTGTATTTACATTGGAAGTTGACTCAGGATACACGTCATGTCATTTCTTCCAAAGAGGTGAGTTCTAGAGATAGGCTACCTGCAACTAGCTGAAGGTCCTAAGGAAGGGTCTGGCCTGGCCTTGGTCATACAGATAGCAAAGAAATCATTTTTGGGCTATTAGCCACCTCTGGTCCTGGTTGTAGGAGCTTGATATGGCCTTGCCTAACAAATAATCTGGATGACCTGGCTATTAATTACTTCCAATTCCCTGCTTTCTGACAAAACAGCTTTTATGTCCTTCCCTTTGAAAGAACAATCCTGGATGCTTGATATTCTTGGTTTCCCTGGAGATCTGTAGGTACAAGGACCTTTGTGCTCCCAATACCCCTGAACTCTTAAAAATACCCCTTTATTTTCCTTCAGTCCGTCCGTCCGTGTGTGTGTGTGTGTGTGTGTGTTTAATTGTTGTTTTTAGAAGGTCATATGTAGCCGTGGGTCAATCAGACTTGCTAGGTAGCTAAGGATGACCTTGAACTTCTGATGCACTGCCTCTACTTTTTGAGTATGTGGGTCACTCCTTTGCAGTGGTATCGACAGAGCTGTGCACACTAGGCAAGAATTATAGCAAACAAGTTCGACGTCCAGCATCTCCCAGCAGCTTTTGACATCACCATTATGTTGGTCTATTCTTAAAGTATTTGGTTTATTGATGTATCGGTGAGTTGATGTGTTGGTGGATGTCCACGTGTTTGCACCTCCGAGTTTGCCAGTGAATAATATGAGACAGACCAAGGTTTCAGACCCTTTAGAACCGGAGTGGCAGGGGTTTACAGGAAACCATGTTTGTTCTGTGGTTGCTGGAATTGGAACACCAGTCATCATGGTTGCTAAACAGACACTAAAATGAAGAAGGACACTTAAAAGAAATCCCACACTAGCTCAGAATTGAGATAGTAGATGGTTATTCGTTTAGGGGTAAACTCACAAATCAGAATCCTCTGCTGGAATGGTGAACAGCAACTGAATCCACAGCCAGGAAAGAGGCCAGACGCATGCTTTTCATTGGCATAGATATCATAAGAGGCCACACCCAAGTGGGCGGGTAACTTAAAGTCTACCAGCTGTAGGATTTCCTACCTCACCAAAGTTTACATTCCTACTGACCTCCAAGGGTACCAAGCTCTGGGGCCATTGGTGCACAGTTCTGCTTATGGGTTCGCTGACTATTGTGCTCAACATGGAGCAACGAAAGGAAAGTGGACAAATGAACTCAAGCTTGATGCTTGACACAGTGTCACTGCTCTCAACCAGTTCACTCACATGAGGCCCCCACATCATGTGTCCCATTATAACCAGGTTTCAGCTGCCACTCTCTGTCCCCCAGGGGCCATGTATACTCCTTCTCAACATGCACATCTCTCTTGTTCTGAACCTCTCTTTTCATCTTGGTATACAAGATTCAGCTCAGGCTACTGTACAAGTCTTAAGCTATGCTTTCCAGTTGTTTACAACACAATGGATAGCTCACATTTTCTGAGCATTCCCAATTTGTTACATCCAGGCATTTAACATTTTAAATTTATCGTCTGTATTTTATGTATGGGTGCTCTACCTGCATGTATGACCATGTGCTAGAAGAGGGCATCAGACTCTATTATAGATGGTTGTGAGCTGCCATGTGGTTGCAGGGTATTGGACTCTTAGGAGCTCTGGAGGAGCAGCTGATGCTCTTAAATGTTCAGCCATCTCTCCAACCCACCACATCCAGGCAGTTTGTATAGTGCACCATGGGAACTCTAATACCTCCGAATCTCAAGACAGGAGTTGTCAGAGATGGGCACTTCTCCATATAATCCTGCTGCTGACTCGTTGGCTTTCCATTCTGTGATCGCCTTCCACGGAAATCAGAGGGAACAAGAGCCGTAAGAGAAGCAGAGCATCCTGGGACACTAGAGTACCAGAGATAACTCAAGTGGGGACCGGGGAGTGTGCGTTCCTGAGGCACCCTCCGCTTATCTCTTTACAGTGGGGAGGTGTCTTTGCATTAAAAGGAACTGGTGGTAAAACACGGCTGTGGATAGCAATGATGCTGGCGCCACCAAAGACCACCCAAACCCTCCCTCATACGTGCAGGCTGGTATACTGTCATTTTGTCCTCAGTCCTCAGCGAGGTCTCAGACTGTGTGCTCTTGAACAAGGCAACAAACTCCTGCATGTTACCCTCTGGAATATGGGAATAAAATGACACCCCTACACTAAAGGCAGTATTACTGTGTCAAACTAAGTCCTATGTGTATTTGGATGAAAAAAAATAAAATAAAAGGTTTTATTGTAGATGTGAGGGAGAGCACAGCCAGAGGCAGAGACAAGAGTGAACAGAACCCTGGAAGAGCCTGCGAAGAGAAGGGGGAGGGGTAGGGGAGAGGGGAGACGGGAGGGGAGCTGCCCAGCAAAAGAAATATCCTGGGCCAAGAGACTGGCCAAGATCATGGCATAGTCAAATTGGCTGAGTTATATAGGGGCCAGAGAAGCTGAGAGAGGGAAGTCCAGCCTAATATCTGGGTTGGAGAGTTCAGGGGAGGGGGCAGGGTATGCCAGCCTGGAAGGCCTTGTAACTGAAACAGACTGAGAACCTGGGAGGACCTAGGCCAGTTTCTACTTTGATGTGTTAATGGCCAGTTCATTTAGCCTTTTGTCCTGGATTAGAGACCTAGCAGTAGGGTCTCTCTCCCCATACATATCATTTGATTTCTATTAAGAATTCCAATGCAAGTAACCAGGCAGGTTTTAGAAATATATGGCTTTATTTTATATACATTTAATCTGCAATGTGATATCTAACAATTACATTTTTATAAAGGTTGGGTGAGGTGGCACATACCTTTTTTAATATTTTTTTCTTTTTTTTTAAATTTATTTATTTATTAAAGATTTCTGTCTCTTCCCCACCACCACCTCCCCATTTCCCTTCCCCTCCCCCAATCAAGTCCCCCTCCCTCTTCAGCCCGAAGAGCAATCAGGGTTCCCTGCCCTGCGGGAAGTCCAAGGACCACCCACCTCCATCCAGGTCTAGTAAGGTGAGCATCCAAACTGCCTAGGCTCCCACAAATCCAATAGGTGCAGTAGGATCAAAAACCAGTGCCATTGTTCTTGACGTCTCAGCAGTCCTCATTGTCTGCTATGTTCAGCGAGTCCGGTTTTATCCCAGGCTTTTTCAGACCCAGGCCAGCTGGCCTTGGTGAGTTCCCGATAGAACATCCCCATTGTCTCAGTGTGAGGCACACATCTTTTAATCTCAGTGCCCTGCCATTGGAGACAGAATCAGGTAGAAGTCTGTGAGTTCAAGGCCACATTGGTGTAGGTAGCCCTGGCAAGCTCCAAGCCAGTTAGGGAGGGCTTCACAATCAGATGCTTTGATTAAAGAAAAGAAAAGGAAAAAAAAAGTGTTTATTTTTAAGTAATTGTTAAGGACTCATAATAATGTTATTTCCATGCTGTTTGAATCACCCGTTTGTGTGTGAATCTCGACCAATATAGTTCAGAGTGAGTAAACACAGGGACTGATCCTGAGAAATCAGGCTCTGGGCTTCAGCTACCTGCCTGGTGTGCACCCCAAGAAGGGAACTCTGCTTAGGGTCCTTCCATGGGGACGGGAGACCATCCCTCTGCATAAGGCTGAGGCGCTGAGGCACAGATAGGGTACTCGTGCCAACTGCATGACTGACCTTAGTTCTTTCTCGGCAGGGAGTGGCCATGAAGGCCTGCTGAGCCAAACCTGTCCCACCAATGTCTCAGTCACAACAGGTAATCCTCACACTCTAGGAATATCCAGGCCAGCAGCCACCAGCCAGAAGGTGCCTGCATCAGCTGTTACACCTCGCCTGTTCTGCGCCATGAGGAAGGAGAGAGACAACACTTATGGTTCCAAAGACTTTACTAATCCACTACAATAGGAAGTCTGGTGTGGTGGCACCCCCCCCTACAAGCTTGGGAGGTGGAGGTAGGAGGATCAAGAGTTCAAGGTCAACCTCAGCTACATAATAATTCACCACAGTATGTGGGTCACTGACTGAACAGGGCTGCAGGGCTGTTTCTCCTGACAGCCCCAAGTAGGCCAGAAGCAGGGTTTACAAGTAGAAAAATCACAAATGTTTGTTGCCAAGTTACAGTTACAATTTTCACCAATCAGAATTTAGAGATTAGGGATTTCTTTGAGTGTTCCTGTGGTCAGTAGATATATAATGCAAGCCTTTCAGTCCAACCAATCAGGTTCATTTGTTCCTTCGTGGTTGGGAACAGCCATGATGTTTCTAAAGGACTAAAGACGCATAATGACTGTCTTTAAGAAGGAGGCTGGTCAGCTATTGGAAAGTTCTTCCTTCCCCTAGGCTTTGGAAACCTGAACTTTGGTGCACCCGACAGGTAAAATGTCTGAAGTCAAAATGTGAGTACTTAGGCCAAGTGCTTTTGCCTGTTCCCTTCCAGTGGAGAAAGTTCCACTCTCCAGCTCCTTCTCACCTCTTGTTTCAATCAAGTCCACCTAAAATGAAAAAAAAAATCAATTTTAAGAACTATTTCTATTTTCTTTGTAAGAGTGTCTGCCTGCATGTATGTATATGCAGCACATGCCTGGAGGCTCTGTGGAGGCCAGAAAAAGGTGCCAGGTGTCATGGAACTGGAAGGACAATTTGTGTGAGCCCCAAGTGGAACTGGAAACTGAACCAAGGTCCTCTGCTAGAGCAGCAAATGCAGCTGGGTTTGGGTGTGGTAGTGCACACCTTTAATCCCAGCATTCCAAAGGCAGAGGTGGGGGGCATGGAAGAAATGACTAAGCTGGGTGTGGTGGCTCACCTCACCTCTGTAACACCAGCACCCTGAAGTTATCGACACACACACACACACACACACACACACACACACACTAAAATCCCATACAAAAATTAAACAACTAAGCCCTACGTGGTGAGGCTCACCGTTGGCGCTTCTTCAACCAAGTTCAAGGCTAATCTGGTCCACAGAACAAGTTCCAGAACAGCCAGGGCTACATAGAGCGTCCCTGTCTCAAATACCACCAAACAACACCAAAATTCCTTCTGGAAGGTGTAACACTCCAGAACAGTAGTTCTCAAGGAGTGGGTCTGGAGCCCTTTGTGGGTGGAATGACCCTTTCACGGGGGTTACCTAAGACCATCGGAAATCATCGTAAATGACTGATATTTATGTCACAACCCATAACAGTAGCAAAATTACGGTTATGGAATGGCAATGGAAACAGTTTTGTGGTTGGGAATCACCACAGCATGAGGGACTCTATTAAGGGGTCACAGCATTAGGAAGGCTGAGAACCACTGCTCTTGCACACACATGTCAAAAGTGGGAATCCAGGGAAAGCGATTGGCTAAGGGGGAAAAGGAACTGTCTGAATGTAATCAGCTGCAATCACGCAGTGGAAGGAACAAACTGATGTTGGCAAAGGGTATTCTGGCCTGGACAAGTGCAGGGACACACATACCAATGACACCCCCCCCCTTTAAAACTGAGTAAAAGCTCATGATTTTACTGTCTTCTTAACAAAATCAGCTGAGCCTGGCGCTTGCCACATTGCTTGCCCAAAGTCCAGTGGGTCTTAGCAACAGTCACATGTTTACAGATATTGGCCAGAAAGCAAATACAATTTTAAAAGAATAAAATTAGTAGGTAAAAATGGGAGCCATGTAAGGCTGGATCACTAGGAGGGGACATCAACCCAGTGCCCAGGATCACGACCCAGACCCTAGGTGTTAGTATTCAGGCATCTGTACTGGCCTGCCCTTTGGGTTCTGACAGGCTAGGTCCACAGCTGTAGCCACCCCCTGTGTGCATTCACTATGTTCCCTTTTAAAAGGTCACTGCCCACCATGCCATGGGGACGCAATGCTTTTAATCCCAGCCCTTGGGGGAGGCAGAGACAGGCAAATCTCTGTGAGTTCGAGGCCTGCCTGGTCTACAAGAGCTAGTTCCAGGAATGGCTCCAAAGCTACAGAGAAACCATATCTCGAAAAACCAAAAAAAAAAAAAAAAAAAAAAAAAAAAAAACAAA
>NW_026068157.1:502378-508500 GCF_014885135.2 Alexandromys fortis | reverse complement strand
AGGGAGTAAGGGAGGGAGGGAGGGAGGGAGGGAGGGAGGGAGGAGAGGAGAGGAGAAGCAGTGTGTAAGGAGGTAAGGAGTTAACGGGACTCTTGGAGATAGAGTGGAGGTTACACATGCACCCGTATTCTCATTTCATTTCCCTGGGAAGCCCAGGTCCCTCTGAAGAGCATCCTCCCCCCAGTAAGGTGGTTTCCTGGGTTGAATTGCGTTGCTCTTCCCCAGATTTCCTTTAGCATGGGGATGAACACTATAAACATTATTCTTGACGTCATTTCTGATGTGTAACAATGAGAAGAGTCTGAATTCTAGAGACCAGTGGCGAAATATTCCAAATTGTCCTTCCTTCCTTCCTTCCTTCCTTCCTTCCTTCCTTCCTTCCTTCCTTCCTTCCTTCCTTTCTTCCTTCCTTCCTTCCTTCCTTCCTTTCTTCCTTTCACAATAATTCCTTTGTTTTATTTGCAAAAGGATCTGGCAAGTACCATTCATACAGAGGCAAAGGTTTAAAATCTGTTAGGTTTCAAACCTGGGATAACCAGCTATCTGAAGTGCCACTAACTTATCAAAGCCGACAGACACTGGCCGCCAGGTTCTCCCAGCATCCCTCAAGCTGTTACAGGACCTTCCTAGCTGGCATAGCCAGTTCCCTACCCTGAACTCTCCAGCTCAAGTGTTGGGCTGGGCTGCTCTCCTCCCAGTTCCTGTCCCCTATATAAACTCAGCCAATTTTGGCTCTGCCAGTCTCTTGGCCCAGGCTACCCTTCTTGGTCAATGGCTGTTCTTCCCTCTCCTCACATAGGTCAGTGTCCTGTTCACTCTGGACTCTCCCAGTGGTCTCTACTTCTGGCTATTCTCCCCTTTTTATCTACAATAAACCTTCTCCACCATAGGAGCGGCCATGTCCTTCCTTTTCATTTCTTTTTCCTTTTTCATGTAAAATCCATAAGCCAACAGTGCCCCTTCTCAAGCATCCATAATCATTAAACAAAACAAAACAACGGGGTCTCACAGTGTTCCCTTCCTGATTTGGAACTCACAATGACAGGATGACTTCTAATCCCGGAGATCCACCTGCCTCTGCCTGCAGAGATTTAAGTGAGCAGCAAGCCCGGCCATGTAGCTCAAGGAAATATCGGCATATCTGTAATTACAATAGTCTATCAGAGAGTATACTATTCCATCTGGGCAGGTGTGTCCACATCCTGGAGCTTGATCCTCTCTGAACTACATTGTCCAGAAAACATTGCTCCGAGCTCAACCAATGAAAATGGGCGTTTCGGTGACGACAAAACGACGCTGGGCGGGACTTTTGGCTTTGCGTGCAGTAGATTTCTTTGAAACTTTCTGGATCTGACAGTCTGATTCACAGAAAACTGGTTTCATCTACATTGGTCATGGCAAGAAATCGGGAGCGTTAGAAGCGTTTGTTCTCTATCACAGAGACGGATCTGAGGTTCGTGACGACCTGTTTGACCGGATCCAGGCTTCCAGTAGGAATGGCCAAGTCCCAGGGCCCCGCTGGCCAGTGGAGCCCGATGGTGATGGTGCAGGCTGCGGGTGGAGCCCTGCCCCAGGTGAGTGCCTCGAGATCGCCCGCCAACTGAATTCTAAAGCTTTGAGATCTGGGTCAGCAGCTAACGGGGTCCCAGACTGCAGGACCCTGTGGACGTGGTTTTTATTTTTGACATCTGTGTGCTAGAAAAAGATCCCCTCTGACTCAGAGCGTCTGGTAGACCGTACTTCCCAAGGCTTGTGGGGGGGCCTGAGCTCAAAGACAGTGGTAGAGACAGTGATAGCCCTGGAGTGACCCCTGCTGGTAATTGATGGGGGGAGTAATCAGTGCACCCAATGAGCTGACTTTTGTTTGTGGAGAAACCACGAAGATTTGAATATAGGAGAGATTCGATCTTTTCAGTTTTCCAAGCGTCTCCCGGGGAATATTGGGCTGAGGTTGGGTAATGTGGGTGGAAACAGATCTATGAATTCATGGGTAAATCCTGTGGACTTATGCAAGGGTTGGAGTGCGGGTTATAGAGTTGGTGAGTCTTAAGATCTTTGATAGATTTATTTTCTATTATCTATCTATCTATCTATCTATCTATCTATCTATCTATCTATCTATCTATCTATCTATCTATCTATCTATCTATCTATCTATCTGTCATCTATCTATCTTTTTGTCCGTCAGGTTGGAGTGCGGATCATAAGGTGGTGAGAGTCTTCAGATTTTTGATAGATTTATTTTCTATTATCTGTCTATCTGTCCATCTGTCCATCGATGGATGCTTCTTGGTCATCTGTCTTCTGGAACTCTCTCTGTATACCAGGGCTGTCTCCAAACTCAGAGATCCTTCTACCTTTAACTCCTGAGTGACGGAATTAAAGAGTGGCCTCCCACACAGGGCCTCTACCACAGCTTTTAAAGGCGTACTTTCTTTTTCTTTTCTTTTCTTTTGTCTTGGCTGGAACTCACCATTTAGACCAGGCTGACCTTGAATTCACAGAGATCTGCCTTCTGGCTTCTCCTTTGGGGTAGGAGTGCCAACTGAACTCTGGTTGTCTGTAAAAGAAGGAAGTGCCCTAAACAGCTGAGCCATCTCTCCTGCCCTTCCAATGAATCTGAATCTTAAAAACTCAGCTCTCAGGATTTACTGCTGAGCCAAGGGTAGCCATGAAGCAAAATTAAATAAAGAGAGACAAATTGATCCCATGAGGGAGTGTTTGTGAAAGGCAGGGGTTGAAAATATTCCTGAAAGTACTTTAGAGTTATGTGAAGACATTCGGTCTTTGAGTAAGAGTCTACTGTTTTTGTTATCTGTGCCCGCCTCTACACTGAGACTCACCATGTCAGCAGCTGACTCTAACCGGCCTGCATTGCCCATGCTGGTCTCTCTCTCTCTCTCACAGAAAAGTCTGCCTGTTTCCACTCTCCCAAGTGTTGCATAAAGGTCTACACCATTATGTCTGACTAATACCAATGTCTTAATTAAATGTGTGTAGATAAAACCATGCATGTTGAAAAGGTGTGTGTGAAACTCTTCACAGAAGCATTCGTTATGAGCACAGCCAGCGCCTGTACCAAGTGCTGGACACATAGCAGTGGCTCTGATGCTGTGATTCTCTTTATGGAGTAGAACTTTGTGTTGGTTTGAATGAGAATGGGTCCCATAGGCTCAAAGATTTGACTGCTTGGTCATCAGGGAATGGAATGGTTTGAGAAAGATTAGAAGGTTGGGGGCTGTAGTAAGTGTGGCTGGAAGTGGACTTGGAGGTCTCAGATGCCCACATCAGAACCAGTGTGTGTTTCACTCTGCCTGCTGCCTGTGGGGCAGGATGTAAAGTTCTCCGGTACTGCCTCAGCGCCATGTCTCTCTGCTCCCCACCACATGATGGCCATGGACTAACCGTATGAAACCAAGCAAGCCCCACAGCTAGTGATATCTTTTCACAGTAGTAGAATAGTAAAGTAAGACAGGCTGCCATTCTTTTAAAAATTATTTATTCATTTTTATTTTATGTGCATTGGTGTTTTGCCTGCATGTGTGTCTGTGTGAGGGTGTCAGATCTTGGAGTTACAGGCACTTGGGAGCTGCCATGTAGGACCTAGGAATTAAACCTGGGTCCTCTGTAAGCGCAGGCAATGTTCTCAACCTCTGAGCCATCTCTCCAGTGCTAGGCTGTCATTATTATCCTCAACTAACACCAGAGGATCCTTGTCCAAGGTCACCCAGTAGGACCCACCACTAAAAGATGGAGCCCATGGGGCAGTTGGGTGAACCCGCCTGCAGGTGTTTGAGGGGACTCGGATGAACCTTTGGGTACCAACACCCTCGTTCTTTACTCACAGTCTTGTTCATCCACAGGTTTCCCATTATTCATTGAAACCCGCCAACCAGGAAGTGGTAAGTTGAGGGTGCCCAGGAATCACAGCCCTGAGTGTTCACAGAAGAGACCTCTGTGAGGGCTGGAGAGATGGCTCAGGGGTTAAGAGCATTGCCTGCTCTTCCAAAGGTCCTGAGTTCAATTCCCAGCAACCATATGGTGGCTCACAACCATCTGTAATGGGGTCTGGTGCCCTCTTCTGGCCTGCAGGCATACATGGAAAGAATGATCTATACATAATAAATATAAAAAAAGAGAGAGACCTCTGTGATTGTGGTGTCCTGGGAATCTCTCTATCCTTGCATTGGATTTCCTGGCAGGTACTCAGAATGTAAGGCCCCCATGTCCACAGCAGGAATACAGGGCCAGGCTTCTATTTATGGCAACCATGGGCTTAAGTTTCAGAGGTCTTAAAGCTCCAGTGATGAGCATCAGAGGATGCCTGGAAGTGAGATGGCGGGCAATGCTGAGAGCCCTCAGGTGTGCCCGAGGGCTGCTGGGTTTAGTGGGAGGTAGGGGTTGGGAGCACAGTGGCCGAGGGCTGGGCTTGCATCCTGCGATGGAAATGCAAGTTCAGTGTGCAGACTGATGTGTGTGCTGTGGTGTAGGCATAGGTGGTTTCCTGGCCTTCCTGCATGGGACAGAGTGGGCAACAGCGACCCAATTGGGGTCCGTGTGAGGCAGATGGTTGGGAGGAGCCCATGTGAATTCTCTGGTAGAAAGGAGGGACTTTCCTGGCATCCTTCAAGCTTGGGTTGACTCCAGCTGTGGTGGTTTCAATGCACATGCCCCACCTCCCATAGGCTCATAGACTTGAATACTGGGGCCCCATTGGTGGAACAGTTTGGGGAGGATTATGAGGTGTGCCCTTGCTGGAGGAGATGTGTCACTGTGGGCTTGTAGGTTTCAAAAGCCCATGCCGTGCCATCCCAGTTCACTCTCTCTGCCTGGTCCCTGTGGCTCAGGATGTAAGGTCTCAGCTGCTGCTGCAGTGCCATGCATGGCTGCTGTCGTGAGGGTCATGGACTCACTCTCTGAATTGTCAGCCCCCAAGAAACTCTTTGTTCTGTAAGTGCCTTGGTCATGGTGTCTCTTCACAGCAATAGAAAAGTAACTAAGACACCATCTGTCCACCTGCCCGTTCTTGCTGAGTGCTGCACACAGTGGTCAGTGGGAATCTGACAGCTTCAGAGCCTGGCACCTTCTAAGATAGGAGGCCAAGTGGGAGTGACCGTCTTGAGGATGGCGAGAGTCTCTGACAAGGAGGCTTCATAGTAAACTCGACTTTCCCCTTTGTGGCAGGGCTGTGTGTCCTTTGAGGATGTGGCTGTGTACTTCTCCTGGGAGGAATGGAAGCTGCTTGATGACTCCCAAAGGCTCCTGTACTGGACTGTGATGACGGAGATCTTCACACTCATGTCCTCGCTGGGTAAGGACCCCCCATCCTGTAGGAACATGTCTATGTATGCTTGCCTTTTTTTTCCCCTAGAGAGCTGTATCCATCTCAGAACTGGCCTGTGAACACTGAGTCTTTCTTCCACTGTCCTGGAGAATATAATACAGATTTTTATAACAGCCTTGTCTCTCACAGTTGCAGAAAAGCACACAGGAATCAATTTGGGATTAGGATTTTTTTGGGAGTGGGGTTGGTTTGGGTCATAGTGTATCCATAGAGTCTTGGCTGTCTAAGTCACTGAGACCTTGCTCTGACTCCTGAGTCCTGTGATTAATGGCTTGTATAACCATACCCTGCCTGGGGTCAGTAGTCTCAACACTGATGGCTCCTCTGTGATCAGATGATGCTGTAGATACTTGGCATCTTTGTGACCTGGTTCCTTCTAGGTAACATGCGTGGTGTCTGCATGTGGCAGGAATTATGGCACGGGTGAGCTCTTATTTATTTATTTATTTATTTATTTATTTATTTATTTATCTATTTATTTTGTAAGATACTCTTACCAGGATTATTCTCATTGGACTTCTTTCCTACCGAACGCATGAGTTACAGCCTTAGTCCTAGTACAGAACTCTCACTGTGTATCTCATTTTACTCTAGGGCTTGTATCTTCTGGGATTCATGGCATCACTCAGCTAGAGTCTTGGGGAGAGCCCTCTGTGCCTGCTCTGAGATTCCTGACTCCAGGTATGTTCCAGGTACTTGGAAGGTGGTTTCTGATGTGTGTAGCTATTATTTCTGAACCAGGATCCCCCCCCCCACCCCCCCACCCCCCCCCCCCCCC
>NW_026068157.1:395846-502091 GCF_014885135.2 Alexandromys fortis | reverse complement strand
CGGTGTTGAGGTTCACAGCGCTTCTCCCCGTGGTTCACTCCATGCTGTGTTCTTGCTGTCCCTAAGGTCCCTGGGTCCTGTGATATTGACAAATGCAGCGTGGCCGTGGGTCCCTGCCACCCTGAAGTAGCCCCCTTGTTCCGTAGGAAATCTCAGAACACTGTTAGTCATACGTGCTGTCTGTCTGTCACTCGACAGTCTCCATGCCGTTCATCAGTGTTTCTCTGTGTTCAGGTTGTTGGATCAAAGTGGAGAGTGGAGCGTCCCCCTTTGAGCAGAGTCTGTCTGCGGAAGGAGACCTTAGTGCCTGCGTGCTCCAACAGCAAGTGCTGAGCTGTGCTGAGACGCCCTTGCTAAGCGCAGACAACGCCATGATCATCCAGACTTCCTCAGGTCTTCTCACGTATCAGGTGACTTCCAGTGTTGGGGAGACACCCGGGACCACTGGGAGTGGAGAGGCCATTCACCCTGAGAAGAAGAACTGCAAATGCAGTGACTGTGGCAAAGTCTTTACTAGTATCTCTCACCTTAATCGGCACCGGATGATACACACTGGAGAAAAGCCTTTCCAGTGCAGCGAGTGTGGGAAATCCTTCAGCCAGAAAGCCTTTCTCATCAAGCACTTCAGAATGCACACGGGGGAGAAGCCGTATAGGTGCAGCGAGTGTGGCAAAGCCTTCAAGCACAATATCTCTCTGGTTTCTCACCAGCGAGTTCACACGGGAGAAACACCTTTTACGTGCAGTGAATGTGGGAAGTCGTATATGACCAGATCCAACCTTACGCGTCATTATCAGGTTCACACCGGCGAAAAGCCGTACAGCTGCAGCGAATGCGGGAAAGCCTTTAAGGAAAAATCCAGCCTTGTTTATCACGCCCGGGTGCATACTCGCGAGAGGCCTTTCCAGTGCAGCGAGTGTGGGAAATCCTTCAGCCAGAAAGCCTTTCTCAGCAAGCACTTCAGAGTGCACACGGGGGAGAAGCCTTTCACGTGCGGTGAATGTGGCAAAGCGTTTAAGCATAACTGCTTCCTCGTCGCTCACCAGCGAGTCCACACTGGTGAAACGCCTTTTACGTGCACTGAGTGTGGGAAATCCTACATGAACAGATCGAGTCTTTTGTATCATTATCGAGTTCACACTGGAGAAAAGCCTTAGAAGTGCCGCAGGTGTGTAAAGTCATTTAAGAAAAAAAAAATCCAGCTTTGTTTATCATGTCCGAGCGCACTCCGGGAAAAGGCCTTCTGAATGTCATGAATCTGGGAAGTGTTAAAAAAATAAAATAAAACTTCTCGGCCCATGAAAGACCAATAAGTTCACAACAGAGGCGGCACTTTTAAGTGTAATATGTGTGGGACAGTCTTTACTGTGAGGTGCAGCCACATTAAACATCAGATTCCACCCGGCAGCTAAGCGTTGCCAGAGCACGGACTGTGGGAAGTGTTTTGCTACAGGACCTGTCTTTCTAGACACTGGATAGACTATGTGTGTTGGGTGCAATGACCGGGGAAATGATTTTCATCATCTACTGTCCGCACACAAGAGAACGTTCGCTGGACACAAGTCAAGAACGTTTCAAAGGTGAGGAACCCTCACCCACACCTCCATCCTATTGAACTGGAGAGGCCACAGAGCTGGGATGCATCCTGAACCCACTGACTCTGGGAAAGCCTTGAGCAGATGTCTGCTGTTATTAGTGAGAGCCACACAACCCAGATAGGTCTGTGAATGCAGACAAAAGTCTCCAGCCATTGGCCAGTCTTGTTCAGCCTTAGGAGTGAACCAGAGTCTGAAGAGAAGTCCTGAGAGTGTGAGGGAGCCATTCGTTGAAAGTCATCCATTAAATAAGAATATTGGGATAAGATGAGGATTATTGCCATCTTCCTAGTCCCAAAAGTTAATACACTCTGTGGATCTTAGTAAAAGGCAGCCCTGTGTTTTGATATCACCAGTATGGAGTTGGAGTTTTCATGGCACTGAATTTGAATGGGGGAAGGGTCAGAGTGGCCTCCCTTTAAATAAGAAATGTTTTTATTGTTGTTCTTTTCTCACTGAATGCTGCAGTTCCTGGAATAAATGATGTTTGCTATATACTCTTTTTAGAAAGTTTTATTTATTTATTATGTATTCAGTGTTCTGCGTGCATGTATGCCTGCAGGCCAGAAGAGGGCACCAGATCTCATTAGGTGATGGTTTTGAGCCACTCAGGACCTCTGGAAGAGCAAGGAGTGCTTTTAACCGCTGAGCCGTCTCTCCAGCCCCCTGCTGTATAGTCTTCTTCCCAAGCGTCCTCGGTTTTGTTGGGGATCAGCTCTGTAGCACTTTGTGCTCTAATGAATGAGTACAGTCCATATGTTTTAGGTGTTTGCTGTCTTCTTATGTGTGAGTATTTTGTCTGCATATTTGTATGTATTCTAAGTGTATAACTGGTGCCCTTAAGGCCCCCAAAAGGCATTGAGTCCCTGCAACAGGAGGTACAAATGGTTATGAACCACAGTGTTTGCTGGGAATGGAATCCAGGTCCTCTGCCAGAGCAGTAAGTGGTCTTACACCAAACCTTTTCTCCAGCTTCATGTTTTAAGTTTTTAAGAAGTTACCAGATTCAGTTCTAAGTGGTTATGTGTTTCAGATTTCTTCATGGAGTATATCAGACACTAGTTCCTCACATCCTGACACTTTCTAAGTCATGAAGTGTTCATTTTAGCATTTTTTTAGACTTATTTATCTATTATGTATACACTGTTCTGCCTGCCTGTATGCCTGCAGGCCAGAAGAGGGCACCAGATCTCATTACAGATGGTTGTGAATCAATTACCATGTGGTTGCTGGAAATTGAACTCAGGACCTCTGGACGAGCAGCCAGTGGTTTTAAACTTTGAGCCATTTCTCCAGCCTCATGTTAGCAATTTTTATACCTATGTATACCTGGGAATGGTGGCACAATCCCAGCACTCAGGAGGCAGAGACAGCTGGATCTCTGTGAGTTTGAGTCCAGCCTGGTCTATATAGTAAGTTGGAGGATAGCCAGGGCTACAAAGAGAAACCCTGTGTCAACATAAAAAGAACAACACAACAACAATGAAAAGAACAAAACAACAACACCAACAAAGCTATGTAGTAGCATAAAATTGTGCTCTTAGTTTTGGCTCATCACTATATATTGTTGTAAAGATTTATTTACATTTGTGGGCTTGTGTTATGTGCATCACACATATGTCTGATTCCCTTTGTGGGCAAAGTGGGCATCAGAGTCACTGGAACTGGAGTTGTGGATGCTGGGAATGGAGCCAAGGTTCTCTGAAAGAACAGTAAGAGCTGTTAGCGAATGAACAATTTTTCTGGCTTTCCACCCATGCTTTCTTTGTTTGATTAGATATAGTCTTACAGTGTGGGGAAAGCCTAGCCGGCCTCGTGATGAATGAAAGAGGGAAAGAAATAGAGAATGAAAGGGAAGAAGGGAAGTAGAATGGAAGTGAAGCGGACACAAAGTGCATTATACATCACTGACCCCCCATTTATAGGACATGTATCACAGAAATCAGGAGTAGCTGAAGCCTTGCTATGACCACCAGAGAGACTTTGATCGGAAAAGGGATTTATTTGGTTTCATCACCAAAGTACATGTGCAAAATATTACACTTTAATATTTCAATGATATGGCCCCAAACCTGTATAAGAGAGATGACAGGTGTATCAGTCAGTTATAAAGCAGGCATGTTCATAGACCCACAGACATCCGGGTACGAGCAGTTGTAAGACTCCTGATGAGTGCTGAGACCTCAGCTTGTCCTCTGTAAGAGCAGAATGTGCTCCTTGTTGCTGAGCCATCTTTCCAGCCCTGACACTCTATTTTTTTTTTTAAAAATAGGCTAACATAATGGTGATGTCAGCAGAAGAGTAGCTAAGGCTGTGGCTCAGTAGGTAGAGGGCTTGTGTAGCATGCACATGGGCTGGGGTTTGATTGACGGAAGCATATAATCCAGAGGTGGAGTATAAGCCATGTGTTCAGGAGGTAGAGACAGGTGCATCAGAATTTCAAAAACGATCCTGAGGTACAAAGGTAGAGGTCAGTCTACTCCACAGAAACCTGTCTCAAAAAAAAAAATTAAATAATGCGGGGCTCATGTGTGGTTGTGCAAGCAATTAACCCCAGCACTTGGAAGAGAGAGGCAAGTAGATATCCGTGAGTTATACATCAATCTGGCCTACATAGTGAATTCTAGGCCAGCCAACACTACCAAGTGAGACCCTGTCTCAAAAAGAAAAACCTAACCATACAAGAAACAACTAAAGCATAAACAAGCATTACAACCTTCAAGAACTATGGGACATGGGCAAGAGGCCAAACCTATGAATCCCAAAGAACAGAAAGAAGATGTGGAATAAAATCTAAGGGAGGGTGGGGAGATGGCTCAATAGTTCAGAGGACATGCTGCTCTTGCAGAGGACACAGGTTTGGTTTCCAGCACCCATCACACTGTGGCTAACCACCATCCAACTCCAACAGTCATGCACATGAGGCACACACACATACATGCAGGCAAAACATTCATGCACATAAAATAAGTCAACCCCAACAAATTATAAAAAGATAAATCTAAAGGAATAGAAAAGCCACTCAGAGAAATGGTAATATAATTTCACAAATCTAAGGAAAGAAATGGACATTCAAGTACAGAAGGTGTTAAGAACCTTAAGTGCCAAGAGAAGAATTGTTGTGATATTTTGTTTGTGATCTAACAAAGTTTGTAGGGAGCCGTGAAAATTCAGGAAAGAATGAAATCTATTTCTGGCATTGAATGAAAATCTCTGCTAACCAAGGCTATAACATGATCAGTTTCCCCTTTTAAGCTTCACAAGGAAAGAAAGACATTTCAGCATTGACACAGACTAAGGCAACACATGACCAATCAGTCCAGTGTGTAGAGGATACTTAATGAACCATCCAAACACAAAATGTTCATTTATCAAGTTTCTGTGTGTGTGGCACATGCAAGCCATAGCATGCACGGGTGTTGGAAAACTCTCGGATGTCAACTTTTTCCTTCCACCTTTTGGATCTTGAAGATTAAATTCAGCTTGGCAGGCTTAGCAGCAAGTACTTTCCCCTGCTGAGATATCCCAGCCACCTTTGACATTTAATATTTTAAGACCTCATCTAATGTAGTTCAGGCTAAGGAGAACACATAATCCTTCTTCCTTCCAATCCAAAATTCTACTACAGCCATTTCATCAATATGCTCTGCTTGAGGAAAGGTATTCTAAAAAAAGGTGTTCTCTGTGTAGCTTTGGCTATCCTAGGATCTGCTCTGTAGACCAGACTGGCCTCAGACTCAGAGATCTACCTGTCTCTGCCTCCTGAGTGCTGGGATTAAAGGTGTGTGCCACCACCAGACAAGAAAAACATTCTTTATTATGAATGTACAAGAAGAGTTGAAGATATAAAGGAGAATCAGGAGCGAGTCAACCATGTCCAACTCACAAAACCAGAAAATTTCAAAAGGAAATAGAGAACAAAATGAAAAAAAATAATCCAACTGAAAAAACAATCAACAAAATTACCAGAATCAACAAATAGCCCCCTGAAATAACCCATCTACTAATAGTCTGAGCTCCCTAGTCATAAGACGAAGACCAACTGTGTGGGTTCACAGCAGGGTCTGACTGATTTTGTCTTCAATAAATAAATCAGTGGCAAAGAGACTGAAAATAAGAAGTGTAAGACAATATACAAAGCACAAGGAAGGCAAACACTATATCCATAGGCAGTTAAACGTTCATTTGGTAAATTACCTTATCTAAGATCGGATTAGATAAAACGTCATACAACATTAATACAAGGAACAATTTGTTAAAAACTTGGAATAATAAATATATATGCACTGATTCAGACGTATGATTTTCTAAAACATTTCTAGACATGAACAGATAAATAATACAGAGACATTTATAGTGGGTGACTTCATACCTCATTGTCATAAAAACACCTGTCGCCTGGATTTAAAAAAATTCAAAAACAAAAGTGAAGAATTAAATTGCAAGAGCTCTCCAGACTATTGCAAATGCGCTGGAGAGAGGGCTACATGGTTAGGAGTCTTCCAGAGGACCTGCTTCATTTCCCAACAGCCACATGGCAACAAGTAACTCTCTGTAAGTCAAATTCTAAACTCCAAGGGAATCGAATGCCCTCTTCTGGCCTCTGTTGGCACTACATGTGGGTGGTGCACAGACTGACATCCATATACATTAAACACACACACACCCAAAGAATTTTTTAAGTGACAACTATTGAAGACATTCTCAGTATGTCTTCTTATAAAGACCCATGGAGGTTTTTTTTTCCAAATAGATCACATTGTAGACTATACAAATACAAAAGGGTTAAAATTATTTCTTCTATCTACTCAGATCACAGTGAAATAAAACTAAACGTGAATAGCAAAAGAAAACATAGGAACCTTGCAAAGAAAAGGCAACTGGTCACTGTTCTCACATCATGTGTTCCAGGCCAGCCAGGGCGACACAGTGAGACCCTGTCACAAAACAAAACAAAACACAACACAACAAAACAAAACAAAGCACAATTTCGACAGTAAAAAAAAGCTCAGAAGAAAACTCTTGGACATGATGAGCACTTCATCAAAGTACGAGATCATAGACCTAGATTGGTCTGGGAGTTCGTGAATTATTGTTATTCACTGATAGGTAAGACAACTGATTCTGTTTCTCTCCCAGAAGTCCGCACTGTGCAGCCAGGGTTCTTAACCAGTGAGACCTCTTTCCAGCCCCTGCCTTTTGCTACTCTTAAAAAAATTATTTATTTATTATATATACAGTGTTTTGCCTGCAGACCAGATTATGGCAACAACTATCATTATGGATGGTTGTGAGTCACCATGTGGTTTCTGGAAATTGAACTCAGGACCTCTGGAAGAACAGCCAGTGCTCTTATCCTCTGAGCCATCTCTCCAGCCCCCTCTGCTATTCTTAAAGCGAGATGGTAGAGGGTTTGTGATATGCCTCAGAGGTTTCAATTCCCAACATCAACAAGGCAGCTCACAACTGTCTATAACATGGGATCTGAAGCCCTCCTCTGGTGTGCAGACATACATGCATACCAAACACTCATATACAAAAATAAATAATAGGAAAATAATAGTCTGTAGGGATATCTTGGAATCAAAGGTGTGTGGTGTCTTCAACATTAGCCTCTTACCCTCTAGCTCTGTCAATAAACCAGGAAGGGTGGCAGATTTTTTAGATGCCTCTGGGGCTTCCCTGGCTAGCAACTCCTGAGGAGGTATCTCCCACTCAGTGTTGAGGCTTTTGTTTAATATCCTATTGGTTCCCATATAGGCAAGATATTCATACTTACAAAATAGTGGCATGCTTTGGGGATAGGTAACCCACTCTTTGATGGGATTTAGGCCCAATACCAAAGAGGGAAACCATGCTTGTTAACCCAGTGAAAACCCATGGTTGGGGAGGTCACAGGCCCCTGACCAGAACTTAAAACTGTTGTTTAGCTAATAGAGCATAGAACTGACTACTAAATACTCGTCTATACCCAGACAAAGGCTACTCTCAGCTTTAGTGAGAGAAGCCCCTATGGAGTGAATGCAGGCAGATGGAGAGGCTGTTGTTTGCTGAAGGTGCTGAGGATAAGTTACAGGTGACTGCTCGGCCCTGGACAAGGCTTTTATCCTAGTCCCTGGAAGACTAAGGGACACTGAAGAAGAGGAGACAGAATGTAAGGGCTGGAAGATTGGAAGGGTTGTGAGATGTCGTCTTCTGGCCAAGACATAGTGATCCCAATATCAAAGCCACAGAATCTTCTGTTGTCTGCCCAGAGTCTGCACAAGAATGGCACCACCAATAGGAACGAACGGGGGAGTTTTTCAGGGGTACCTACCTTTCACTGGAGAACCATAGGCTATGGATAGAGTCTGGGAGAAAGCAAGTTACTGCTTTTAGTTGTCTGCCCACTGTTGAGCCCAACAAGTTTCGATTAGATGGTCACACATATATCCCTGGTTTATTCCAGTGAGTAACAAAACAAATTAAAAGCCAGGTGGTGTTGTTGGTGCATGCCTTTAGTCCCAGAACTCAGGAGGAAGAGGCAGGTACATCTCTGAGTTCGAGGCCAGCCTGGTGTACAAGCTCGTTCCAGGGCAGCCAAGGCTACAATAAATAAATAAAAAAAATAAAAAAAAAAAAAACAAAAAGCCACGAGGGACTAAAGAGATAGTCTAGACACATTTTTAAAATTAGTACAAACTTAAAACATGACTCTGAGAAACATGAATGAAATTGGACACTTTATTTTAAAAATAAAGCATGACTCCATGAGGAAAATGTATAATGAAGTCACGTTACATGCAACTATACTTCTGAGTATAGCGGATGTGAGGAGCTGGTAATCTATGCATTCTAGGGGTAGATGTGAAACACGCAGGACAGAATCAGAGACTGCTCAAAGGCTGCAAGCTGCGGCTTTGCACTGAATACACAGCACTAGGAACCTCACGGAGCTGTCCCAGCATCACAAGTCAGACAGAGGGACATAACAGAAACCTTTGAAGGTGATCATAAAGAGTATCCTCACAGTCAAGAGCTCTTGGGTACCAGCTTCAGTTCCCGGCCCCACGTGGTGGCACACAACCATTCATAACTCCAGTTTCAGGGAGTCCAACGCCATCTTCTGACCTCTGTGCATACTGTGCACATATGGTGCTCCTAATGTATTCGCACACACAAAATAAGTACATCTCATAAAAATAAAACTTTCAAATATTTTAATATTTTGAAAATATTTAAAAAAGAGTACATAGCAAATGAACAACTGTTTAGGGAAATGTAGTGTTCGGTAAGAGAAAGTTTGAAGTGTACATAAAGCAAGGCTACTCTGCTTTTCCTTGATTTAAACTCATAAACGTGGACGGTCCACTCCACACTTGTGCGGTGGAGGACCTAGGGCTTACTCTCTTGGAGTTCCCAGGCAATTAGCATCTTCTGGGGAAGACAGGATGGTGGCAATCCTCATGCTGTTCCAATGCGCCTGTACGATGTGGTGCATTCGATTGCTGCTCCCTCATAAAGGACTCCCAGAACTTCTGCTCAAAGTCATGTCGACTCCCAAGGCTGAAGAAGGTTGGTCATTCAACCACGGAAGCTTTTCTCGACACTCATACACCATCTGCTCTTTCGGTGTTGCCATCAAAGCAGACCGCCGCTGGGAGGCTTTCCCAGATTCAGCGTTGCCGCGATGTATCCCAGATGGTTACTACTCTTGTGTCAATAGGACGGAGGTGTGGGTGCAGGCTCACCACAATCGAAACATTTAAAGGCTTTCGTCCAGTGAATATTCTGTGTATATTTAGGGTTAATGACTATGGGACTGTGCACATTCGTTGCACTCCTATGCCATTGTGATGCGTAGAAAGGCCAGAGTGGTAGCAATAAGCCCGCCATATTTCTTGCACTCATGATGTCTTGCCACAGTGTGAACTCTCTCATGTTCAAGGAGGCTGTAATTCATGGCGAAGACTCTCTCACATGCATTGCATTTAAAAGCCTTTGGTCTGGCATGGGCTTTCTCATGCTGCTTGAGGTGAGAGTGTTTGCTGAAAGACTTCCCAAGTTCATTGAACTCAAAAGGCCTCTCTCCAGTGTGCACTTGGCAATGATAGAAAAGACTGGTCTTTGGCCTGAATGATTTTCCACAGGCATTGCACTCATAGGGATTTTCTCCATATGAACTTGATAAAGACTGAAAAGGCTGCCTCTTTGTCTGCGTGATTCACCACACTGCTTGCACTTAAAAGGCTTAGGTCTGGTATTAACTTTTTGGTGCTTTGCGAGTTGAGAGCTGTTCGTAAAACACTTTTTACATTTGCTACACTGAAAAGGTCCTTCTTCAGAGTGTATCTGATAATGACAAAAAAGGTTAGATTTTTGCCTAAACAACTTCCCACGTTTGCTACACTCATAGGACTTTTCTCCACTGGGAACTTGATAATGAGGTGTAAGGCTGGCTTGGTACCTATATGATTTCCCACAGCCTTTGCATGTAAAAGGCCTTTCTCCAGTGTAAACTCTCTGGTGATCGACAAGGGAGTGGTTATGTCTGAAAGCTTTTTCACACCGGCTGCACATGAAACGCTTTCTCCAGAGTGATCATGAAGGTGTTTGATGTGGGATTCCCCTCTGTGTGCTGTGAATGCCATTGGTTAATAAAGAAGCTGATTTGGCCTACCGGCAGGGCAGAATGGAACAAGGCTAGGGAAGAATAGAATAAGGTGAGAACTCCAAGCAGAGATAGAGGAGAAAGTAGGCAGAGTCAGAGAGATGCCATGTGGCTGCTGGAGGAGACAGATGCTGAAACTTTGCCCTGTAAGCCACAGCTACTTGGTGATCTACAGATTAATAGAAATGGGTTAATATAAGATGTAAGAGTTAGCTAGAAATATGCATAAGCTAATAGGCCCAAGCAGTATTGTAATTAATAGCTTCTGAGTGACTGTTTTGGGTCTGGGCAGCTGGGCAATGAATGAGCAGCCTCCGCCTCTGTTGTTCTTTTCCCTTCTACCTCTATCTCTTGTCTCTGTCTCTTATTTCCTGCCCTTTGTCCCTCTGGGCAAACAAGTCTCCCTTGTGCTGAGAACTTGGTCTTGGGAGTCCTGAGCCTATACTGGGTCTTATAGTAGGGCCAAGTAGGAATAATAGTGGGTCAAGAGCTGGTGTGATAATAGGGAGTGGACTATGATCAAGATCCCTATGAACTAAATTCTTTTGACATAGGATTGGAGAGGTGATACGTTTCTGAAGTATGTCGTGTAGGTGCATTTGGTGGCCTTATAAATGCAAGTGAATTCTTAAACTTTTATTTATTCTTTGACAATTTTATACTTGTCCCATCCACCTTCATGTCCTCTCCCTTTTAAGTTAATAACACACTTAGTACAATTAGTGCTGACTATTGGAATGCTGACTGATCTCATTGGCTTGATCTTGTGCAGGAAACTATAGTGAGTTCATGGGTTTATTGACCATGTCATGTCCCAAAGATAGCATTTTGTAGCCCCCGTCACCATTTTACAGATCTCACATTATTTCTTCTCCTCTTCCTTGATGTTTCTTGAGCTTTGAGAAGGGTGTGTAGTGATATTTTGTTTGTAATCTAACAAATAAAGCTAGTCTGGAGATTAGAGTGCACAGCTGAACTACTAGATAGCCACAGAAGTCAGGCTGTGGTGGCACACACCTTTAATCCCAGCACTCAGGAGGAAGAAACAGACCAATCTCTGTGAGTTCAAGGCCACCCTGGGCTACACAAGATTAATCCAGTCTCAAAGAGAAAACAGAGTCAGGAGGTGACTCACATCTTTAATCCTAGCACTTGGGATCCCACAGCTTTAATCCCAGCACTAGGGAGGTGAATACAAGAGAGAAATATAAGGAGGGAGAAGACAGAAGCTCAGTGCAGTCTAGAGGTTCAGTCTGAGGATGCAGTCTGAGGACAAGATCACCCCTTTGATCTGAGCAGTGGTAGAAGTAAAAGGTCTCTCTAGTGGCTGGCTGCTCTCCTTTTCTGATCTCTCAGCTTTCACTCCCTAATATATGACTCCAGGTTTTTACTAAGAACAATTAAAATTTGTGCTACAGAAGTGGGTGATATAGAATTTCCATCAACAACTAAGTCAATACTTATTCTTATCTCTTAGACCAGTTGTGAGTTCCCCAATGAACTGCTGAACACTGCATACAGAAGCTTCTCTGGACAAGATTTAGGTTGTGTTCATCTGTGAGTAGAAGCATAACTACCAAGAAGGCAGTTTGTAGTGATCTGAATGAGATATCTCCCATAGTCTCGGGCATTTCAATACTTGGGTCCAAACTGGGGGCCTTGCTTGGGGACGCTTAGTGGGTGTGGCTTTGTTGGAGGAGGTTGTTACTAAAGTGGGACTTTGATATTAAGAGAATGCAACACCATTTCCATTTGCTCTGTCTACTTCTTTCTCACAGTACAAGCTGTGATCTTTCAGATGTTTTTGTTGCCTTGCTGCCTGCGGCCTGAAGCCTGCTACCATAATTCCTGGCCATGACAGACTCTGGAACCATAAGCTCAAATAAGCTCTTCCATAAGTTGTTTTGATTATAGTATTCTATCATAGCACTAGCGAGGTGACTAATATACAATTTAACAACATGTATTGGACAAAGCAGTAGTAGGTTCTTCTCTAGACCTGTTATTTCCCAAGCCATGGTGTGCAACCAGATTCTCAGTACCAGGTCTGAACCACCTCCTGTAGTGCTTACTCCAAGTCCAGTTTAAGTGCTGTTGGATACCCTCATGACCTTCATGGCGCTATAACAGCCAGTGAGTGTATCTTGTCTGGTCCATCGGTACAATATTCAGGGTTGGCTGCAAGGATACTGTGTGTGCCTTTTCTCCCACAGCAGCCTTCATGGCATTTTCTGTCACCACCAAAGCTAGTCATCAGGGAGGAAGTTTTCAGATCAGGTCTGGCTACAGGCAAACCAGTTTTGGTGGGGTAGAACAATTTTTATTAGATTAGTACTTTTTATTAGTTGAGAGGATCTACAAAGTTTTCAATGCTTTTTATAATAAATTTGGGATCTGTAAATTTGATCAAGCAAATCATATCTGTTTTAGCAGCGGCATAAACATAATCGTCAATTTTTACTTAAATATCTAGTAATCTATTTGTTTCTCCAAAATACAGCTGGCCTTTCATTTGCTTGGTAATTATTTGCACATATCCTTAGGTGGATGGGGAACACTCTGTATGTGCCATGTAGCCTTGACTTTACTGCAGTCTTCTTGCTGCTGTCTTTACTGAGTGATGGGATTACAAACAGGCATGTGTCACTACTCCCAGTTCAATCTGTGTTTCATGCAGTCAAAAAAGTCACT
The DNA here is from genome assembly GCF_014885135.2 of Alexandromys fortis. Lineage (NCBI taxonomy): Eukaryota > Metazoa > Chordata > Mammalia > Rodentia > Cricetidae > Alexandromys > Alexandromys fortis. The sequence continues at coordinate 489,155 of NW_026068157.1, read as the reverse complement.
TCAAATGGGGATGCTATGGCAAGGGTCCATACAATTTTAAGTCATGAACAGTGTCACTAAATAGTACACCCCCTGAATGTGTTACTGCTTTTGGTTTAGTGTTTTCCATGGCAAAAGGATTTCTGTGGTTTTCTAACGGACTGTCCCCATCATAATAATTACCCATAGTGGGAGAAGGAGCTGTGGGGTGGCTCAGTGGGTGAAGTGCCTGCTGCGTAAGCCCGATCTGAGTTTGACCCCTATTACCCAGGTACAAATGATGGCATATGGCTGTCACTTCAGAACCAGGGAGGTACGGATAGCTAGATCCCAGGAAAGTGTTTACCAGCCCAACTGTCATGGTAAGCTTCAAGTTCACTCCGAGATTTGTCTCAAAAAGTAAGAGGTAGGTGAGGGCTGGATGACGGCTCAGTGGTTAAGAGTGCTTGCTTCTCTTTCAGAGGACAGGAGTTAGTTCTCAGCATGTAGGTCTGACAACATGCAACTGTTTGTAAACCAGTTCTAGGGGACCTGATCCCTTCCTGTGTTGAGTAGGAACCTACAGTCATATGTGTACTCACATATAGGCAGGCATGGGTACATATGTGTACTCACATATAGGCAGGCATGGGTATATGTAACTAAAAAATAATAATCTAAAAAATAAGATGGAAAAGCAATTGAGGAAGACACCTGATAGGAATTCCTGGCCTCCACACGTCACTCACAGGTAAGTACATCTACACACATGCACATGTACAAGCACACACACACCAAAAACAGTGGGCAAAGGAAGCAGTCATGTGTATCTATTGGTGAATATGTCACCCCTAGTCACGTATTCAGATCCGGGGAAGTAAATACAGTATGTGTTCAGGAACTCACTAGGCTTACTATGAGATGGGTCCATTGCAAAAGTCTGTAGAACATTTGACTTTATAACAGCTCCAAGACTGGGCTACTGTTAAGTGATACAGGGTCTCTTGGAATAGTGCAGTCTAAGACAATTGTCCAGTAGTCATCAAAATATCTGCTTTCAACAAGAAGTTACCCTTGTGTAGTTTCCTCTGGAGGGTTTGGAAGAATATTTTTAAAATTGTGTGTGTGTGTGTGTGTGTGTGCTTGTGTGTTTGTGCACATGCCCCAGAGATCCTCCTGTCTTTAGTGCACACTGGAGATGTGATTTCAGGCATTTTATGGGGACCCATGACTTGCTATGTGATTGCTGGGATCCAGTGGATGCTTTGAGAGCAAGGGCTCTTAACTGTTGAGTCACCTGTTCCACCCCCTTCTCTCTTATTTTCTGAGACAGGGTCTTTAGTCCACATTGGTTCAAAACTCCCTCTGTACCAGGATGGCCTTGGACTTCTGATTCTTGTGGTGGGAATGGAAGAGAGGTATGAGTGCATGGCAGGGGCTCTATCAACTGGGATACCCGCCCGGCTCCTAAGAAAGCACAGGAAAATTATTAACTGTGAAATTTGGTCATTGTATGGAGAACCATGTCTTGTTGAAGAGGTTCTGACTTAAATTGGGGAAATAATTGAGGGTGTTTATGACTTAGGGTTGATGAACAGTAATATCTTGTTTGTACTCTAACAAATAAAGATTGCCTGAAGATCAGAGGGTGGAACTAGCTACTAGTTAGTTAACCATAGAGTCTGGAGGTCTGTATAGACAGGAAGTGATATGGCTGGGCAGAGAGAGGAATATAAGGCAGAAGGAGATAGGATCTCAGCCCCCTTTTGACTGGGAGTCAAATGTAAGAGCAATGTAAGAGTTGGCTGTGGCTTGTTCCTCCTTTCTCTCTCAGATATTTCAGCATTTGTCCTGATATCTAGCTCGGGTTTTTAATTAAGACCAATTAGAACCCATGCAAAATTGAGATTTGTTGACTTAGAATTCTTCCACTTATACAAACTTAGTAGACTTCTTATCTAACACAGTTCTAGGACCACCATGGTCAGCAGCTCAATGATGTATAGTTTGTGTGTGTCTGAATGTGCATGATTGTGCATATGAGTGTAAGTGTATGTATGCAGGTGTGTGACTGTCACAACGTGAGTGTGGAGGTCAAAAGACAACCTTGGGTGTTAGTCCTTGCTTTGTACCTCTTTTAGACAACATCTTTCTTGTAGCTTATGGTTGTGCACTGCAGCCTTCTGGTCCACGGACTTCCAGTCTGTCTTGTAGCTTATGGCTGTGCACTGCAGTCTCTCTGGTCCACGGACTTCCAGTCTGTCTTGTAGCTTATGGCTGTGCACTGCAGCTTATCTGATCCATGGGCTTCCAGAGATTCTTCTGTTTCCAACTCCCATTTACACACATGAGTGCTGGGACTATAGATGCATGTGTTACTGACTCTGGAGATTTTATGGGGTTTTATTATATAAATTCAGGTTGTAAGGCTTGTGTATCAAACATTTTACTGAGCCATCTTCCCAGCCCCAGACACTGTATTATTCTGTGAGTGAACTTGTTCTGATTGCTTTTCAAACAAGTTTTTTTTTTTAATATATTTGCATGTGTGACTCCATGTGTGTCTGTGCATGTGCCCACAGAGGGCATCAGTTCCTCTGGAACTGGAATTTCAGGCCGCTGTGTGCTTCCCCATGTTGGAATACAATTTTGGTCCTCCGAAAAAGCAGTAAATGCTCTAAATTGATAAGCCATTTTCCCAGCCACTTTTATTTCTTCTTTGATTTTGATATCTACTACTAAAACCACCTTGCCTTTGGTCATTGAGTGCCACCACCTCGTAATTGTCACCTTGTATTCAATTTCTGCATTGCACTTTTTCCCATTCAGAGGAACAGGTTCCTATATAAGTTCTGAACTATAGACAACAATGTTCACTGCATTGCCTCACAGATTTATTTATCATAGCAATGGTGAAAGGCATGTTCCTAAGGTGGAGGAGAAATTAAATGGCAAATGTATAACACTACAATTTCCCAAAAGCCTTTGCCTTTAGTTATGTTTAGTATGCCAGCAGCAGTTTTGATATCCACACCATGTTTGTTTGTCCCACTTTGGTCCATATATCTCTAACTGATCAGATAAACAGCTAGACCCCTTTTTTATCTCTAAGTCACCCCACTAATTGTATATTCCTCACCTAATAGGGTCATGTCAGAAATCAGTCACATCCAAGCTCATGCTTTATCCTGGATTGTCCCAAACTCTTAATATGTGTTCCCGTAAATATCCTCAGAGTTAACATTATAGCTATCCCTCCACCTTCATGGCCTACGGAGGTGTTTCTTTGAGATGTGTTTCACTTGCCCATCAGATGTACTTCTCTCACAGCCTGCTGGAACTTGGGTCTAGTTGCAGACACGGAAGCACAGAGAAACATTGGGGGTGGATGCTGAGTAAAATCCACTATGTCTTACAAGATAGCATCAGGAGACACATGTTGGGGGAAGATGCCTTTACATCAAGTGAGAAGCACCAATTGGGATCTGATTAGGGTCTTTCTCTTACTCAATAGACATCAGGCTGCCTTTTCCTCATTCCATTGGGATTACAGTTGTTTTTCTCTATTCTCCCCAGTCAGTTTCTGCCACTCTGGCTGGATATCACATTAAGAAACTTTTAATAGTGTTCAGTGCTTTGTGCAACCCCAAATGGTTTCTGAGATAATCTTCTCTCCCTTGCAGACAACTGACACAGTGTTATAGGTGATGTGATAATCACTCAGCAGAAGGGAATTGAGGTCACTGATTCCAAATTTTTGTCTGAGGCTGTGGGCCTCTTTCCACACACCCCACACATGCTTTTCTCAGTCCTGTGTGCAAACTGAAATCGGAGAAGTAGCTCCTCACACCAGGGGATATCATAATTTTAGAACTGTCCATCTCAGGGAAGCTAACTTAGTTCTCCTTAAACTTTGTTCTCTGGAATTAGTAACAAGAACCATTACCTTCTGAGACACAGTTAGATGGATTGGTAGTAAGTAGGCTAGAAAGAAGTTCAACAGGTGCACTGTGTAAACTCTTACGGACCTGTTTAGGGGCTGCCTACATTGTCATAATGAGTGCTGTTGCTGATGATATGATAGAAAGCCTCCTCTTAAATGGTTTATCTAGGTAAAAATTGGAGGCTCAATCTTAATTTGTATAACTTCTCCATATAGAACTCTTTCATTATTATATAATAAGACCTCTGATTTGGACTCTGAATAGTGATGCTTTCTCTCAATTTAAAATGAAGATAATAATTTTTTTTTTTTGAGGCAGAGTCTCTTTATGTAGCCTTGGCTGCCCTGGAACTCTCTATGTAGATCAGACTGGCCTCCAATTTATAGTGATTCTCCTGCCTCTATCTCCTGAGTGTGGAGATTCCAATGTTTTTCACTTAGGATATTTGATGTCTTTTACATTGTATATCCAATGTTATTTGGTTCTAAATGTGTGATCAAAATTTACCTCTGTTTTACTAATACCATATACTGAATAATGTCCTAATAAACTGATCACTTGTAATAATAAACATATCCATATATATCCATATACATATGTGTATGTGACTTGCTATAGATACTTCTTGTTGTATACTACTAACTTTTCTATTTTTGTGTCAATATAAATAACTCTACCTATGTCTTAATTTTCTTCTTTAAATTTTATGAATTATTTGTTTTATAATTGAGAAATGTTATGGTAATTATGTTAAATTAATATTTATATTGAGGTTTTATGTTGATCTATAGTCTGTTTTTGCTAGTCCCTACTTCTGATATTCAGTTTAGAATCATGCTTCTATTTCCCTCAAGGTAGCTTTATGTGAGTGTTACTTTGCCAGATTTTAGTAATCTTTTCAAATTAATCAGTCATGGTAGATTTTTTTAGTAAAAATAAGATCACAAGAAAATCATTAATTTAAGACGTCTTTGTAGAAATTTTTGCTTTGTATGTATTTCTTAGCTAGTTTATTGAAATGCTTATTGTCTATACAGATGAAATACAACCTGTGGTAAGAAATTCTACAGACAGACAGATCCCAGGAAAACATTAGCTAGTTTTCTTCCTAGCAATATTTGCATTATAATGACAGATGAGAGATACTTATGTTGATGCTGTCTCCTGATACTATTCAAATTCTCCTTCAGATATATAGAGAGGAACACACATACAGACTGATTGCCTACCTGTGCATATCTGTGGTTTAACTGCCCTTCTTGAAAAATTTATCTTTTCCTGAATAGGTCTTCAGGCCAACACACAACCTTGTTTTGTTTAATTTTACTTTGGGTCTTATGACTTTAAAATTTTTAGTTTAATTTTAATGTGGCTTAAGCAATTTATAATGCTTATGCCTGCATCAATCCAAAATTGTGATATAAAGAAATTTCTTACATTTTTTCTCCCTGGTACTTCTAAATGGTCAAGTTTCTGGTGCTAAGTGCATACTCTTCTACATTCCAAAAAAATAACATATTTTGATTGTATGAATGATGGATTTTTACTTAAAAATAAAGATTGGAGGAAACTCCACAGAGTATATTCTTTCGTAGTGTAATGTGTGCATTAATATAAACTACCAAATCATGCAAACATGAATATAGAAATTGCAGGACCATTGTAAAGTATCATGAGTGAAGTCTATTAAAAAGTAGACAAAAATCTGCTAAGCTTAGTAATGTATCGTAACACACGGTGAAAGTTAAAGACCACCTAAGACTATAAGAAAGATGGTCTGAAGTTGCTGCTGGAGTTGATTTGGAAAGATTACAGTTTGTGTGGTCACATCAAAGAAGAGGTTGCCTGGAGTCACAGAGAATGCTACAACACCAAATTGGTTTAGCCTACAGTGACATGGAGCAGTGCACAGATGTTCCAGTTGTATGTATCTTTATATTCCAACATGACTCATTTCAAGGCAAATGCCTTTGTGCATCCATCCAGCCTTTCTTTCACGTTGAACACCCGTAAACCCATAAGTAACCATCGATCTTCCTTGGCTAAGACATTTCTTAATTCCACAGGAATGCTGGAAAAACTTTGGAATATCACTGACTGGATGAAAATTCCGAGGTTTTTCCTCATTTTGACTGCTGTATTGGTATGCTTGAGAGTTGTACATTCATCTGTTTATCCAATGTTGGTGCTTAGATGCTGTGGTCTTACGTGTTGTTCTTCTGTTGGTTGCTTTTGTATAAGTAAGTATAGAATGCTATTAACATTTACCTAAAGTAAGGATATATGATCTGGGATGGGATAAATACAATCCCCTAGATTGAAGATATGAGAGGTTGTAAGCTACCCTGTGCTAGTGGGGAGTCTAATTTGTGTCCTCTGAAAAGGAGCAGCTCTCAACTGCTGAACATTTCCTCTCACCCTTTTTTTCTTATTATTATTTTTCAAGACAGGGTTTCTCCGTAGCTTTTGGTTCCTGTCCTGGAACTAGCTCTTATAGACCAGGCTGGCCTCGAACTCACAGAGATCCGCCTGCCTCTGCCTCCCGAGTGCTGGGATTAAAGGCATGCGCCAACATCGCCCGGCCCTCTCAATCCTTTCATGGTTTGTTTGTTTTGTAAACTGAATCCAATTAGTCCTCAATGAAAACTATCAATTTGTAGCATCTAGTATATAGCATTAAATGCTTACAATTTTCTCAGCTGTTTTCATCTGAAAACAATTTCAAAAGAGAACAGATGGATACTAAATTTCTAAAATGTGGACTTTCAGGAGCTGTGGTAGACAAAGTGTTAAGGAATTTCCCGTATTTGCTGCCTTTATGAGTATTCCCCATGCCATGACATTTTTGGTGTTGAAAGAAACTGGAATACTGGCTAACCGATTTACCAGATTTGGTGCATTCCTAAGGCCTTTCTCCAGTGTGGACTACTTGGTGTTGAATGAGGGCAGGCTTGCTTAAATGATTTTCCACACTGGCCACACTCATATGGCCTTTCCCCTGTGTGAGTTCTGCAATGTTGGGTAAGGCTGCTGCTTCGACCGAGGGATTTCCCACATTCACCACAGGTTTAAGGTTGCTCCCCAGGGTGAACATTTTGATGTTTAATAAAGGCAGCCTTCCACCTAAAGGACTTTCCGCACTGGCTGCACCCATAAGGCCTTGCTCTGGTGTGGGTTCTCTGGTGTTCAACAAGACTGTAGCTCTGCCTGAAGAGTTTCCCACGGTCAGCACACTTAAAGGGCCTTTCCCCAGTGTGAGTTCTCTGACGTCGGTCAAGTTTGGATTTGTACCCAAAGGCTTTGCCACATTTCCCACCTTCATGAGGCCTTTCTCCAGTGTGAACTCGCTGGTGTCTGATAAGGGTAGCTCTTTGGCTAAAAAATTTCCCACGCTGGCCACACTCATCAAGCTTTGTTGTAGTGTGAATTCTATGGTGTTCAATGAGGCTGAAGTTTTGCTGAAAAAATTTGCCACATTCCCTGCACTCATAAGGCCTTTCTCCCATGTGAATTCTCTGGTGTCTAATGACGGTAGCTCTTTGGCCAAAGGATTTTCCACACTGCCCACACTCATAAGGCTTTTCTCCAGTATGAATTTGGCAGTGTTCTATAAGGTTAGAGCTTTGGCTAAAGGATTTTCCACATTCTCCACACTTATACAGCCTTTCTCCAGTGTTAACTCTCTGATGGACAATGAGAGCGGCTTTTTGACTAAAGGATTTCTTACATTGGTTGCAAGCACACGGCCTCATCATGGTGTGGATTTGCTGATGTTCAAATGAGCCCGAACCTTTGCCTGAACAGTTTTTCACATTTGTCACATTCATATGGCCTCTCCCCTGTGTGAGTTCTCTGACAGGATTGGATTTGCATCCAAAGGCTTTCCCATGCTCTTCACACTCAAGGCCTTTCTCCACTGTGAAGTCTACAGTGTTCAGTGAGGTCGGAGCTCTGACTGAGTGACTTCCCACATTCGCCACATTTGTATGCTTTTTCTCCAGTATGAAGCCTCTGGTGTGTAGTAAGTGTGGCCTTTTGACTAAAGCATTTTCCACATTCCTTACACTCATAAGGCCTTTCTTCAGTGTGAACTCTCCGGGATGGCAAAAGTGAGTATCTTGTAAGGCTTGTCTGCATCTTCTAGGCTCATAATCCCTCTCTCCAGTGCATACCCTGGGTGCTGAACAAGCTTGAATTTGTAGCCAGAAGGTTTTCTGAATTCTTGGGACTTAAAGTGACTTTTTCTGCTACTAGCCTCTATAGACTTGGTGATTTCATTTAGCTTCTCATCTCTGGGACTTTTCCGGTATCGAAGAAGGTCCCATCTAGCTGCGAAGTCCTTTCTAATTTTCCAATCGGTGAAGGGATTCCCTGACACATGCAGTATGCAGTTTTTCCATAAGGGGGTCACTGTCCACCCCTCCTCTTAATGGGTTCTTGGCACTGTGATGCTTTTGGCCCTGGAGGATTGAACATGCCTCTACAAAGAACAGGTTTTGTGCAGGTAGGTCATTCAGATGCAAAATGTTTGTCAAGATAGAAACATAGACATCACAGGGCTCCTTGTGTGCAGAGTGTTTATGGAGAAATGCCACAAGCCAGGACACCAAAAGAAGGTCTACTTACTGAGAAGACTCAGCAGAAGGAAAGGCAACCTGTGATGGCTAAGCAAGTTCAGCCTCATATTTTAGTTCCATAGTTTGGAAGCCATGCCTGGGGTAGCCTTTCTTCTCTCACCCCACTGGTTGCTAAGAGTTTCATGAGAAACCTTTCACTCATGGCTTGGGGTTCTCCAGGTCACCAGTGGAAACTGGTGAAACAATCAGTTTTGCACACCATTCCAGAGACAAGGAGTGAGGTCATCAGTGAAGGTTCTGGAACTCTCTCTACTCACCTGTGAATAGTCCAAAAGTGCTTTGGTAGTCATGAGACTCTGTGGGAAGAAGGTTGCCAAGGATCAAGATAGGGGTTTCACCAGCTCAGGCCTCCTGCAATCCCTGTCCAATCCTGGAGCTATTAGGCTTTATTATTTTTATTATTTATCCCTAGGCTTTAGCACACAAAGTCGACTCCTATTGACACAAAGTCAATCTTCCTGGCTGAGTTAACCAACTTCTAGATAACCCCTCGGTGTTAACCCCTCCAGTCTACTCTGAGTGTCTTCAACCATGCCCTTCCATTCTGAGACTCACTAGGTTTCAGATCTGTAAGGCTGCAAGGAAAATTCCTCACCTTCTCATTGTAAGGCATAAATAGTCCTCCCAATCTTGCAAACAAGACACACACCTGCCAATTAGTCCTTTGCGGGTCCCACTCTCACCCAATCACATTGCCATCAGTAGCAGGGATTCCACTCACAAGCTCAGTACTGTTCTATAGGCAGGGTTTTCTACACTAAGGATGAGAACAGAAGCCTCTCGGGGATCTAGGACTGTGGTGAGGCCAGGGGAACAGGTCACTTGGGCAGGTTGCGCCCCTGCGGCAACAGCCATCATACTGGGCAAATGTTCGAGCATCCCTCCCAGGGGCCAGTAGCAGTAATGTAGACCTGCACCCCTGCCTGTCCTCTCTACTCACCTTGGTCCCCACTCCACACACTTATATCAGTGATAGCCAGAAATAACTCCAAAGCAGCTACAAGGACCGCTTGGCAGAGATTTAGGAAGTCTTGCCTATAGTTTGCGGTTCAAGCACCAAAAAGGCCTTTCTCGGAGTTCATTGGTCCAGCCTTTTGCCACTCGGCTCAAAGAATTGTGAGTAATGTAAGTTTCCTTAGTCCGCAGCGTTCCTCATTGGTTTCAGTGGCAGGTTCATGCTGCTAGAATTTTTTTTTTTTAGGTAAAAAAATTTTTAATGTGATTTTTCAGACCCAGATAATTATAGAAAACAACATAAGAGGCTACATCTATATCCTCAGAAATGATTTCTTAGGAAACAGAAAGAATCAACATAAAGAAATTAAACATACATTTAAATACTTTAAAACTGAGAGCCTCTGTTGAGACAAAAATATAAATTTTTTATATGAGCTACTGGAAAAATATTACAAGCAAATAACATTCATATCAATATATAACAAGCAAGGGATTCATAATCAAACTATGTAATGAACCCCTAACTTGGTGTTGAACTAGCGAAAATCAAGTTCAAACCAGGAGATCGATATAGACATTTAAGAGTATGCCCACAGAGCCTCGCGGGGTTGCAATAACCAACTTTCCAGAATGAGTTAGGGTCCTTTGGGATAAAGACCGGCGGTGTCCTCTCATATAGTCTTGAGCCAGGGCTCAACCCCACTCTTTTAGAATCTCTTGGGTTAGGGGAACTGCCGTGGAAAGTGCCAAGAGTAGCAAAAAATAGAGACCTAGAACTGTTTGACTCATATGGTATCAATGAGACCAACCAAACCAAAAGACAACAAAAGTCTGAAGTTTTGGAGTCTCTTTCTATGAACAAAAGTAGACTGGTGAAGTAGAGACAGATGAGGACCGGGTCTCTCTAGAGGGAGAAGCTGAATTTGGAGTCATGTGTAGATAGATGTTCAGTTTGGGATTAATTTGGCTGTATATTACCCATACAGCGGCATTTTAAAGCCCTCTCTCATCTTCGGGCCCTTACATTCTTTCTGGTTCCTCTACAATAGGGTTTCCTGAGCATTGGAGAGACTATGTCCTATTTAGGGCAAACGCTCAACCATCGAAGTCTTTTTCGTTTTAATATTTATTTTTATTTCTCTCTCTTCCTTTCTTTCTGTGTGTTTATGGAGGCCAGAAGAGGCTATCAGATCTCCCAGAGCTGAAGCCAAGGTCAGCCATTACTATCTGACTAGATGCTGGGAACTGAACTGGGCTCCACTGGAAAATCAGTACTAGCTCTTAACAACCTGACAGTTCTTTTCTTGAGTGCTTGCTTGGTGGTTCTAGAGGGCAAATACTCATATATTCGTGATCAAAGGCTGCTGCTTCTTTACCAGGGAACGTTTTCCTCTTGGACCAAGCTCACAGCTTCAGAAGGGACATGCATGGGGCAGCAAGGGAGAAAGAGAACACTTGCCTAGCTAGCCAGTCAACCAATCAATCCTGGCAATCAATGGGCTTACAGATGTTGTAGCCAGTCTGCCAGCACATTCTAAGAGCGTTTCTCAATGGGAATCACAATGGACTCAATCAGTTTGAACGTGTTGTGAAGTTTTTTAAGTATAAGTTCCTTTAACTAAAATCACTAGTATAAGTAAACTAGACTTTCCAAAAAAGAACTGCACATATGGGTTCTTTGTAACTTTATTAGTTGTCTTCAACTGGCCACAAGCTGCTTGATCATTAACAGACGAACAAATAGGGACTTGTCCACAGAATAGAATTCTGCTTAACAATAAAAATAACGAGGCGTTCATATAGGCAACAATAGCAAATCTAAACCAATTACCCAATATGAAAAATAATTAGAAAACGGCAAGCACTTTATGGTTCTCTTCAAATAAAAATTCCGAAAGCTCCATGTGTAAAATCAAGCCATTATGAAGGAAAGCAAGTCACCAGATACTTAAAACCTGTGGAAATCAGATTATACAAGAGAAGAGAAACTCTGGATAGAAACGTTATTGAGATCATGAAGGCCTTATGGATTTATAACCTGATCAGTGCATATACCCATAAAGATGTACAAATAAAAGCACGTCTGTTATCCATCAGCATGTGAATTTTGCATAACTGAAGGAATGGTTTACTCGGGTTCCATCTCAAAGGGTTCAGTCTGTCCTACTGGGGAAGCTAGGCTGGGGGTAGGGTATAGCTTAGTTCAAGGCAATAGGAGCATATGGCAAAGGCTGTGCACAGGATGGTAAAAAGCAGAGAGGCAACCAACACACCTAGGCCAGTGGTTCTCAACCTTCCCAACGCTGACAGCCTTTAATACATTTCCTCATGTTGTCGTGATCCCTCCCAACCATAAAATGATTTGCTACTTCATGACTGTAATTTTGATACTATTATAAATCGTAATGTAAACATGTGATATCCAACCCAAAGGGCTCACAGCTCACAGGTGGAGAGCCACTTAACTATGGGCTGGGTATAACCTTCAAAAGAGTTGCTCCTAGTGACCAACTCCTGCCGCCAGTGCCTCATCGCCTACGGATCCTACCATCTGCCAAAATAGCACTACTATCCAGGAAGCAGATTCTTAAATCTTGAGAGGCATTTCAGATCCAAACCATAAAATTCCATTCCTGGCTCCCAAAGGCTCATTGTCATTTTATGACGCAAGATGCATTTAGTGCCATTTCAACTGTCTTCAATCTTAACAGTCTCGGTACTGTTCAGAAGCGCAATGCTTCTTCTGAGAGCAAAGGTAAACAACTGAGCCAAATAAACCCAAAAGAAGGTTATGTAAGTCCAAACTACAATGCTTCAGTGTTACCATTCCTATTTCAAAAGGGAAGAATTGGACCACAGAATGGGAACAAAGGAGAGAAAAAACAATTGAATGGAAATCACACATTGCCATCACCTGAGATCCAAAACGCTTGAGTATGCTTCTTCCTAAGGCCCTGTTATCTGAAGCCTGCATAGCCTCTATTGGACTGGTTCTCATTGGTCCTGTCAGTTTTCCTTGGCAGACATCCCATGTTCCCGACATACAACCTGCACTTCAGTCTTAACTTCTCAAGCTCCATGAATCTCCCTGTCAGAGGTGTCTGAGGAAAGTGACCTTGGCCCACAGTACAGGCTATTCTCTGGACTCGATGGAAGCCTCCACAACATTATAACTTCGGCCTGCCTACCTGTAAAAGGAGCACTATGTCAACGGTATTAATGCTGCTAGTTCAAGCAGAACCGCAGTCTTCTTGGTTCACAACTGCAGTAGCCTGCTTATGGGAGCTGGATCCAGGAAAGCATCCCCCCGCCCAAGCAATTCTTTACAAAACCTTAGCAGCGTGCTTTAAAAGGGAAAGTCTTTCCCATGAGCTTTAGTTGAACAGCCTGGAGCCTTCAAGGTATTTTTTCAATGCCCTAGCAACCAAATGCTTGGCTTCTTTTATGGTTCCTATTAGCAACTATGGCTGCTGTCTGCAGCTCCAACACATTTGGTTCCTGGCAAAACTGTAGCTTTTGAATCTTCATGCTCTGCTTTATGCTGATGTTTCTCATAGTAAATCCTGCTGTAAGCAGCCAGAAATTATTATGTCACAGCTTGAATTCAGACTCAGTTAAAATTTCAGGACACAAGATATGGGCAAATTATTTTCCAGAATGCAGTACCAGTGGTCTCTGTCTTTGTTCTCATACAGAAGACTCTGTCTCTCAACTAATCAATGTCCATATTAATATTCAGCAATCTTGGGCATCATGTCAGATCATGATGATGGGAATGATGGAATACATTTTAAGTTATTCTAAGAGCACTAACAACTGACCTGACCTTCAAGGTAACCTGTGGTCTAAATATAAACACCCTCCTCCCAACAAACAAACCAAAAGCAGGCATTGAGGCAAAAAGCTGGGACTAAACACTCTGCTTTGTTCCACTAAAGGTCTTGGAAAGCAACATAAATAAGAAGTACTCTTTCCCATGACAGTACCCCCACTGAAAATGAATGGAGCTGCCTCAAACGCTGTTCCAATCTATACAAACAGGGCCTATGGTTGTATTTTACCCACTTAAGGCTGTGGATAGAAACTCTTGATTAAAAGTACATGAAAAAAAAAACCACATAAGGCTTTTATTATTGCACAGAACAGCAGGAGGTTACTGGTTAGTGATCGTGAAGTATGGAAACAGCTACATGAATCTTGTGAGACAAACGAATAAAAAGATAATCCTTCCTGAAGCCTCCAGATAAACCCAGACCAAGTCCTTTCAGGCAGAAAACGGACCATAAGAAGGGATGAAGGTCATTTGCAGGGCACAGGCAGCTGAGGCTTTCACTAGGGAAGGGGAGACTATGTTGGGGGGAATATGCACTCAGTGCAAGTTGTTAGATGAGAGACACTTTTCAGGAGACAGGACGGCAGGTAATTAGTTCTGGCAAGGGAGACAGGCTGTCTAGAATGTGCAGGGTGCCTTCAGTACAAATTACACATGCCTGGCACTCATTTGGTACTCTGCCCCTCTGAAGACTTGTGTGAGGCTCTAGTCGGCTATAGTGAACAACACAACACTCTTGGGGTGTCTAAGGGTGTTTTCAAGCACAGGCTTCCAGGATTTGATGTCTACCCCGCGTTGAAGGATTTCCCCCATTTGCTGCCTTTCTGTGACATTTTTGGTGTTAGAAGATGCTAGAGGGCTGTCTAAGATGTGCCTCACTTGCTATATTTAGAAGGTCTTTCTCCAGCATGAAGTAACTGATGCCGGGTGAGGGTAGACACCTGGCTAAAAGATTTCCCGCACTGGTCACACTCATACGGCCGCTCCCCAGTGTGAATTCTGCTGTGCTGAACAAGGTTGGTAGTTCGACTGAAGGTCTTCCCACACTCCCCACACGTGTAAGGCCGTTCTCCAGTGTGAACCCTCTGGTGTTTGACCAGATCCGCTCTCCGGCTAAAGCATTTCCCACACTGATCACAGTTGTAAGGCTTGGCTTTAGTATGGATTTTCTGATGTTCAGCTAGGTTGTAGCTCTCCCGGAAGAATTTCCCGCATTTGCCACACTCATACGGCCTTTCCCCAGTGTGAGTTCTCTGGTGGCGATCGAGTCTGGATTTGTATTCAAAGGCTTTCCCACATACCTCGCATTTATAAGGACTTTCTCCCGTGTGGACTCTCTGGTGTCTGACGAGGGTGGCCTTTTGCGTGTATGATTTCCCGCACTGCTCGCACTCATAAAATTCTGTTGTGGTGTGAATCCTACGGTGTTCGATGAGGTAGAAGTATTGTTTGAAGAACTTACCACATTCCCTACATTCGTAAGGCCTTTCTGAAGTGTGGGTTCTCTGGTGTTTCATGAGGGTGGCTCTTTGCCGAAAGCAGAGGCCACACTCCCCACACTCATAGGGCTTTTCTCCAGTATGAATTTTGGAGTGTTTAATGAGGTTGGCACTTTGGCTGAAGGACTTCCCACACTCTTCACAGCGATAGGGCTTTTCCCCGGTGTGCACTCTCTGGTGGACAGTGAGGGTGGCTCTGTGACTAAAGGATTTTTCACACTGTCCACATTCGTAAGGCTTGTCTGTAGTGTGGGTCCTGCGGTGCGTGATCAGGCTGACGACCTGTCTAAACAGTCTTCCGCAGTCACCGCATTCATACGGCCACTCTCCCGTGTGCGTTCTCTGGTGCCGGAGAAGACTAGAATGGCACCCGAAGGCTTTCCCACAGTCTACACATTCATAAGGTCTCTCTCCACTGTGAACTCTGCAGTGTTCGCTGAGGTTGGAGCTCTGACAAAAAGACTTTCCACATTCCCCACACTTATATGGTTTTTCTCCAGTATGACGTCTCTGGTGTATTCTAAGTGTTGCCTTTTGGCCAAACAGTTTTCCACAGTCACGACACTCATAGGGTCTTTTTTCTGTCTGGTCTGTCTGGGGTGGTACCAGTGTGTACTTGTTCAAGTCTTGCTTATGTTTGCTAGATCCAAACCCCTCCTTTTCACTGCAAACTCTCTGGTTCTCAAGAAGTCTGTGTTGGGGGCTGGAAGGTTTCTTATATTCATCTGACTTAGAATTATTTTTATTAGTGTGAAAAGCCTTTCCACGCTTAATTTTGTTTTGATTCTCACCTTTGGGAAGGGCCTGGGGTTGGAGAAGATTCCACACAGCTGAGAAGTTTTCTCCAGTCTTACTACAGATGAAAGGGTTCCCCGATACATGGCATATACAGTTCTTCACAAGGGAGTCCACATCTCTCTTTAACCAATTCTTGGCTCTATGATGCTTCTGGTCCAGGAGGCTTGCACACACCTCAGTCAAATATGGTTTCTGTGCAGGTAGGTCATCCAGATGTAAAATGTCTTTCAGAACTGCGGCACAGATGTCAGAAGGATGAGTCTTCTGTGTGGGCAGGCCCTTCTTTGGAGTCCTGACCTGTGGGTTTTCAGCTGGTGAAACACTCAGTGCACGAGCTGCTTCTTCAGCCTCTGCTTCATGCCAACAAACTGCAAGGACAGAGAACATATTCACTGTGGTTGGAATTACCAATTATGTTTTACATTCACTCTCCTTACTGAATTCATCACAAGGGGTGGCTATAATTTTTTATTTTAAATTTTATATGCTTAGCTTTATATTCAGATCATCTTATGATTAACAGGATACATGAAAAAAATATTTACCCCAGCTTCTAGCTACCTTTATTACAAAGATAAAAGTTTTACCAACCGGATAGAAAGGAAAAAGACATAAACCAGTTTAATCTCTCAGAGCAAATCTCCCTCTTGGGCAGATATCTCTCTGAAAGTCTAGCGAGTGTCCAGCAATCTGCTTCTAGCCAACCATCTGCAGGTCAATTCTATTTTTGTGGTTGGTGAGGGAAGAAGAAATATTATTTAAATGTTCCCACAAAAGAGGAAAGACTATAGAGCAGACAGCCAGTTTTTTCCTTATATGCACCACTTATAGTTTAAATGGAAACATCTCTCCAATGTCTACCTCTTTAGTTCCTTTTTTTCTTTAAGATTTACTTTTGTCTTTCTATGTGTTGTGTACATAAGTGTGTCTGTGTATATGTGCGCATGCACACAGGCCAGAGAGGATGTCAAATTTCCTGGAGCTGGGTTTTAGATTGTAAGCTGCCTGATGGGCATGGCAGGGATCAAACTCCAATTCTCTGCAAGAGGAGCAGGAACTCCTAATCATAGAATCCCCTCTTTAACGCTTTTCTTTTCCCTTTTTTTGTCCTCCCTCTCTTTTTCTCTGTTTTTCCCCTAACCTTTTCATTCCTTTATAATGTGGGCAGGGAGGCCAATTCTTAATTGCTAGCATATAACTTAACAATAAACACATAGTTCAGTTGCCATTTGAATAATCCAGCTCTGACACTGCAAACCATGTCTGCAGAGTTTGTATAGCTAAGAATAGACTTCTTTGCCCTAACCACCCCAGCCATATTCCAGACAAGAAGGGGATGGAGAGATGTCTCAGTGGTTAAGAGTGAGCACTGCTCTTCCAAAAGACACAAGTTTGATTTCCACTATCCACACTGGGTAGCTCAGAACCGTCTCTAACTCTAGCTTCAAGAGATGCAATTTTCTCTTGTGGCCTGCGCTAGAGTGCACATCATCTGCCGTCCAGTCAATCCTTTTCTTGCATTTGCATCCTCAGTACCTGCTGTTTCCTCATGGCTTCCTTGGACGATGCAGTGCACCCCCTCTCAGAAATAAAGCCCCTTTCAGTAGCACTCACCTCTCCATGTTGCCATTTAGTCATCTCTAGAAATCCAAACCCATGGTACGTATTAGCGGAAGTGCGACAGCAGGCAGGGCTGCTCATGTGGTGGAGCAGAGGGCATTCCCGGGATTACTCCAGTTATTGCCTGAAGTACTGATCAACACGTGTTGCCCGACTGCCCTTCTGAGCACCGGCATGCACGCGCTTTGGTAGATACTTCTCTGTGCACTGTTCTGATTAAAACTAATGGGTCACACTGTTTGGCAAGTGTTAGGTTTTCTCCATGTATCTTTGGGTCTAAAGGTTGTAAGCCACTTGTGTGTCTCTGGGCCTGTTTGGTTCTGGGGACCATAGGTAAGAACAGGATGGGCTGTAGTTGCAGGAATTTTCAGGGCTATTGGCTAGCTGATGGGAGATGAAAGCTCCAGAAGAAACAATGTGGGGTATCCCTCATTACAATTTAAAATGACCGAGGGTACCACTCAACAGGTAGGCAGTGACGGGTAACATGGAAGACTAAAGGTTGGATACTGAGCCTCAGTGGCATTCCCCACTGACTTTAAAACATACTTTATAGGTGGTGGCAAAGAGGGTCATAAGGCCCCTAGTCGACATGCCTATTAAGTTATCACAAAACAAAGCTAAAGTGACCACTGTTCTTCCAGATACAGAGTCCAAGCATGTTATGTGAAAGTAGAACACCTTAGGAGTGGTCACCATTTCTATAGAGACTATACCTAACACGAGGGCTCATCAAGTAAATATCAAAACAAAAGGTGCAGACCCCAGGCTTTCCCTACCTCCCAAGATTATCTGATGTGAGAAAAATGAAAACTAAAGAAACCAAAGGTTCAGAAAATAATAGCTCAAATTCCACAAACAAAAATCCAAACACAGATACACAGAAGTGGGGGAATATTAAAAAAAAAAAACAATTGGTAGAAAATGATAGTACCATGATTATATATATAATATGTGTATGTGTGAGTGTGTGGTGTGTGTGTGGTGTGTATGTTGTGTGTGAGTATGGTGTCTGTGGGGTGTGTGTGATGTATGTGTGTATGAATGTATATTTTAAAAGAAGATTCCTCTCTGTACCCGAAGGCCTAGCTTTAGACCAAGGTCCTCTTACAATTGGCTTTGCCTGGTCCAGGATCAATCAAACAGCTCATGCACCAGTTTTATCTGGCCTAGCTCCATCCCACAGATCACATCCTTGCACAATCTAAGGTGGGACAGAATCTCATATCAGACACAGAGCCAAAGAAATAAGTCCACGTGCCCAGACCACGTAAGCACCAAGCATCATTGCATGAAATCCCTGAAAGAGACAGTTAGTTATCAGACACCAGCTAGAAGGGAAAAAACTTGGAGATAAAGGATTATGGCTAGGAACATGGCCATCTGGCCAAGGAAAGGGCTATGCCACTTTAGAAGCTGTGGTTATTAACTGTCAATTTAACACAATCTCAGATGACCTGGAAAAAGGCCCACTGGCATGTCTGTGGGAGACTGTTTTGACTACCGTGAGGTGGATAGCCTGACCATTATGGGTGTCACCATTCCCTGGGCTTGGCAGCCCTAGACTGACTATGAATGAGAAAATGAGCTGAGCACTGGCATGCATGAATTCCCTGTTCTCTGCTCCCGACTGTGGGTGCGATGTGACCAGTTTTCTCAAACTGCTGTGACATCTTGGCCGTGATGGAGTAGAATGTGGAACTGTTGAGTCTAAACAAAGCCTTTCTCCCTCATGTTGCTTTGGTCAAGATATTTTATCAAAGCCACAGAAAAGAAAACTACAGACATATTACCCTGACGGTAGGACTTCTGCCACCCAGACATTCTGATGGACGCTTTGGGATGTGGCAGGTGTTAGGGATGCTCAGGGCAGTGCCCATAGTTCAGCACTGATACCCACAACACACCTGCCGAGAGAGTAGGGAAGTCAACAGGCCTCCAGCTTGACTGTGGAAGGAGCAGAGCTCTGGTTCTAGGAGAAAGAGACAGATGGGAACCAAGACACAGGGGAGGTACAGGTCCTTACCTAGTGAGGATACAAGGGCAAAGTTCTCCAGCATCACATCCAGATACAGTAGCCTCTGCGCTTCATCCAGGAGCTCCCACTCTCCCTGGCAGAAGTACACAGCCACGTCTTCAAAGGTCATGCAGTCCTGTGATGGGGGCAAGTCCATCAATGAAAAACTCCTTTTCAGATTCCTAGTTTTCTCACCCTCGCATCTTCCCTTTGCTTACTGTCCTCTTAAGAAGAAAGAAAGCCCAACACACAGACTCACCTCTGACCTCATTCCTAGATCACTACGACTTCCCAATGCACCCAGAGAAAGGTGACGGGGGAATAGCTATTGGACCTGCCAATAACAAGGCTACCAAAACTTCTTTTGAGGCTATGGGCCCTAAGGATTGGAGAAGGTAGAACATAAAAACCACAGCGTGAGGGTTTTAATTTTTTTTCCCTAAGGAACAGGTGGTCCGTTTTGACCCCTCTACACCAGCTCATTTCCCTTTGCATGTGGTGGGACTCTCTGTGCTTGTCAAACCACAGAGAGTAGAAGGGGTTGGAGCACGTACTCTTATCCAAGCTCGTCCACAGTTACTCATGCACTGAGGGAAGGGACCCTATTACAGCTGCTTCCTTGCACACAGACTAGGTCACGGCAGGGTCCTATTGCAATGGTTTCCTTGCTCATAGACAGAGGCTGAGACTCATTTGCTATTGAAGGGGTATGATTTACCTATCGACCAATAGAAAGGGGGTGTGGGGCTGGGGGTAGGGAACCCTGAACCCAGATAATTCCACACACATTTAGAGATAATGGTACTCAGGTATGAATGTCCCCCTCCACGTTCTTGAAGAGTCTGAGAAGCTTATCAGTAAATTTAGTTCTGTTCTGATCGCTTTTTCCTGTCTTTAACTCTTTAACTGACAGAGACAGCTCACAAAGTCTAGCTGGCCTGTCTTTGGTCAAGCAATTTTCCTAGGATTCCCCCACAAAACCAAGTAAGACATTGCCTGTCATCGAAATCCCAAGGCCTGCAGGTGTCGCGCTAACATTTCCTACCTCTGTGTGTTTCTTCTTCCTCCATACCTTTCTTATACAGCTCACCCCCACAGGCACCTCAAACCCCAGACCCCATACATACCAGAGGCATCTGCCTGGGCATTGTTTAGCAGGAGGTATCTAGAGAAAGCTTCCTAAATGGAAGTAAGAGACTTTCTAATGTCAGGGGCCACTGCCATCCTCTCTCAGTGCCTTTATGGGTGACTTCATTACTTGTTCCAATGCTAGCCACCATCATGACTGGGGGAATGACAGGTTGTTTTCCCATCTGTGAGGCATTCAATGCCACCCCACCTGTCACAGGCACCTGTCACAGGCTTCCTCTAACTAAACCCCACTGAATGTCTGTCTACACAAGTATTCTCCAGAATACTGATCTTCCTAGATGAATACCTGTGCCCCTGAGCACCCAAGGAAAGAACCTCCTCAGATACCCCAAGGATCCCTCCTAACTGCTGGTGAGGCTGGTGTGTGTGTGTGTGTGTGTGTGTGTGTATACACAGACACTCATACCAGCTATCGTGTGATGTTATCTCACTGATTCCAAGTTGGTTTTTTTTTTAACCTGAGGTGTGTTCCATGCTTCCTATGGAAGCCTTGGCCAGCTACTAGATCAGCGACATTCTCCCGTGGTTCCAACAGCTCCTCCACTCCCTCAGGGGTGCTAACAATGTCTATATCTCCAGCTAGATGCCGCTCAGTCATCAGATCTAGTCCTGGCTCTCACCCTTTTCTGCTACACCCTCATAGTCTAAGCACTTAGAAGGCTGAGGCAGGAGTAGTAGCTGACCCAAGGAGTTAAAGACAAACAAACAAAAACAAAACAGCCTTTAGAGCATAAAGAAGTGAAGAACAAAAAAATAAAATAAAAAAGACCCAATTCCATTTCCTAACTGAAAGTCAAGCTACAGTTCAGGGAAAAATCAGCCTTCACCATTTGGGGTGTCTCTAGGATTAATCTTTCCAGAGTTTCGGATCTGTATGACTAGCTAGCAGCTGACACCTCCTCTATGGATTTTGAAATCTCAATAGCCCTCTTTAGGTATTTATTTACTTATTTATTGTGTGAGTTTTCATGTGTGTGAAACAGCATGCATGTGGAGGGCAGGATAACTTAATAGAGTTGATTTACTGTTTTCCACTGTGTGTGTCCTGGAGTTAGTTAGTTCAAGTTCTCAGGCTTGATGCTAAGTGCCTTTACCCACTGAGCTACCATGCTGGTCCTGTCTCTCCCTGTTCCTTAGGTTTATGAATTGTGTGGTGTGTGTGTGTGTGTGTGTGTGTGCGCAAGTGTGCACACGTATGTGGGTATACACACGGGAATCAGGGGGCAATCTGCAGGAGCCAGTTCTCTCCTTGAACCATGGAGGTTCTAGGGATTGATTTCGGTCCTCTGGTTTGGTGGCAAGTGCCTTTACTTGCTGAGTTATCTTACCAACCACTCTGTCTTCCTCAGTTTCTCCCCACGTAGTCCAGGCTGGCTTTGAACTGGTGGTCCTCTTGCCTCTGTCTTCCCAAGTGTTGAGATTACAGGGGTGTGCTTCCATGCTGGACTGTACAACCCACTCTTATGAAGTCCCACAAAAATGAACTCTACTACCAACTTGAGACAAGGAGTAGGGCCACACTGGTGAGGTTCTGGAACACTCCTCACTCACCTGCGTACAGACCATATGTGTTTCTGTGGACCTCGTTATCTGTGGGAAGAAAGTTGTAAGAGTCAAGCACCACGGTAGGGTTTCATGGGTTCAGGCCTTTCCGTGACCGCTGTCCAGTCCCAGATCTTCATGACCTTTGTATGTCTAGACTATCTCTAAGCCTTAGTGCACAACGCTGAGCCAGAGCAGCTATGGGGTTGCACAAACCTTAGCCTTCCCGAGGCTCCTCCTGTATCCCTTTCCAACCCATTTTAGCTCTGTGCAGCTTTTGGAATATTTTATATAGCCTCTGACCGCATTCATCTACCACTCAGTTCCGCTGGCTCCTAGGTCCCTAAGGACGTAAATAATACGTTCCACCTTGACATTTTTTAAAGCTAGAATGCTTTCAGCTCAAGTGTCCAAACATGACATTACCCATACCAGTCAATCAATCTCCTCCTTGTCCCTCTCTCCCAAGCCTCACACTAGTTAGGAGAAATCGGGACCCTGCCCACGGGCTCGGTACTGTTCTGGACTCAGGGATTTCTTCCAGCGGGGCGTGAGCTGAGCGGGGGTGGCGTGGGTGGTGGGCGCTCAACAGGCTCTAGGATCCAGTGTCTGGGGCGTGGTGGGGGGCGCCTAGCATGCAGCACTCACCTGAGCCGGGTGCTTCTGAGTCGCCATCGGACTCTTCTGATGTTGCTGGGGATCGCGCACGGCCATCACCGCGGCCGGTGGTCTCATCGGCTGTCACTCCGCGCCTGCTCGCTCTCTTACCTTGAGTCCAACTTGGCGATCTAAAAGCTCAGATTCCTTCAACAATCTACCCCTGGGAAGTTAAACCATAGACAGGACGCAATGTAGGAAGTCCCGCCCAGTGCTTGTCTGCCCTGCCAGTCTGAAACTACTATCATTGGCTCAACATTTGCAACGCTCCTCTTGGCATTATGGGTAATGTAGTTCCTACTGCTCCAGTAGACAACGTCAAACCTCGGTCCATCCTCAGAAGTCTCTACTTATTTCTGACTACTTCTTCAGTAAAGGAAGAGTGGGGATTTTATTTGGGGGAAACCTATACGTATTCATAATGGAAACGCACTCCAGAATCTGGCATATTAATGACCATGTTTAGTGAAGGAATATGTTGCTCCTTAACGAAAGATGATGGGTACATTGCGGTATGTTTTAAATAGAGGTAATTTAGCACAAATTTAGAAATTAAAATGGCATACGGGAAAACCTGTACACGACTTTTTTTTGACAAGATTTTGTAAACCTCTCTTTGCGTTTTGAGTTATGTATAAAGTAAGCCAAAGTAAAAATAAATAGCAAGAGATAGAGAAATATCAACACATCAGTTCGGAATCTGAAAACTCCCAGCCAAAACGGACAAGGCAGCCAGCTGGTGTTCCCAATGCGGAGGGTCCCAGGCATAGCAGGTGAAGATTCCGTCGGGAAAGAAAAGAACAAACATCATCACGTCAGGTGTTCATCACATCTGGCAGAAACTGGCAGGGAAGGCGAGGCAGTGGCGGAGGTTTCTGCTTGAGCTTTCTCCACTAAGATGAGCATCCCAAGGCGGAACACCTTTTTCTCACTGCATGAATTCATTCATTCATTCATTCATTGTTTGTTTTTGAGACAAGGACTCACTTCATAACCCTGGCTGTCCTGGAACTCAGTCTGCAAACTAGGCTGGGTCTTGGACTCTTAGAGATCCTCCTGGCTCTGCCTCTGGAGTGCTGGGTTTAAAGGTGTGCAGCACCATGCCTGTCCTATTGCAGGCATTTTCATATCAGGAGAAATAGCGGTAGAGTCTGCTGACAATGTTCACTTTCGAGCTGTTCTTTAGGGGCACGTGATTAATTTAGGCTATTTTGCTCTTCCCTCCTCATCTCAGAACTGGGGGAGGGAGTAGTTCATCTTTAGACAAGGGGCCTCAGAAAAACACTTTCATTGAGGAAGTGCATTTTCTAGATTGGTTTTGAGGTGCTCATCAAAGAAAGATTCTATAGGATTGTGTGTGTGTGTGTGTGTGTGTGTGTGTGTGTATTACTGGAGACCAAACCCAGGACCTGCACATGTTAAGTATGCACTAAATCACTTAAAAAGAAAACAAAGAAAGAATAGAAGTTAAATAAAATATGAAATGAAGTGACATTATTTAAAGAATAATTTGCAAACAATGAAATCATATCAAAATACCCTAAATGTATTTGAAACTATTTGGAAGTATCATAAAAAGAGAAATAAAAAATAGCATTTGAATATGAGAATGAGCTTTGATGTAGAGAAATCAGACACTGAAACAAGCTAGGATATCGATCAATATAAAAAATTATGTTACATAGAGGCAGCCTGATGCAAAACGCAGCATGTTGTTTGCCATCATTTCTACCAAATATATAGAAGAGAGCCAGGTGTGGTGGTGCCTGCCTTTGATCTCATTCTCTGCCTCCTGAATTCTGGCAATAGAGACAGGGCCCAGCACCACCAGTTTATTTTATTTTACTTTCAAACAAGGTCTCATGTAACGCAAGCCACCCTTGAACTTGCTATTTAGTCAAGGATCATCTTGAACTCCTTATCCTTCTGCTTCTAACTCGCAGGTGCTAGGACTAAAGATGTGTCACACCAAACCTTGCTCAATCCCATACTTTAGATGAGTGTAGTGCTAACATTTACGTTACATGTATTTTATAACAGTAAAAAGGCCTCTCTCTCTCTCTCTCTCTCTCTCTCTCTCTCTCTCTCTCTCTCTCTCTCTCTNTCTCTCTCTCTCTCTCTCTCTCTCTCTCTCTCTCTCTCTCTCCTCTCTCTCTCTCTCTCTCTCTCTCTCTCTCTCTCTCTCTCTCTCTCTCTCTCTAAATTAGAATTCCTGGTGGATTACATTGACAGATCTTCATATGTTGATCCATATCCTGAATCTCTGGGATAAAGCCTACTTGATCATGGTGGGTGAATTTTTTGATGTATTTTTGGATTCAGTTTGCCAGTATTTTATTAAGTAATTTTGCATCAATGTTTGTGAGTGTGATTGGTCTGTAATTCTCTTTCTTTGTTGTATCTTTGTTTGGTTAGGTATCAGGGTAACTGTGGCCTCATAAAAAGGATTTGACAATATTTCTTCTGTTTCTATTGTGTGAAACACTTTGAGAAGTATTGGTATTATCTCCTCTTTGAAATTCTATTATAATTCTGTGCTGAAGCCATCTGGCCCTGCGTGTTTTTCTCATTGGGAGACTTTTAACGAGTGTTTATATTTCCTTAGGGGTTATACATCTATTTAAATCATTTATCTTGTCTTGATTTAATTTTGGCATGTGTTATCTATCTAGAAAGTTATCCATTTCTTTGATATTTTCCAGTTTTGTGGAGAACAGGTTTTTGAAGTATGACCTAATGATTCTCTGGGCTTTCTCCTTGTCTGTTTATGTCCCTCTTTTTGTTTCTGATTTTGTTAATTTGGATATTCTCCTTCTGCCTTTTGGTTAGTTAGTTAAGGGTTTGTTTATCTTGTCAATTTTCTCAAAGAACCAACTCTTTTTTTTAAATTGATTCTTTGTATTATTCTCCCCCCCCATTTATTGATTTCAGTCCTGAGTTTGATTATTTCTTGCCATCTACTGCTTCTTAGTGATCTCACTTTTTTTTATTTTGAGACAGGTTTTCTCTGTAGCTTTGGAATCTGTCCTAAAACTAGCTCTTGCACACCAGGCTGGCCTCAATCTCACAGAGATATGCCTGCTCTGCCTCCTGAGTGCTGGAATTAAAGGTGTGCACCACCACGGCCCGGCTTGTGATTTCACTTCTTCTTTTTGTTCTAGAGTTTTCAGGTGTGCTGTTACATCACTGATGTGAGGTTTCTCCAATTTTTTTATGTAGGCATTTAGTGCTATGAACTTTCCTCTTAGCACTGCTTTCATTGTGCCCCATAAGTTTGGGTACATTGTGCATTCATTTTCAATGAATTCTAGGAAGTCTTTAATTTATTTCTTTATTTCTTCCTTGACCTAGTGGTGCTTCAGTTGAGGGTTGTTCAGTTTCCATGAGTTTGTAGGCTTTCAATAGTTTGTGTTTTTGTTGAACTCTACCTTTAACCCATGGTGGTTCAATAAGATACAACGGTTATTCTATTTTTTTTATACCTGTTGAGATTTGCTTTATGACTGAATATTTGGTCAGTTTTAGAGTAGGTTCCATGAGGTGCTGAGAAGTAGGTACATTCCTTTGTGTTTGGGTGAAATGTTCTGTATATGTCTATTAAGTCCATTTGAGTCATACATTTGTTAGTTCCCTTGTTTCTCTGATAAATTTCTGTCTGGAAGACCTGTCCATTAGTGAGAGTGGGGTGTTGAAGTCTCCCACTATTACTATGTGGAGTTTGATGTGCAATTTAAGCTGTAGAAATGATTCTTTTAGAAATGTGGGTGCCCTTATATTTGGGGCACAAATATTCAGGATTGAGACTTCTTGATGGATTTTTCCTTTGATGAAGATGAAATGTCTTTCTACATCTCTTGTGCCTAATTTTAGCTTGAAGTTTATTTTGTTAGATATTAAAATAGCTATACTGGCTTGCTTCTTAGGTCTATTTGATTGGAAAATATTTTTCAACCCTTTACACTGAAGTAATGTTAGTCTTTGAAGTAGGTGTGTTTCTTGTATGCAGGAGAAAAATGAATCCTGTTTTTATATCCACTAGCCTGTATTTTGTATTTTTAGCACGTGTCTTTTTTATTGGTGGATTAAGTCCATTGATATTAGGAGATGTTATTCACCAGTGATTGTTAATTTTTGTTATTTTTTTTTGTGGTAGTGGTGGTAGTGTGTGTGTGTTCCTTTCTTTGGGTTTGGCTGTTGTGAGATTATCTACTGCTTGTGTTTTTCTGGGTGAGGCTAACTTCTTTGGGTTGGAGTTTTCCTTCTAGTACATTCTGTAGTGCTGGATTTGTGGATAGGTATTATTTAAATCTGGTTTTTGTCATGAAATATCTTGTTTTCTCCTCCTATGTTGACTGAAAGTTTTGCTAGGAATAGTAATCTGGGATGGCATCCATGTTCCCTTAGTGTCTGTAAAAAGTCTGTCCAGGACCTTCTGGCTTTTAGAGGCTCCATTGAAGTAGTAGGGTATAATTCTGATAGGTCTACCTTTGTATGTTACTTGCCCCCCTCTTTTTGCACCTCTTAAAATTCTTTCTTTATTTTTTTTTGCTAGTCTAAAAAGTTTATTCAAGAGTGTGGCGGGGTAGATGGTACACGAACTTCCAGGTACCTAGTGTGTCCGGTAAGAAACAACACAACGCAAGAATCCCTGTCCATCTACTCCTCGGTGCCTCCTTACCTCCCTCCAGACTTAATCATCACCTTCAATTTAACGTGTCCTGTGTTATTTGGAGTCTTTAAAGAAATCACTTCCCATCTATGAACTCAGTGCAGACCTTTCTGCCCAGGGAAGAGCAGCTGGCAGGCGCAGGCACGGCCAGAGAGCTGGTAGAAGAGGGTAACTGTATATAGTTTTTACTGAGTGGAGGTTCTGAGTGTACAGAGCCCACACGCATGATCATGGTCCAGGTTGTACAATCCCACACACCCAGCCCTGCTGTGTGCTAAGAGCTGCAGCCTGTCTGACCCATATGGCATGACTCAGTCAGGGAGCGGTCACGCAGTGGAGCACAGGATCCGGGGCAGTGTGAAAGGTCGAGGTGGAGCGTGTGGTGAATTCAGGACTACCGGACATCAGACCTCAGTGACTTCTTCAGCAGCCACAGCCAAGACTTGGCCAAAAGATCTGAACAGGAACTAGGGCAAAGAGGAGTGCTGGCGCCGCAGGAACTGTCCTGCTGGTGGGAGGGAGGGCGAGCCACAGTCCTACTAGGCATTGTATGAAGAGGATGACACACTGCCACCGTGGCCCGTCCAGTTGGTATGGATAAATTCTCCTGGTTTGGCTAAGAGTTCATAGGTGTGAGCCCCAAAGTAATCCCGCTGAGCCTGGGATGAGATTGGCTGGCAGCACCTCATGTCTGTACCCGTCCTAGAAGGAGAGGGCGGTAGTGAAGCAGGGCATGGGGATGCCTGCCTGTACCCCAGTGCTGACCACCCGCCACCAGGAGTCCTGGCAGTTGTCAACGGCTGACTTAAAGAAGTCATCTAGTAGCAGGTTCTGAAGCTCGGGGTTTCGCTCAAACACATCTTTAATTTTCCCCAGGAACACACTTCTGATGATGCAGCCCCCTCTCCACATGAGGGCAATGCCACCATAATTGAGGGTCCAGCCAAACTCAGTGGCTGCCTGTCTGAGCAGCATAAAGCCTTGCGCATAGGAGATGATCTTGGACGCATAGAGGGCCTTTCGAATGTCCTCCAGGAATGACTCCTTACTGCCAGCCAGCTGGACCTTCTGGGGGCCCTTGAGCTTCCTGCTGACCTGGACTCGCTCCTCCTTCAGAGAGGACAAGCAGCGAGCGAAGACAGCTTCTCCAATGAGGGTGACGGGCATGCCGTAGTCCAGTGCTGAGACGGCGGTCCACTTCCCAGAGCCTTTCTGCCCAGCACTGTCCCAGATCTTTGGTAAAAGCTCTTTGCCATCAATGTCCAGGAACTTGAGGATGTTAGCAGTGATTTTAGTCAGGAATGAGCCCAGCTCTGTCTTGTTCCATTCCTCAAAGGCCTGGGCCATCTCCTCTTGCCGCATGCCCAGAACGTCCTTCATCAGGTGGTAAGCCTCGCAGATCAGCTGCGATCCCGTTATGCACCATCTTCACAAAGTGACCAGCCCCCTCGTCTCCCACCCAGTCACAGCAGGGTTCTCCAGTTCCTACTTTTGCAGTGATGGCTTGGAAGATTGTCTTGATGTGGGGCCAGGCCTTTTTGTTTCCTCCTGGCATGAGGGAGGGCCCATACCGAGCCCCTTCCTCACCACCACTGACTCCACTCCCCACAGACTTAGCCTTGAGGTCCCGGCATCGTCTTGTTGTATCCCGGTATTCATAATTTCCTCCATTAATGATGACATCACCAGTGTCCAACAATGGCACCAGTTTCTCGATGATTGCCCGGCCTTCATGAGAAGTATGATCCGGCGTGGCTTCTTCAGCTTGGAGACCATCTCCTTCAAGGACTTTGCACCTACCACTTTGGTTCCCTTTGCCTCATTGGCCAAGAAGTCATCAACCTTGGAGACCGTCCTATTGAAAGCACAGACCACAAATCCATGGTCATTCATGTTCAGGATTAAGTTCTGGCCCATGACAACCAGTCCAATCAGTGCAATGTCAGCTTGGGCCATGGCGGCGGCGGCGGTCAGAGCTGGGGCGACAAGGAAGGATCACGAAGAACTGAGCGCTTCGAGGCAAGTGCGGGTTTCCTTATTTTTTATATTTAGTATTTTGATTATTATGTCAAAAGAGGACTTTATTTTTGGTCCCGCCTTTTTGGTACTCTGTAAGCTTCCTGCACCTTTATAGGAATACCCTTCTTTAGGTCGGGAAAATTTTCTTCTATGCTTTTGTTAAATGTTCTCTGTGCCCTTGAGCTGAGATTCTTCTCTTTCTTCTATCCCTATTATTCAGTTTGATCTTTCCGTGGTGTCTCAGATTTCCTGGATGTTTTGTGTTAGGAATTTATTTAAATTGACATTTTCTTTGTCTGATGGAACTATTTTCTCTATCATATTTTCAATGCCTGAGATTCTTTTTTTCATTTTTTTTATATTCTTTTGGTGATGCTTGTATCTGTAGTTCCTATTTACTTCCCTAGATTTTACATTTCCAGAATTTCCTTGGTTTGAATTTTCTTTATTGTTTCTATTTCAGTTTTCAAGTCTTGAACCACTTCCTCCACCTGTTTGATGTTTTTTTTGAGAGAATATTGATCCCAGTTTAACAATGCATACATATTATGAGAATTATTTAATATTATTTTTTATTTATTAGATTAAAAAAATACCAATCCAAGTTCCCACTTCCTCTTTTTCTCCCATTCCCTCCAATTACCCTCTCACCCCACCCCCATCTAATTGTTAGAGAGGGTAAGGAACATTGCCTTGTGGAAGGTCCTCCCTACTATATCTAGGTTGAACAAGGTATACATCCAAAGAGAATAGCATCCCAAAAGTCAGTACATGCAGTGGGGGTAAATCTTGGTGCCACTGCCAGTGGCCCCTCAGTCTGCCTCAGATATACAAACTGTCAATCCCATTCAGAGAAACTAGTTTGTTCCTATGCTTGTTCCTTCCCAGTCTGGCTGGAGTTGGTGAGCTCCCATTAGCTCAGGTAGACTGTTTCAGTGGGTGTACCCATCATGGTCTTGACCTCCTTGCTCATCTTCTCATTCCTTCCACTCTTCAACTGGACTTTGGGAGTTCAGTCCAGTGCTTCAATGTGGGTCTCTGCCTCTGCCTCTATCAGTTGCTGGATGAAGGTTCTATGGTGATATTTAAGATATCCATCAGTCTAACTACAGGGAAAGTCAAGATTGGGTCCCCTCTCTTCTATTGTTCAGGGTCCCAGGTGGGGGTCATCCTTTTGGATTCCTGGGAATTTTTCTAGAGCCAGGTTTCTGCTAGCCCTATAGTGGCCCCCTCAATCAAGATATCTCTCCTTGCTCTCATCTCTGTCCTTACTCCATCTTGACTATCTTATTCCCTCAAGTTTTCTACCCTTCCCCTTTCTTCCCCCTCTTCTTCTCCTACCCTCACCTCTCCCCTCATCCCCATACTCCCAACCCTGCCAGTCAACCCTCTCCATTTCCAATTCCCAGGTGGGTCTCTCTCTCTATTTTTTTTTTTTGGTTCACCTTATTACTTAGCTTCTCTAGGATCATGAACTATAGGCTCAATGTCCTTAGTTTATAGCTAGTATCCACTTATGAGTGAGTACATACCATATTCATATTTTGGGGTCTGGGTCACCTTACTCAGGATAGTGTTTTCTAATTCCATCCATTTGCATGCTAATTTCAAGATGTCATTTTTTTCCAGGAGTAGTACTCTAATGAGTAAATGTGTCACATTTTCTTTATCCATTCTTCGGTTGAGGGGCATCTAGGTTGTTTCTAGGTTCTGGCTATTGCAAATAATGCTGCTATAAACATAGTTGGACAAATGATTTTTAGTATGATTGAGCATCTTTTGGGTAGATGCCCAAGAGTTGTATTGCTGAATCCTGTGGTAAGTTGATTCCCAAATTTCTGAGAAACCATTATACTGATTTCCAAAGTGGTTGTACAAGTTTGCATCCCCACCAGCAATGAATGAGTGTTCCCCTTACTCTACTTCCTCTCCAGCATAAGCTATCACTAGTGTTTTTGATCTTAGCCATTCTGACAGGTGTAAAATGGTATCTCAGTTGTTTTGATTTGCATTTCCCTGATAGCTAAGGATGTCAAGCATTTCTTTAAGTATTTTTTTTGCCATTTGAGATTCTTCTGTTGAGAATTCTCTGTTTAGTTCAGTACCCCAGTTTTTGTGTTATTTAGAATTTTAATGTCTAATTTCTTGAGTTCTTTATAAATTTTGGAGATCAGTTCTTTGTCTGATGTTGGGTTGGTGAAGATCTTTTATCATTCAGTAAGCTGCCTTTTTCTCTTAATGACTGTGTCATTTGCTTTACAGAAGCTTCTCAGTTTCAGGTGGTCCCATTTATTTATTGTTGCTCTCAGTGTCTGTGCTACTAGGGTTATATTTAGGAAGTGGTCTCCTGTGCCCATGCATTTAAGACTACTTCCCACTTTTTCTTCTATCAGGTTCAGTGTGGTCAGATTTATATTGAGGTCTTCAATCCATTTGGACTTGAGTTTTGTACATGGTGATAGATATGGATCTATTTTCATTCTTCTACATGTTGACATCCAATTATGCCAGCACCATTTGCTGAAGACACTTTCTTTTTTCCATTGTGTAATTTTAGCTTCTTTGTCAAAAATCAGGTGTTCATAGGTGTGTGGATTTATATCCGTGTCTTCAGTTTTATTCCATTGGTCACCCTTTCTGTTTTTATGCCAATACCAAGCTGTTTTCATTACTGTAGCTGTAATAGAGCTTGATGTCAGGGATGGTAATGCCCCCAAAAGTTCCTTTATTGTTTCGGATTGTTTTTTTGTTTTTCCATATGAAGTAGATTATTGTTCTTTCAAGGTCTGTGAAGAATTGTGTTGGGATTTTGATAGAGATTTCACTGAATCTATTGATTGCTTTTGGTAGGATAGCCATTTTTATTATGTCGATCGCATCTAATCAAGAGCATGGGAGATCTTTCCATTTTCTGGTATCCTTTTCAATTTCTTTCTTCAAAGACTTAAAGTTCTTGTCAAATAGGTCTTTCACTTTTTTGGTTAGTGTTACCCCAAGATATTTTTTGTTATTTGTTGCTATTATGAAAGGTGATATTTCTTTGATTTCCCTCCCAGCTTCTTTATATTTTGTGTAGAAGAGGGCTACTGATTTTTTTGAGTTGATCTTGTATCCTGCCACATCAATGAAGGTATTTTTTCAGCTGTAGGAGTTCTCTGGTAGAGTTTTGGGGTCACTTATATACACTATCATATCATCTGCAAATAAAATAAAGTTTGACTTCTTCCTTTCCAATTTGAATCCCCTTGATCTCCTTATGTTGTCTTATTGCTATTGCTAAAACAAGAACTATGTTGAAAAGATATGAGAGAATGGACAATCTTGTCTTGTTTCTGATTTTAGTGAAATTGCTTTCAGTTTCTCTCTATTTAATTTGATGTTGGCTGTCAACTTGCTGTATATTGCTTTTATTATATTTAGATATGTTTCTTGTACCCCTGATCTCTTCAAGACCTTTATCATGAAGGGGTATTAG
Source organism: Alexandromys fortis (assembly GCF_014885135.2). Taxonomy (NCBI): domain Eukaryota; kingdom Metazoa; phylum Chordata; class Mammalia; order Rodentia; family Cricetidae; genus Alexandromys; species Alexandromys fortis. The sequence continues at coordinate 456,379 of NW_026068157.1, read as the reverse complement.
ATTTTGTCAAATGCTTTTTCAGCATCTAATGAAATGATCACATGGCGATTTTCTTTCAGTTTATTTATATGATAAATAAATATGATATATTGATAGATTTTCATATGTCGACCATCCTTGTATCTCTGGGATGAAGCCAACTTTATCATAGTGGATGATTTTTTTGATGTGTTCTTGGATTTGATTGCCAGTATTTTATTAGTAATTTTTCATCAACGTTTGTGAGGGCGATTGGTCTGTAATTCTCTTTCTTGGTTGAGTCTTTGTGTAGTTTTGGTGTCAGGATAGCTGTAGCCTCATAAGAAGAGTTTGGAAATGTCCCTTCTGTTTCTATTGTGTGGCACACTTTGAGGAGTATAGGTATTAGGTCTTCTTGGTAGTTCTGGTAGACTTCTGCATTAAAACCATCTGGCCATGGACTTTTTTTGGTTGGGAGGTTTTTGATAACAGCATCTATTTCCTCATGACTTATAGGTTGATTTAAATTGCTCACCTGGTCTTGATTTAATTTTGGTATATGGTATCTATCTAAAAATTGTTCATTTCTTTTACATTTTCCAATTTTGTGAAGTACAGGTTTTTGTAGCATGACCTAATGATTCTCTGAATTTCCTCAGTGTCTGTTGTTATGTCCCCCTTTTTATTTCTGATTTTGTTAATTTGGTTGTTCTCTTGTTGCCTTTTGATTAGTTTGGATAAAGGTTTGTCTATCTTGTTGATTTTCTCAAATAACCACCTCTTTGTTTCATTGATTCTTTGTATTGTTTTCATTTCTATTTTGTTGATTTCAGCCCTCAATATGCTTATTTCCTGTCTTCTACTCCTCCTGCATGAGCCTGCTTCTTTTTGTTCTAGAGCTTTCAGGTGTGCTGTTAAGTCATTAGTGTGAGCTTCCTCCATTTTCTTTATTTGGGCACTTAGTGCGATCAATTTTCCTCTTAGCATTGTTTTTATAGTGTCCCATAGCGTTGGATATGCTTTTTCTTGGCTTCCTTTAATGAATTTATTGACTTATTCCTATTTTTTGTTTGTATTTTCTTCTAATTTTTTTTGAGACAAGGTTTCTCTGTAGTATTTGGGCCTGTTCTAGAACTATCTCTTGTAGACCAGGTTGGTCTTGAACTCATAGAGGTAGGTATTTCACCTGCTTGCAGGCTTGTGGGGACTGCCATCCCTGCATACTTAACCAAGAGTAAGCCCATATTTGAATTCTTTATTTTTGTTTCACCGTGCCTTCCATCTTTCTCTGTCTGTCTGTTGTGTAAGTCTGGATCAGTACTTACCAGGTTGATACCTTGTGCATCTGCCTGGACCTGTCTCTGTGTTTCTGTGTCTGCCTCACAAAAGACTTTCCTCTGCATTTATTGAACAGCATGGAAGCTTCACATGGAGGATGAAATGAGGGATACTATATAGGAATCTTTAAAAGAATTTAGATGGGAGTAAGTCACTGACTCCAATAGTCTCCAACGGAGTCAGATAACAAACAGTGTTTTAAACATCACTGAACACAGACAGACCTATCATGCCATTTTCAACATTTTTGGTGGATATTTGTTTCATAATATATTGCTTTCAAACTGCTTGCTGTTTTCATCATTTATTACCATAACATACATACTCACATGCATTACACTTGGGTCAGGGGCACAGAAGACTTCATGTTTTAGAATTAAAACTATGCATTAGCTTAGGTTGTAAAAGCTGATTACATGGAAAATCCAAGGTAAGTAATGTTGGTTGTTGCACTGTTCTCTTAAAGGCAGGTTTCAAAAACAGGCTGAGTGCCCAGTGGGATAACAGTTTAATCTTAATGGATCAATGTGCATTAATTCTGGCCGGGAGGTCCAACAAAACTTCCAGTCTCATAGGATGTAAAGGTATGGAATGTAATGTAACTCATGCATCTCTTTAGTATGGTGGACTTCTTACTTCACCCTTTGCCTCAGTTCCTGCTCCTTAGAATACAATACCCATCTGCTTCTCCTACCTGGACTCTCCGCCTCTGACATCACAGTAGAAAAGAATCACTTCACCCTTCTAACTGCCCCTCTGCAATGTTCATTACTCAGTGAAAAGTTTTTCTTGCTTATTGATGAGAAAGGTGATGTCAACTCCCTTGACCTAAATGTCATTGTTCCTCGTTGTGACATGATTCTGTCATCCCTCTTGGGGGAAGAGCTCAGAGAAATTCAACCTTCAGCATTGGGGAGGCTATCAACTTTGTAGTCATATTAGGGTTGTAGGTCCCATTGGCCTCTGAGTTTACATCTAGCAACCAGCATCACAGAAGAATCCTACCTACACAGGTGAGTTGTTTTCCTTCAGGTATCCAGTCTGCAGAAGCTAGGGCAGTGTCTGGAAGGTGGGTGAGTGTCGACTTCTGGACTGATCCTCCTCTTTCAGCGAACAGCTCCTGTATGGATTAAATGCTTCTAATGGGAAGATAAGCCCAAGACCCGAACCCAACATGGTTTGATGGAGGCTGGAGCTGAGACACCATTCTGGATTTCGATATTTTGGTGTTCTTTTCCAAGACAGTGACAGTGTATTTGTTTACAGTAATGCGGAGGGCCTGGTGACTAAAACGGTTTGTGACTGTTTCTCAGAATTCACCTGCACTTGTTTTTCTTTTGGGAATCTCAGACCCTGTTCCCTGGCCTGTAAAATCTCTTCCAGAGTTTAGTTATTTACAAGAACAGTTTGAGAGGTGTTTGATGGCCTCTGACAACTCTAATTCCCCCTGGAGCTTTATATATATGCAGACTACTTTATTTTCACTTTTTGGAAATGCCTGTGTAAAGTGGCATAGTGAGAAATTAATATTTGTTTAGAAGGCTTCTTGTTCTGGGCTGTGAAAAGAGGAGTAAGTGGTAAAACACTGTTTCAATATCTAAATTTCAAGTCGGTGGCCATTTTTTTTCTAAATGAATGAATGCCACCTCATATCACTAAGGTCTGAGGCCCCTGCTATTTCAGTGTCCCCCAGACACAGATGTTCATGGCCTCCAGAGTTTACTTTTTATTCATTTAGTTCTGAGACAGGCTCTCTTTACATAGTCCTGGCTGTTCTGGACCCTGTTATGTAGACCAGGTCAGCCTCAACGTCTCAGGGGTCCTTCTGACTCTGCCTAAAATGTCTTGGAATTAAAGGCATGTGTCACCATTCCCAACACATATATCATATTTGAATCAAACAGATGTGTCAATTACTATTGGGTTATGTGTTAGGTACCCATTGCATCTTGAACTGACAGTATTCTAATATCTGTCAATTTCTGCAACATTTATCACTATATTCATTAAATTTTATATCCCACAGTTAAAATGGATGCTATTGTTCAGTGTTTCCATGTTGTGTCTATTGTGCTTTAATTTTAGCACAACAAGGTGCAGAATCTCAACAGAGATCGTCCTAATGAATAAATGCATTCATTGCACCCTGTTTTAAACACATTCACAAGGTCCTTGTTATTTCCTTTTTTGTATACTTGATTAAGTATTATAGGGTTATATTTTAAGTTATATACAATATGTTAAAAGATTAGGAAGTAAATTTGAAAACACAGGCAAACATAAGCATATATATGTATACACAGACATATGCAAATTCAATTCCTTGTGAGTGTGCTGACAAAGAAGAATTCAAATGTTTTCTTTCCTGATATCTGATGGTCACTAGTTTCTTTCTTGGTTGTTATTACTCTCTATTTTTCATTCTCAAATTTGATTGTGATTTTATTATTCTCTATCGTGTTTTCTCATTTTTCATCATTGGAGAAATTTGTGTAATATATTTTGATCATTTTCATACCCCCCCTCCCAGATTTACCATCTTTCTCTACTATCCATCTTTGTATCTTTTTAAGCTTTCAGCCCTTAAAGCACAGTTTGTCCTGCCCACCTGCTTTTGGGAGTGTTACCATCCACTGGCTCATGGTCAACCTATTACGGGACACATTTTAAAAGAAGCAGACTCCCTCTTTTCTAGCAGTTATCGGTTGTCAACGGAATCTTAGTTAGGGGTTATTATTTTCTCTGGAGTCAGACAATTTCCTTTGTGGTAAGTCTCTACCTTTTACTAGTTGCTGGGATCTTGGAAATCTGTAGTGTATCTGCATCCAGGATACTCGTCAGAATGTAGCTTGATTATTACACCCTGTACACTGTGGAATTTAAACCAGCTGTTAATTCTAAAGTACTTGAAAATGCTAACATCTATTATAGCAATATGAAGATCAGCTTTTACCACAATGTCTGGATAAGTATCTGCAAATAAAACAACAGGAATTGTTAAGACTTAGGAAACTTCTTACTGGAAAGAAACATTTTAACATCACTTATGAAGCTAAGATGATAGTGACTATGCACTGCAGTGTTTGAAATGCTAAGAAGAGAACAGTGCAACTTGTGTAACAGGTGCTCTCTGCGCCTGTTGTGCAGTGACCCAAGACTGTGACAGAATGGCCTCCAGAGACCTGACTGTGGGCTTCGTCTTCTTGTCCCAGACAGCACTGGGAATGCTGGGGAACTCAGTCTTACTTTCTTGTTTTATCATTGCTGATTTCTCTGGAATCAGGGTGAAACCCACAGACATGATTGTCAAACACTTGACCATAGCCAACTTCATTGTTCTCTGCAAAGGAATCTCCCAGACAACAGCTGCTTTTAGTAAGACTTACTTTCTAGATTATGTTTCATGTAAACTCACCTTATATTTTCATAGAGTTGCCAGAGGAGTATCCCTTGGCTCCACATCCCTGCTGAGTGTCTTTCAGGCCATCACCATTAGCCCCAGTAATTCCAAATGGGCACAGTTCAAGGTCAGAGCCCCCAGGATCATTGGTCCTTCCCTGGGTCTGTGCTGGGCCCTCCAGATGTTGATATATGCCTTCATTCCCTTGTACACAACTGACATAAGGGCTGGAAGAAATGTTACTGGAATAAAATATTTTGGATACTGTGCTGTCGTGAACCCTGGAAGATTAATTAACGCACTTAATGCAATTCTATTGACATCCAATGATGTCATGTTTTTGGGATTGATGATGTGGGCCAGTGGCTATATGATGTTTATCCTGCGCAAACACAAGCAGAGGGTCCAACACATCCATAGATCCCTGTCTTCTAAGTCATCATCTGTGAGCAGGGCCACCCAAAGCATCCTCACCTTAGTGAGCTGTTTTGTTTTTTTCTATGTACTCTCTATTGTGATTACATCATACCTGTCTGTGATCGATGGGACCATTCAGTGGCTGTCAAATACCAATTTAGCCTTGGCTATGTGCTTTCCAGCATTCTGCCCCTTTCTGCTGATCAAACACTATGCTTCCTTTTCCTGTCTCTGCTGTACCTGTTCTCGCCAGACAACACACTGTGCTTGTGTAGTCAGAGAGCTCTAAAAGCTGAGCTGTCTGCATTCCTCTTTCCATGTCGTCTACTCAGTTCTGTTCTGTGAACCCTCTGTCAACACCAACCTTCAGGGTAGACACAGATTGTCTACAAAGTTTCTCCCAATACAGTTTGCAATTTAGTCTGGGACACAGGCAATCCATGCTTTATAATGTGAGTGCTGAGATAATCACCACTCATTGTTTTTGTGGAGAATGCCATAGCAGCAGAGATAACTAAGCTGTGGGGGCTCTGTGCATTATCCTGATTAAGGTGAACTTCCTTGAGGATGGGATGTCAATCAAAATTCTCACCTTCTGTCCAAAAGTTAACCAGGTCTCTCTCTGCCCCTTGCCTATGGATCAGAGTGTTAATTGCTCAGCTACTTTCCTGCCCCTTGTCTGCCTGTTTGATGCTACATTCCCTGATAAAATGGAAATGGACAAATCCTCTGAGACTGAGAAAGCCCTCAATTTAATGCTTTTAAATTTTTTTTCATGCTTCATGACTGCATTAGTAACCCTAAATTTGAAGTTGGTATTGGGGGTTGGGATATTGCTGTGACAAGTATGACAATGATATTATTTGGAGGAATATGGAAGACTTTGGGATTTTGGACCAGTAAAATATTTGAATGCTGTAAGTAGGGTTTCCCAAACCATCCTATAGGAGCTTGGAAGCCAGAACTGCCAAGAGTAATGCTGACTCCGGAGAGCCAGCTAGAGACTTTAGAGGGAACTAATACTACAGACCACTCTTGTGATATATTTTTTTAAAGAAGTAGTTGCTTTTTTGCCCATGTTCTAAAAACCTGACAGAAGCTAAATCTAAATTGAAGAGCTTTGGATGAATGTCTTTGGCAGAGAAAATTCCAAGACTGTGTTTGTCAGTGATCACTCTTATGCAGTCTTCTGAAAAAGAGCAGGTGGGGTCAAAAGAGATCCAAAATGTTCAGTGTGAAGAGAAAAAGAGCAGCAGGGCACATGATATGGGAGTCAAGCCCTATTATCAAAGAGATGAAAATGCTGCTTGCTGACTGGAATACAAGGTGTGGTACTCTTTGGGTGAGATCCAAGTCAGCTAAGCCTGCAACCTGCAAAAAGAAAAAAAACCCTGAGGGATTTCCTAGGGCTAAACAACAGCAAAAAGTTTATGCAGATGTAATATAAAGAAAGAGCTACATTCCCGACAAGGAAGCCCAAGAATTTGGCAGCATCTGCCATGTGGTTCTGCCTTTAGAGTCATGAAAGATACAGAAGTAAATGAACTGTGGAAACTTCCTCTGAGATTAAGGAAAACTGCTGATGTCAACCAACCATGCAGCAGTGGAGGACCTGCATGCAGGCTGGGAAGACCTTCGTATGAAGCTATGAAGGTGAAGTCTGGATTGCCATGGAGACCGCAGGATGTTGGAGATGCCAGAATGAGAGGATGCTGGCCAAGGAGAGGTGCAGACATGGTGTGGAATCAAGAGAGATAAGTGTGTTGTCTTCAGCACTGTTTAATGGTGTGTGAGATGTGAAGAGCCATCTAATAAGCCTTTGACGTTGGACATAGAGATACAGAATTTAGATTGTGCCCTGCTGGATTTTGTCTTTCTTCTGTATTGTATTTCCTCACTATGTTCCTTACCTTTTGGAAAGGTAATATATATTCTGTGTCACTAGATGTTGGAAGTGTGTAATTTGCCTTTTTAGGTTATGAAGGTTACAGTGAAAAGATGGCTTTAAGTCTCAGAAAAGCCTTTGGACTTTAAATAGTCCTGAGACCCTGAAAGAGGATGGAGACTTTCAAAGTTGTACTGAATGAGTTTTGCATTATGATAATGGCCTGAGAGTGGGGCAGGGAATAGAATCTGATGGATTAAATGAAAATGGCCCCTATAGCTTCATATATTTGAGGTTTCCAGTTGCTGGAACTGTTTGGGGAAGATTAGGAGGTGTGGTTTTGTTGTAGGAGGTGTGTCAATGGCAGTGTGCTTTGCAGTTTCAAGAGCCCACACCAGACTCAGGCTTGCTCTCTCCCTCTATCTCTTGTCTGGGGATTGGGATCTAAGCTTTCCATTTAATTTGATATTAGCTGTTGGCCTGCTATATATTGCTTTTATTATATTTAGGTATGATCCTTGTATCCCTAAACTCTTCAAAACCTTTATCATAAAGGGGTGTTGAATTTTGTCAAATGCTTTTTCCGCATCTAATGAAACGATCATATGGTTTTTTCTTTCAGTTTATTTATATGATGGATTACATTGATAGATTTTCATATGTTGAACCAGCCCTGCATTTCTGGGATGAAGCCTACTTGGTCATAATGGGTAATTTTTTAAATGTGTTCTTGGATTCTGTTTGCCAGAATTTAATTGAGAATTTTTGCATTGATGTTCATGAATGAGATTGGTCTGTAATTCTCTTTCTTGGTTGGGTCTTTGTGTGGTTTTGCAATTAGGGTGACTGTAGCTTCATAAAAAGAGTTTGGCAATGACTCTTCTGATTCTATTATGTGAAATAGGAGGATAGGTATCATCTCTTCTTGAAACTTCTGATAAAATTCTGCATTAAAACCATCAGGTCCTGGACTTCTTTTGGTTGGGAGGTTTTTTATGACCTCTTCTATTTCCTTGCAACTTATAGGTCTATTTAAATTGTTCACCTGTTCTTGATTTAATTTTGGTAAATGGTACTTATCTAAAAACAAGTCCATTTATTTTACATTTTCCAACTTTGTGGCATATAAGCTTTTGTAGTAAGACCTAATAATTCACTGAATTCCCTCAGTGTCTGTTGTTATGTCCCCCTTTTCATTTCTGATCTTGTTATTTTTCTAGCTTCAACCATTTTTTCCTGCAAAATTCAAGATGTTGTTATGTTTTCTGCTGTGTAGTAATCTATTGTGTAAATGTACCATATTAACTTATCCATTCTTCGGTCAAGGGGCATTTATGTTGTTTCCAGGTTCTGGCTGTGACAAACAAAACTGCTATGAACATAATTGAGCACATGTCCTTGTGCCATGATTGAGCATCCTTTGGATATATACCCAAAAATGGTATTCCTAGGTCTTGAGGAAGGTTGTTTCCTAATTTTCTGAGAAATCACCACACTGACATCCAAAGGGGATGTACCAGCTTGCATTCCCACCAGCAATGCAGAAGTGTTCCCTTTTCCCTACCACCTTTCCAGCCTAAGTTGTCATCAGTATTTTTGATCTTGGCCATTCTTACAGGTGTAAGATGGAATCTCAGAGTTGTTTTGATTCGCATTTCTCTGATAACTAAGGATGTTGAACATTTCCTTAAGTGTCTTTCAACCATTTTAGATTCCTCTGTTGAGAGATCTCTGTTTAGGTCTGTACTCCATTTTTTTACTGGATTATTTGTTCTTTTGATAACTAATTTCTTGAGTTCTTTGTATATTTTGGAGATCAGACCTTTGTCTGATATGGGGTTAGTGAAGATCTTTTCTCATTCTGTAGGCTGTCGTTTTGTCTTGTGGACTGTGTCCTTTGCTTTACAGAAGCTTTTCAGTTTCAGGAGGTTCCATTTAATAATTGTTTCTCTCAGTGTCTGTGCTGCTGGGGTTATATTTAGGAAGTGGCCTCCTGTGCAAATGCATTCAAGTGTATTTTCCACTTTCTCTTGTGTAAGGTTCAGTGTGGCTGTCTTTATGTTGAGGTCTTTGATGCATTTTTACTTGAGTTTTGTGCATGGTGATAGATATGGGTCTGTTTTCATTCTTCTACATGTTGATAATCATCCAGTTATGCCAACAACATTTGTTAATTAAGCTTTCTTTTTTCCATTTGATATTTTTTGCTTCTTTGTAAAAAATCAGGTGTTTGAAGTGTGGATTAATATCCAGGTTATCTATTCAGGTCCATTGATTCTCCTGTCTGTTCTTATGCCAATACCAGGCTGTTTTCAGTACTATATCTCTGTAGTAGAGTTTGAAGTCAGTGATTTTGATGACTCCAGTAGTTCTTTTATTGTACAGGATTGTTTTGGCTATCCTGGATTTTTCATTTTTTCCATATGAAGTTGAGTACTGTTCTTTCAAGATCTATGGACATGTATTGTTTAATTCTGGTTTTGTCATGAACTATCTTGTTTTCTCCATCGATGGTGATTGATAGCTTTGCTGGGTGTAGTTTTCTGGGCTTGCAGCTGTGGCTTCTTAATGTTTGCATCACATCCATCCAGGACATTCTGGCTTTCATGGTTTCCATTGAGAAGTTAAGTCTAATTCTGATATGTCTGCCTTTATATGTTACTTGGCCCTTTTCCTTTGCAGCTCTTAATATTCTTTTCTATTCTCTATGATTTGCATTTTTATTATTATATGCCAAGGGCTTTTTTTTTGGCCCAGTCTTTTTGGTGTTCTGTAAGCTTCTTGTACTTTCATAGGGATATCCTTGTTAGGGTTGGGAAAGTTTTTTTCTTGTATGATTTTGTTGAATATATTTTTCTGTGCCTTTAAGTTGGACTTTTGGTCTTTTCATGATGTCCCAGATTCCTGGATGTTTTGTGTTAAGAATTTGTTGTATTTAACATTTTCTTCGACCAATCAACCTATTTTCTTTATAGTTTCTTGAACACCTGAGATTCTTTCTTCCATGTCTTGTATTCTGTTGGTTATGCTTGCATTTGCAGTTCCTGTTTGTTTACCTAGATTTTCCATATCCCAAATTCCCTCAGTTTGTATTTTCTTTATTGCCTCTATTTCAGTCTTCAAGTCTTGAACTGTCTGCATCACCTGTTTATTTTCTTGGTTTTCTTTAAGAGACTTATTGATTTATTCCAATTTTTGTTTGCTTTTTCCTCCAGTTGTTGAGTGACTCTACAGTTTTGTTAGTTCACATTCCTTACCAGTGGTTTTCATAGCCTTCAGAACAGTTTCAATAATCTATGTCTTCCATCCTCTTGTACTGTGCTTCCTCCTAACTCAAATGTAATAACCTCTATGTCCTTCCCATTCCAGGCCAGATGCTTTCCTGGTTAAGCTGAAGCATATTCAACTCCTCTGTGACATTGATACATACTCTTGACAGATAGAGTCTGTGTTATCTTCTTTGTGGTACCTTTCTTCTTTTCTTTATTACCTCCTTTTTATTTATTCTTTGTGTTATTCACATCATGTTTCTCCATCACATTTATATCCCATTCCCAATCCCTTTTTATCCACCCTTTACTCTTGCAACACCTTTCAAATAAAATAAAATTTAAGAGGAAAAAGAAACAATGAGAAAGAAAACATCAGTCTCATCCTGGCAGCTAACAGGGTGAGTCATGCAGGAAACACCTTTATCCATTTACCTTTACTTGCAAGTGTTCTTTGCAGAGAGACATTGGTCTGCTTCTAGTCCTCTGGAACTTCTCTTGATTATCCTGCGGTTGCCCTGTGTTGTGAAAATCCTGATGCTTTGGGCCTGAAAGACTGTTCCTTCACCTGCTCTAGCAGATCACAGATTGGGTGGGTGGGTGTTGGGGTGGGCCTGGGTAGTTGCAAGGTTTGTCAGACCCGCAGATTTCCCTTTTCCTCATCACAAGAGTGAGCTCCTTGGGGCACTTTTTATAAACGCATGTCCACCATTGTCCTGTACTACCTAGTTCCCTTCATTTTACTGTGCTCATTTTTCTTTCCTCCTCTTGTCTGTATCCTTCTCTGAGCCTGTTCCATTTGTTGATATGGCTTAAATAAAATTATATTGTATTTGAGTCTTTAAAGATTTAAGTTTTGCATGCTATTCCCCAATTATGGATCCCTTTAGAAAATTTTTGGATACCTTTGAATATTAAATATAAATGGAGATGGCCAGTAATTATGTGACTCTTATTTACACGATTTTGGATTCTAATATTTGTTTGTATGTTTATAGTATATTGCATTTATTATGCTGACTTATGATGTACTCATTTCTAGTCACTCCATGACATTTATGATGAAAGCATGTTGGATTTTGTGAAAAATACTTTCTGAAAAAAAAGAAAAATACTTTCTGATACCTAGACTTGACAATGGGTTGTCTCCATCAAACCTATCTGTTAAGAGCTCAGAAAACCTCATGGAAGAAGAGGCATAAAGAGTATTATAGCAGGAGGGGATGGATGACACCAGGAAACATTTCTCTCTAAGTCATCTGAGCAAAGATCATAAGAACTAAAAGAGATTGAATCTAAATTACAGGACTGGCACAGGTTTACACCAGGTCCTCTGCATATTTAGTATATCTTTCAGTTTAATATTTTTATGGGATTTCTGATATGTGAATGAGTAGGTCTCAGATTCTTGTGCCTTTACAAGGACTGTTTTCCTTTTGTTGGTTTGACATGTCCTGATGTGGGAGTGTCATATATCAATCTGTTGGTTATGTAATAAACACACTGCTTGGCCTCATAGCTTAGAACATAAGTGGGTGGAGTAAACAGAATAGGATGCTGGGAGGAAGAGGAAGTGAGCTCAGATTCTGCTCTGCTCCCTGAGAGACTCTACAGCTCTGCACTCTGGAGCAGAGACGCCAAGCTCCACTCTCCCCATAACTCTGCTCTCTGAGGCACACGCGATGAAGCTCTGACCCAAGATGGACATAGGTTAGAATCTTTCTGGCAAACGCACCTTGGGGTGCTTACACGCATTATTAGAAATGGGCTAGTCCAGGTGCGAGAATTAGCCTAGAAGAGGCTAGATAGAAACGGGCCAAGCAGTCTTTAAATGAATACAGTTTGTGTGTTGTTATTTCGGGCATAAGCTAGCAGGCGGCTGGGGTGCTGGGGATGCAGCCCCGCCGCTCCTATTTCTACAATGTCCAACTTCCATGTGATGGTTTTCTTTAATCTTATTGTATTTTATTTTGTTATGGTTTGCTATTATTCCTTAGAATCCTGTTCTCATGTAATGACAGAAAGGGAGTAGATCCGCATGGGAGTAGAGGTTGGGAGGAACTGAGAGGAGCAAAGGGAAGTGGAAATGTAAACAGGATATATCGTAGGGGAACAGGATCTATTTTCAATAAAATATTCAAAAAATAATCAAAGGTTTTCTGGGCTCTAATATGATAATCAAGCAATTTTTGTCTTTGAGTGTTTTTTTGATGCATTACAGTTACTAATGGCTATATGTTGGCCATCCCTGCATCTTTGGTTAAATTGTGATAGCCTTTTGTTTTAAACTAAAATCACTTTATTGTAATGAACTCAGAAATAAAAGCATTAAAGAGCATCCACGAAATAGCCTCTCCACTTGCCCAAGGCCAAAATTCTGTCTATGTCAATGAACCTTTATAGTTAGAATAGTCATGCCGAAGCCGTGCAGCTTTGCTTAGGATTTTACATCGCCACTAGCAATTACAATTTTGTGCCCTTGTCAGAGTAGGAAATAGAAAAATAATTATCTTTATATCCTCTTTCATAAATCATGGATTCATTTACTTTCTCATCACCTGATGCTTTCTTTGTTCTTTGTCTCCTTTCTAAAATGATATACTGAAGTTATATTTACACCCATTTACATAAATGCACATAGATATTATGGAATAGGATCTACATGTGAAGGAGACCATGTGATCTTTGTTCATTTTGAGATTGTGTGGTCTGGCTTAGAACCATTCCTTATACGTGCATTGATTAACCAATACATGTTATGATTTCATCTTTCACCCTAGTCAACAGTCAATTTTACATAAGAACACACATTTAATTATCAATTTATCTGTTTTTGGGTATGTAGGTGGGCCATATTTCTTTGTTATAGTAAATAGAGCATAAATGAAAATGGATATTAATGTAGCTCTAGGGCATGGTAAAGAATTCTCTGGGTTTAAACCCAGGAGTGGAATGCCTGGGTCAAATAATAGTTCCATTTTCCATTTTTGAGAAACCCTAAAACTGATTTCCAAAATGAATGTATTAAAGTTTTGCAAATTCTTTCATGAAGCCAGAATAACACTGATACCAAACCAGATAAATACAAAACAACAGCAAAGGAAATTTACAAGTCAGTATCCCTGATAATGTTAAAATTCTCAATAAAATACTAGGAAGCAAAATTCAGAATGACACCAAACCCATCATTCATTTTGAATAATTTTTGTGTGAGGTGGAAGGTATTGAGCCTATTTTTATCAGGCATTGGAACAGGCTACAGCAGTTCTGTTATGACCATGGCCTCCTGAGGAACAAGTTTATTGCCAGGAACTATTTCAGTTTTCCTTGAAGATAGAATGTAAAACACTGAGGTGTCTGTGAAACCACCAAGATCTACTGACAGGATGAAAGCCACAAGAAGGGCATTTTTATTGACAGCTTTTTCCTGGGTCCTTTGCATATCAGGTGGTCAGAGGGTAGACTCTCACAGATTCAAGTTGAAGAGTACAATGGGCCTCAAACAATATGAAGGCTGCTGATTCAACCTTCTGACAAAACTCCCATATTCATTCCAGCTAATCTTAAAAAGACAAAGTGCTACCTAGTTAACTTTCTGTGTTGATATTTGGAGTGTGACAGGTCAGTTAACAACTGGATACTAAGAAAAACATATCATTTCTAATGCTAAAATGAGATTGAATAATTTTTCTTCCTTATCCAGACCAAACTAAGTCTGGACCCAATGGAGTAATGATTCATGAGAATAAGGGGTCCAAAAGATGGAAAACACAGAGAAGTCAGGCGATTCATGTTCACCAGCCACCAGTTGTTATTATTTAAAAGACTGATGTATCCTCTTAAGATGGAGGAGAGAGTATAAAAAACGAAAAAGTTAGACACTAGGATCAGAATGTTCTGGGTGACTCTGGACTCAGGCGACATTCTACTGGAACCATGAGAGCTGCGGATGTGTTGAACCCTCTGCTTGTGTCTGTAGAGAATGATAATCATGGAGCCACTGGACCAGGCCATGAGCACAGAAAGAAAGACTTCAGGGCAAACCACCAGTGCTGCATAGAGTGAGTCAACAATTTCATCCCGCCCCACAGTGGAGCAGTATCCAAAATCTTGTTTCCGTGATACATTTTTGCTGCTCCTTTTCAAAATTGTGTATGAAAAATAAATAAAATTTATGGACATGTACAGGATCCAGAGGAGGAAAATGTGGCAGCTGATGTATTTCTCAACTTTGACTTTATGATCCTTCCAGCAGGATTTCTTGGGGCAAATGGTCAAGGCCTGAAAGACACTCAGGAGGCAAGTGATACCAATGGACACACTCCTACCACATCCCTGAATGTACAATAGGAGCTTACATCCAAAATCATTCAAGAATTGCTTAAGTCCCCAAACTGCCATAGTTTGGGGCACTCCTGTAGAGAGAATGATCAAGGCATTGGCTGCCATTACGTTCATCAAAATCACATCTGTGGGCTTTAATGTGCATTTTCTGTAGTAAAGGACTAGATAGTAAAAAATTAGAGAGAAATTCCCCAGGATTCCAATTGTGGTTTGTAATAAGAAAATAATCCTAATTGCCATATTCCAGAAGTCCATTCTGTGACTTGGCACAATTTCCTTTAGAATATGGCCCGACTATTCTTCTGACCAAATAACTACTGACAAATGTTTGCAGCCTGAGGTAGAGGAAGAAGCCTTTATTTCATGTGGCTACTGAAAGAATGAAGGGTATTTTAAGTTTAGGTGTTCAAGGCCAGCCATTACCATTTAGAAAGACCTCATCCTCAAAAGTTTGACAGTAGTAGTTCCTGTCTATGTATGCTACTGTAAGAATGAACAATACATTAGAATGTACATAATGATGAAGGAGGGGCATCAAACTTCAGAGAAAAATGAATCGTTCATAATGATTTGACATTGGCCCTTGAGAAACAATGGAAATTGACTGGCCAAACAAACAAATATAATGCAACATTTCCAGAATATAATATTTTCTGGTCATGGTGTTAATAAAAACAACTTAAGTAATGTCCAGATAATTACATATATCAATGCTTAATGTATATCTCATCTATAAATAAGATATGAAAGAAGAAATTTATGATGCCTCTGAGAATATACCCATGGCCTTGTTACATTGCAAGTGACCCTTCATCTTGTCTCATGTCGAGACAGCTTTTGTTTAACCTGAAATTATCTCCCCCTTTTCTACTCCCTCCATGAGGAGTCCCTCCCTTGGAAATGTACCCAACCCGGTTGTAGAAACTGGGAGTCAAAACACCCCAAATAGCATCTTGGTTTTAGCTTCTCTTAACCTGTTTGATTGCTTTGCTCCCTGCTCACCCCTGCACACTGACAACCAGGATTTACTTGCTCTGTCATGTTTGCCCTTAAAAGCTTCCTGTGAAATGAATTTGAGACAGCACCGTGAGAATGTTGCTCTCCAAGTAGTAACCAAGTCCACTTAAAACAGACTCTCAATTTCAAATTTTGTCATGCTGAGTGGACTTTGGGTCTTTTCCCTGCAACAGTCTTATACAGGAAAAATATTAAAAGCACAAATGCATTAGAATGATGGTTGAATTGACAACTTATATCATGTTAAGATATAGTTTTACGAAAATCATATCCCATAGATACATATATGTGTGCACACTTTTCAGAGCTTTTGGAGAGAAGGGGATATCTGGTATGAGGAAATCTCACAGACTGAACAATCAGATAAAATAAGGCAAAATGTGCTAGCAGAAGTGGCAAGGAGAATGGTATCTGATGAATGACAGCGACTGAGGAAATGTTTAGGGTCTCTATTAAAACTGTGTCTGGGATAATCAATGCACCATTTCTTAGGCTTATAGTGGAAATTATAGGAAAAAAGGCATTGGATTAGACAGTCCAGCAGTGCAGTTAAGACAGAGTATACTCCCAGCACACCATATTCTATTCCTGCAGGAAGGTGTCTGAAACCCTCGGAAGCAGGTAAGATCCCCTTGAAGAAGTAGGCAGAAGCAGCTGTGTGTCAGTACCAGTATGAACCATGCAGGCCCAGGAAATGCACCATTGCTCCACACAATCAACAGCCATGCAATGACAGCTGAGTAACAATAACTTGAAGAAAATTGGCAATGAATCTTGAGATCTAAAGAAATTAAGTCAAAGTCGGAACATGATCTGAGACCTTAGGAACTACCAAATACTATCAGTCTCTACCTCTCCACGCACGGATACTGGAGAACACCTTAGGCGAGGGCTACAGCAGAATATAGAGAGTACTCTATTAAGGAGGTAAAAAAGACCCCAGAATAACACTAGCATAATTCTGTCTCAATGTTGTTTTTTTATATAGGTGACAGAAATGTGTGTTTATGTGGGTTGAATGTGTTTTGAGCTCAGGAATCTAGAATAGGACACCTAAGAGGGTTGAATAGATTCTGTATGCCTCTGTGAGGATAGAAAAATTACAAGAATCAACAAGATGCTTCATTTTAAGACAAGCTGTGACCCTGAAGATGACTTTAATGACAGTCACTAAGAAGTATCTGTATCAAATCTTTGAGAATTAAGAATTTCAGTATCAGATCTGTGAGGCCACTCTGCTCAATTCTGGTAATGAATATTTGTTTTCACAGTCATAGTGTTCTGCACACAAAGACACAAAAAGTATGGGTCAAATCCAGCAAAATTCAATATTCTCACTATTAAATATTCACTTAGTTTTATTTGCTAAGAATTGAGGTATAATGGCAAATAATTTTTTTGAGTTAAGTGCATATATGGCAGATAGCAGTGACAATTTATGAGTCACACTCTCGTGTTTGTTTGATTCCATTCCTTGAATTTAAAACTGCATGATGTGGACACTCTCATGATCTGACCTTAGAAATTCTGAGGATAAATGACTCTTTAAATCCCAAAGCTGTTTAGAGGTAAAGCAGATACAGAAAGGTCATGGCATGGATAGTGTGACACAAACTGTCCCCTCAGTCTGTGATCACAAAGCAATGACAGATGTTCCCAAACGCATTTACTTCTTCTATGTGGTCTGTGTTTCCCCACCTGACACTTTTCACGGTGTTGATAAGTGGCTGTCTGCTTTCTGCTGTAAGTTTTCATTTGAGGGCACCGTAGAGATCGGTCAGTGGTAAAGAACATGTGATGCTCTTGCAGATGACCTAGGTGTGATTCCCAGCACCTACTTGTGTCTCAGCATCACCTGAAACTCCAGTTCTAGTGGGTATTAATATTCTCTATGGGAACTGCAGGCACTGAATTTCCATAGTGCACACTTATACATGCAGCAAAACATTCATCCACACAAAATACGACAGATAATAACACATCTTTTTAAAAATAAGGCTTCATTTCTGCATAAATGTTCACTCTATAGGGAAATGCCAAGTGCATATAAAGTTTTCAAGATTGTAATAGAAAACAGAGCAAGGAACTCAGGACCGTGAGGGGTGCACCCACACACTGAGACAATGGGGATGTTCTATCTGGAACTCACCAAGGCCAGCTGGCCTGGGTCTGAAAAAGCCTGGGATAAAACCAGACTCGCTGGACATAGCGGACAATGAGGACTACTGAGAACTCAAGAACAATGGCAATGGGTTTTTGACCCTACTGTACATACTGGCTTTGTGGGAGCCTAGGCAGTTTGGATCTCACCTTACTAGACCTGAATGGAGGTGGGTGGTCCTTGGACTTCCCACAGGGCAGGGAACCCTGGAGGAGGTTGACTTGACTGAGGGAGGGGGAAGGAAATGGGAGGCGGTGGTGGGGAGGAGGCAGAAATCTTTGGTAAATAAATAAATAAATAAATAAATAAATAAATAAATAAATAAAAAGAAAACAGTGTTCTAAGGCTGGTTGACATGATAGAAAGTTTCTTCCAGTTTAGTTTCACAGGAATGGGATAAACCTGGTGTATATGATTCCACCAGAAATATGCATTCCTACTGTTGCAGAGATAAAGCATATAGTGGTAACTACCAATGAATTACTACCACTACTCATCTGTAAATATGCAACGTTAAATATCAACATGTGATTAAAAATAATTGCATGAGAAGAACATTGAGTACAATAATTGACTTAGAATTCTGTATATATTTGCAAATATTTTGTTGCTGTTGTTTTTTAAGCCAGGGTGTCACTATGTAGCTCTGGCTATCCTGGAACTCACTATGTAGATTATGTTGACTTCAAACTAACAGAGAGCTGCCTACCTCTGCTTCATAAATGATGAGATTAAAGGTATGTACCACCACAACTTACATATGAAAATACTTATATTAATTTATCTATTATAATGCAATTCATGATGCATTCAAACAGATGTGGTATTCATGACACTATAAAGCATAATCAGAAGAATGTGAAACCTTAATTATTGTCTAAGGAGGTCAAGCACTAGTGTGGATATAAAGTAGCTGAGTGGTACATTCAAGGCTTGCAAAGCACAAGGCCCTGTGTTCTATTGGCAACAATAATAAACACCGAGGAAAGGCATGCTATCTGGTTCTTCTTAACTTTATAGTAAGACTAATACAGGAAAGATAGGTAACTCAGGACACATATGGTTCTGTTTGCCACTGCCGAAAAATTATGCTCTACTCTACCTTCCATTCCATGTTACCTTTACAAGTTCAAGAGGAAGAGTTTTTGAGCTGCTTTACTACTGGCTATTCAATACAATCAAACTTACCACTTCCTCTATACTCATACGAGAAATGAGGTGCCACATAAGAATGTTTTATTACTCCAGAAACATACATCCTACACGTTCCCAAGGTTGTGTGTTTCTTATATTTCCACTTTAATGTCCATTTTGGGCATGAAACCATGGTAAGTTAATCTTTAATAGTACTTCAAAAAAGATCAATACATGGAGTGTAAGGTTAATTATCACATTAACAAAAACTTCAAAATGTACCGCCACACATAAGGAAAATGTGCTCTAACCTCTTAATGATACCCCAATAAGTCTCTTCCCCTCAAAAAAGAAACAGAAG
Source organism: Alexandromys fortis (assembly GCF_014885135.2). NCBI lineage: Eukaryota > Metazoa > Chordata > Mammalia > Rodentia > Cricetidae > Alexandromys > Alexandromys fortis. The sequence continues at coordinate 437,095 of NW_026068157.1, read as the reverse complement.
TCTGATTTTGCTAATTACTTAAAAGTCATTTTGAGGACCTTATAGTATTGTTTTTCTGTACCTACTGTATTCCAAGATGTGCATTATTTGTCAAAATGCTGTGAGATTTAGTATTAGGATTTTTAGTTTATTGAGAGAGAGAGAGAGAGAGAGAGAGAGAGAGAGAGAGAGAGAGAGAGAGAGATTTTTAGTTGCGTAGAACTGGTATCTTTTTATGAAACTCATAGAATCACAGTTTGAGGCCATGAGTTCAACAAACACCATTTCAATATTTATGAACACTGATGCTGACTGAGGTTTCAGTTCACTGAAAGGTTGTCTGAACAGAATTACAAACATTTATTTAATTTCTGATGCTCCACCTGACAATCAAAGACATAGCAAGTATGACAATTAGGACACACACTTTCAAAGGAAGATCAGGTGAAAATACAATGCACTTGAAAGCTGTGTTATTTTTGTTTCTTTGTTTTGTTTCTTTTTTTTTTTTGAGATGTGGTCTCTCAATATATTTCTGGTTAGTGAAAACCTAACATACCTGGAAGCTTTTTAAATTTCTACCTACCTGGAGTTGTGCTCTCTGAGAGATTAGGCACATTACGAGGAAGATGAGACCAGTGGACCTACACCAACACACCTGTGAGGATGGAAAGAACTACAATTATTGAAAAGATGCTTCATCCTAAGAGCTGCTATGGCCATTGAGTCTCTTCAGATGACAATGACCAAGAAGAAAGTGTACCATGTGCTTGAGAACTGAATGTTTGTGTGTCCATCTACATTCAGTGTAGCAAGATAATGAAAAGAAACAATGACCACTGTCTGCCATAGGCTGAGGCCACTCCGGTGCTCAGATCAGAGAGATCACTCTATCCAATCTGGAAATGGGTGTTTGTCATCACAGCCATAGGATTCTGCACACAAAGCTGCAGTGTGGTCAAATCCACTGAAATCTAATATCCTCACTGGTAGTTATTCACTTTGTTTTATTTTGTAAATGTTACATGTATAACAGAAAATACAAATTTTAAAATATTTTATTTTTATTGTGTGTATACCAATTTGTATCACTCAAATTCTACAGTCTTTCTTGCCTAGTCATGTCCCATCAACAAACATATAAAGTCCAATATACTGATGTACTAAAGTCACATAATTTGATTCCCCCCTTAATAGTGAAGAAATCCCTATTCTACACAGTGAACAGAGTTCCCTCTCATGTTTCCAGCTCCCTCAATTATTCCTGACTATCTTCTGTGAACTTTTAGTTCTTTGTGTTCACTGACATAGCCATAAATGACAACACGTCATTTGTAACTCATAAAAGCCAATCAGTCAGGGACTTATTTATCTCCTATGTGCACCCTTGTTCTAGAGGAGAGTTATTGGGTTGCATGCCTCGATTCCATCAGATCTAAATTTCAGTTGCAATATGATTCTTGTAATGAGAGACTCTTTCCTTCCTTGTTCTGAAGAGTCCCCAATGTAGGAAGTTCAAATATAGAGTTTTACCCAATTTTCTTTTTCTTTTTTAAATATTTATTTATTATGTATACAATATTCTGTCTGTGTGTATGCCTGCAGGCCAGAAGAGGGCACCAGACCCCATTACAGATGGTTGTGAGCCACCATGTAGTTGCTGGGAATTGAACTCAGGACCTTTGGCAGAGCAGGCAATGCTTTTAATCTCTGAGCCATCTCTCCAGCCCCCCAATTTTCTTAATATCCTCCCCTGATCCATGTTAAAAACCCCATGCCCATACTCATACATAGATCTTTCCATTTCTGTGGATTACAGCTTAGACTTCATGGTTGTTTTGTACTGCTTTATCTGTTTGTTTCATCTGAAATCTTTTCCTTTTGTACACTGAACATCATAAGCAATGGTATGTGTATTTTCTTAGTAATTAAGTGTATAAATAACCAACAACTAAAAAAATTATGAATAACTGCTCTTCTTAATTTCCTCTTTCAAGATCAGATCATAAAAACATAAGGGTTAAGCACCTCTTTAAATCAAAAAACTTCTTTTGTCAGAGTGGATCCAGAAAGGATTTGAGTAACATTAGTTTGGTGCAAGCACAGTCACCTCAGTCTGTGCTCACTAAGCCATAAGACATGTTCTCAAACATACACCAGTCCGTATGCAGGTTGTATTCCCCACTTGATGTTTTATATACTTCTTTGGTATTATGTTTTGTGCTTTTGGCTGTAGAAAGTTTTTATTTGTGGGGACTAGAGAGATGGCTCTGTGATAAAGAACACTTGCTGCTGTTGCAGAGGACCTGGGTTTGTTTACCAACATCCACACAGTGGCTAAAACTGCATGTAAGTCTGGTTTCTAGGGGTTCACAATCCTCTTCTGTCCTCTGCAGGCAATGCATTCTAATAGTACACATGTGTACACACAGGCAAAATATTCATGCACACAAAATAAAAATAGACACTAAAATCCTTTTAAACATAAATTTTCATTTTTTTCCTAAAGTCACATTTCAACAGGAAAATGACAAGTTCAAATAAGACTTTCAATATTTTACTAATATTCAGTGTTCTAAGTGTATTCTGATGTGAGCAGAAAATTGTTCCATCTTCCAATATTATTTCACAGGCCCAAGGTGGACCAGATATTTATGATGCCACCAGAAATATGCATAGTTACCACAGGGGGGTAAGAATAGAGTGGAAACTACAGATGAATTACTAACCCCATTACTCTGTAGAAAATGCAACATAAATTACATGTGCATGAGAAGAAAATTAAGTGACAAGACTATTTAATTTAAAATTCTGTATATTCCTGCTATTTCTTATGTTGATGGACTAATTATAGTATCATTTATAATGTACTCTAATAGAGGAAATGCATGTGGGATATTGACAAAGGAATCTGAAATTGTAAAACCTTAAACATTGTCCAAACTGAAATAGAGATCTAAATGTGGAGACAAATGAGGTGAGTGGTAGAGCCCCGGACTTCCATGTGCAAGGCCCTGTGTTACTTTAACAACAATGATAAACTGTGAGAAAGCATGGAATGACATTATGCCTAACATCTGAGTATGACTAAACCAGGAAAGGAACTCAAGCACAGTTGGACCTGGCTGTCATTGCCTGATACTCATACTAGTAATCTTCTATCAGTGGTATCTTTCCAAGTTGAAGATTGAAGTTCTAAACAATCATTTTACCAGGGGTCAGTCTGTCCCGACACAGTTACTGCAACTATAACTCATAAATGTACTCTTACATAAGAATGCATTTTACTCCAGAATCAGATTCACATCCTGCAACTTCCCATGGTTGTGTGCTTCTTATATTTCCATTCTCATGTTTAGTGTATACCTACGTTCACCTATAATAAACAATACCCACAAGGTTAGTCTACACATCCTGTGAGGTAAGGAAAACAGTCACATTGACTTATTACCACAGTCCTTCAGCATCTTCACAAGTGGGCTTTGTTACCATAGAGTAACCTACATTCTCCCTGAGTGAGGGACTTACATTACAGCAGGAAGCCTCAGGGATTGGCATAAGGTTAGGTACACTTAGGTCTCTCTCACTAGCCTCTTTACTATGTAATAGTTCTTATGCCTTCCCTCTCTGTTACACAGATCTATTTCTACTCCAGATTCCCATTATCAGATATGACAGTTTACATAGGCCTCTTCATAGCTGTCTCTGCAGCACCCTATGCAATGTAGTGTACTCACCTGACTTCCAACCTCTGCAGTGTGGTGGACTCAGTATACAGATTCTGACATTATAATAACCAGCCCTGTGAGAGAGAAAGGCAGCTCAAACCTGAGATAAAGATTTGAGACTCTGTGACCTCAGCTCCCTTCAGAATGACAATTTTCATATCACCTGCACTGGCAATGACAGGGTGGCTTTGGGAGACAAAATCATTCATAAAACTTTTTGCAGTTGCTAATTAAAACACACTTAAGAGTTTCTCATGATTATCTCTAATGACACTAGGTGTTTTGAAGAACAGTTAAGTTCTCATAATCCCCGAAGCATGACTGATTGTCAACTGGAAGTTTCTAGAAACTTTGAGATCAGATTCAGGACAAATTGAAGAAATGAAATGCCTCATTGGATATAGGACTCTCTGACTGCTCCCCATACAAATAAACTTGGTTCATTTGAAAAGGGTTAGAGAATTTCCTACTAATGTCTCCCTGAGTTTTTCATACATATACATGCTTGTAGCCAAACTCACTCCCATTTTCTCCTTGTCAAGTCTTTCCCCCACCATTATTTCCTGCAAATTTTATGTATTTACAAAAGCAAAATAAAGAACACCAGCCACTTAATGTACTTACTGATGCTCCTTATGCCTATCTCAGGGTATCAATGGAAGCATGGCTCAAAGTTCAAATCCTCAAAGTAATCTGTCATCCTCTCCCAGAAATCTTCTGCTGTCAATAACTCGTCATCTATGAGTTGGGAATCCTGACATCTTTCAATCTTCTGGAATTTTGTCTAGCTTCATTGTTAGCAGGTTTTGTTCATGATGCCATGAGTTCACAAGTGCAAGTGCACAGTTCTGTCTGTACAAAACCTGTTTCTTTAGAATAATCAACTGTTAGAATGGTTCTAACACTCTTTCTGCTACTTCTTCCATGATGATCCATAATTCGTGGGAGGAAGAGCTGTGATATAGATGTTCTAATTTAACTGCACTTTCTGGAGTCTCTTATTCTCTGCATCTTGAATGATTTTGCACCTCTGTAGTAATCACCGTATAGTGTAATATGAATCTTCTGTGGTAAGGGTTAAGAACTGTACTAATAAATTGGCATAAAGATAAGAGTTTAGGGGATTGATTGTTACTATGTCCATTTAGCAGAACATTAATATTAAGTTCTTTAAGAGGGTCTTGATACTCTTTAGCCACATAGTCTTTTACCTGGTAAGGGTTCCATCTTGGGGGGGGGGGGGCTTTCAGCTCAATTATAAAGTGCTTGGTTACTCCCATGATGTTCATGACACTATTTCACTAAGATTATTGTTGTTATAGATATCAGGCTTCAGATCTCAGTAACATTTATGATTACATCCAGCACTATGAAAACTATTCAGAAGGGATGAAGCTTCCAGGTGGTCACAGTTTTTTCTTGATGGTGTATAACTCAAGAATAAGGTATCTTCAGCAATAGGGTCTTACAATCTAGAATCTATAGATGGATACATATTACAGTGATGGAGGAGGGTCATGTTTCTATATGCTGTTTCATTGGTTAAGTAATAAAGAAACTGCTTGGCCTCTGATAGGACAAAAAATTAGGTAGGCGGAATAGACAGAACAGAATGCTGGGAAAAATAAGGAGTCGTCATGGTTCTCCCACTCCAGACAGACACAGGTTAAGATCTTACCTGGTAAGCCACCTTGTGGGCTACACAGATTATTAGAAATGGGTTAGATCAATATGTAAGAGCTAGCCAATAAGAGGCTGGAACTAATGAGCCAACCAGTGTTTAAAAGAATACAGTTTCCATGTAATTATTTCGGGGGTAATGCTAGCCAGTGGCGGGATGCAGCAGTCCACCACTGTTCCTTCAACAGAGTGGCGCCCAGAGAAAGGAACATAGCCTGTTCCTATTACAACATTACAGGGTTTTAACATTGTTTTGGGCTGTGTTCAATTTATTTCTCAATATTCAAGTGTCTAATCTGCCCCATTTTGGTGTAGTCAGCAGAGGAACAGTTAAAGTTAAATCTGAGATTGAAATTTTTAACAAAGTAGGAGTCAAAGAAATACATAACATTACAATTAGCAAGGAGATTATTAGAACACTTAGTAAAATGTGATACAAAGCATTTAACAATGTAGGCATAAAATATTCTGAGAAACATGAAATGTGTGCACTTTTTGGTGAAACAAATATTTCAATTTTTTTTGAATTTTTGAAATTTAAGTATACCTACATCCTCCTTCTCTTTCCTGCCTCCAACACTTCCAATGGGCACTTCACAAGTTTTCTTATTTCTGTGGCCTCTGTTCCTTTAATTGTTTACACACACATACACACGAGTCTTAATGATATAAACACAACCTGTTTAGTCAATATAGTAGTACTTGTACATAAAAGATTTCAATGTTGATCTTTTGTTATCAGAGTACATATTAGGAGGCTCATTATAGGGGAAGACTATTATTCCCAATATTAATAACCCATAGTTGATTTTAGTTTGAAGTCAATTTTGTTAGATATTAGTATAGCCACACCCACTTGTTTCTTAGGTTCATTTGATTGAAAAACCTTTTTCCAACCCTTTACTCTGAGTAGATGTCTGTCTTTGTGGTTGAGGTGTATTTCTTGTAAACAGCAGAATGTTGTATCCTGTTTTTGCATCCAATCTCTTAGCCTGTGCCTCTTTATAGGCGAGTTGAGTCCATTGATATTAAGTGATATTAATGACCAGTGGTTGTTAACTTTGGTTATTTCTTTTTGGAGGTAGAGTTTGTGTGTTTCCCTTCTTTGAGTTGTGCTGGTGAAGGGTTATTGTGGGCATTGTTGGCAACCTTGGGTTGTGATTTTCCTTCTATTACTTTCTATAAAGATGGATTTGTGACTATGTATTGTTTAAATTTGTTTTTATCCTGGAATATTTTGTTTTCTCCATTGATGGTGAATGAAAGCTTGGCTGGGTATAGCAGTCTGGGCTTGCATCCATGGTTTCTTAGTTTCTGCAGCACATCTATCCAAGACCTTCTGGCTTTCATTGTTTCCATAGAGAAGTCAGGTGTAAGTCTGGTAGGTTTACCTTTATAAGTTACTTGATCTTTTTCCTTTGGAGCTCTTAATATTCTTTCTTTATTCTGTATGTTTTGTGTTTTGATTATTATATGGTGAAGGGATTTTTTTTTATCCAGACTATCCGCTGTTCTGTATGCTTCTTGTTCCTTCATAGGAATATCCTTCTTTAGGTTGGGAAAGTTTTCTTCTATAATTTTGTTGAATATATTTTCTGGGCCTTTGAGCTGTAATTCTTCCCCTTCTTCTATTCCTATTATTCTCAGGTTTGGTCTTTTTATTGTGTCCCAGGTTTCCTGGATGTTTTGTGATGAGAATTCGTTGGATTTGCTGTTTTCTTTGATCAGTGCGTTTATTTTCTCTATAGTGTCTTCAGCATCTGAGATTCTTTCTTCTCTCTCTTGTATTTTGTTGGTTATGCTTGTCTCTGTAGTCCCTGTTTGTTTACCTAGATTTTCCATATCCAGCTGTCCCTTGGTTTGTGTTTTCTTCATTACCTCCATTTCAGTTTTCAAGTATTGAACTCTTTCCATTATCAGTTTGATTGTTTTTTATTGTTTTCCTAGGGTATCTTTTAGGGATTTATTTGTGCTTTATATTAAAATAAGCAAAAAAAAAACCTGCTTCATTTTCTTGGATACATATCCCGGACCATTGTATGTCTTTATTTGTGCAGGTATACCCATGATGGCCATAACTTCCAATAAATGTATAATTATTGAGTCATCCTTTTCTGAGCTCAAGGCAGCTGCACATTGAAAACCTGAATATGTGTCTGTGGTGTGGTGTACATATTTAAATTTATCAAATTTCATAAAATGGAATATACCCATATGCCAGATGTCATTCTTCTGAGTACTGTTTTGATTACTCCCTTCAGGCAATGGTGTTTGAATATAGAAAGAGCAAGTAGGATACCTCTTTATAATCTCCTTGGCTTGTTGCCATGTAATAGAAAGTTTTTTTCTTTAAAACTTTGCCATTTACATGATGTTTTTATGAAATTCAGTGGCCTGCAACACACTTCCAATCAATAATTGATCAATGTCTGTATTACCTTGTGCTAGAGGCCCTGGCAGACCCATATGGGATTAGATGTGTGTTATGTATATGGGATGATTGCTATTCCTGGTTATTTCTTGTACCTGAATAAATAGTAAAGTTAATTCTGTATTATCTGGTATAAATTCAGCAGTTTCAATATGGAAGACAACTCTTTCTGCATATTGTGAATCAGTAACTATATTGAGAGGTTCTTTAAAATCCCTTAGTACCATAAGAATTCCATATAATTCTGCCTTCTGAACAGAATTTTTTCCACCTTACCTAATTTTTCTGCTTGTAACCTGCCTTACATGATTTATTTGCATAAGTATAAAATGTACAAGCTCCAGTTATTGGTGGATCATGTACAATTCAGGGAAGAATCCAATAAGTTCTCATTATAAGGTTAAGCCTATCATTTTTGGGATAATTGTTATTAATTTCTCCTAAAAGTTAGCACAAGTCCTTTGTCAGGATTCATTGTCTTCCCATAACTTTTTTTTATTTAATTAGCAGTAAAAGGCATTATAATCTCTGTTGGGTCTCTACCTGCTAATTGACAAAAATCTCAATTTACATTTTCTAATTAATTCAGAGACTTTTTACACATAAGTTTTTTAATTTTTTTACTTGGATGTGGTACAAAGATCCATTCTAAGATAATATCAATCCTCTGCATTAAAATTTCTGTGGGAGAAATTCTGGAAGGCAATATGACAATTAAGATTTGGATTTACCCTACCCACATGTAGGAGAAATTCTGGAAGGCAATATGACTAGAATACAATTAAGATTTAGATTCACCCTATCCACATGTGCCTCCTGTAATTTCTTTTCAACAATCAACTATTCATTTTCTGATTCAGCTGTTAATACTCTGGGACTATTGAAGTCTTTATCTTCATCTAAGGTTTTGTTTAAAGTAATTATTAGATCAGCCTGTCATAGACTGAAAATGTCTCCCAATAATCTTTGAAAGTCATTAAGAGTCCGCAACCGGTCTCTCTGAATTTGTACCTTTTGTTTTCTAATTTTCTGTAAACCTATTCTGTAACCTAGGTAATTAACAGAATCTCCTCATTGAATCTTTTCAGGAGCAATTTATAATCCCAATTTAAGCAAACTTTCTTTACTCATTCAAACATTCTTTCTAAAGTATCTATATTTGAATCAGATAATAAAGTGTCATCTATGTAATGGTAGATTATAGACTTAGGAAATTGCTTATAAATTATACCCAATGGCTGGCTAACAAACTATTGGCATGGGGTGGGACTATTGAGCATTTCCTGTGGGAGTATGGTCCATTCATATTTTCTAGTAGGCTGAGAATTATTATAAGTAGGCACTGTGAAGGTAAATTTTTCTCTATCCTTTTCTTGTAAAGGTATAGTGAAGAAACAATCCTTTAAAGCAATAACTATGAGAGGCCATCCCTTTGGAAGCAGAGAAGGCAGAAGAATTCCAAATTCTAGAGGGTTCATAGATTGAAAAACTTTGTTGCTAGCCCTTAGATCTGTCACCTTTCTCCATTTTCCAGATTTCATTTTAACAAGAAATACAGGAAAATTCCTAGTGCTGGGAGATTCTTTTATATGTTGAGCATCTAGTTGCTCTTCCACTAGCTGTTTTAAAGCTTGCATTTTTTCCTCAGCTATAGGCTACTTCTTAACCCATATTGGTTTCTCAGTAACTATTTTAAAGGCAGGGCTGTTGGTACCTCTGAAAGTTCATCAATTGCTTTGTGTTCTTATCCAGCCCAAATGGCTGGTGTCCATTGTCTCTGCCATTTGATTAGTTTGGATAGGGGTGTGTCAATCTTGTTGATTTTCTCAAAGAACCAGCTTTGTTTCAATGGTTTGTTGGGTTGTTTTCTGTGTTTCTATTTTGTTGATTTCAGCCCTCAGTTTGATTATTTCCAATCTTCTACTCCTTTTGGGTGAGTCTGCGTCTTTTTTTCTAGAGCTTTCAGGTGTGCTGTTAAGTCTCTAATGTGTGCTTTCTCTGTTTTCCTTATGTGGAGTACATAATCTTTAATCTTTATAACATACATATTACCTTCCTATAAAGACATTCTATCAGTCAATCTTTCATACCGCTTTGACAGAGTCTGATTAATACATTCAACAATGCAAATTCTCTTAAATAATGTTTCAGCACTCACTGTAATTGATTGGGTTTTATATGCCAAATCATCTGTTTCTTTTTCCAGAGTGCTTAATCTTCTGTTAAATGAAGTCATATTCTTCTTCAGATTTCCAAGCTCTTTCTTGAGAAATGTTGTTTCAGTCTGTAAAAACTTCACCATTTCTAAAAACACTTTATTCTTAACCCTACTGTCAAACCATATTTTTAGAAAAAAATGCTGAAGACAAAACTAATCCCCAGAATTAAGGTTAATGATGTAGAAGGGACATTATATAAGTCTTGTAAAACCTCACACATGCTGTAATTAAAGAGGCTATTGAAACCTTGGATGGTTAGGTTGTCTATCATATTGCCTTTTTAAATTAGCAATTTATAATCTATACTTAGTTTATTAAATCTTACCTGTGGTTTAATTAGCTGGATTAGGTGCAATAACCCTAACCTGCCAGTAGGTGTAGCAGGCTGCCCACAAAATTAACCCAGCTGGGCCAGGCAGTGCAGTTGGATTCTTGTGACTGGTATGAATCTGATTTTAGTGTGTAATGCCAAAAGATATGTTTAAATCAAAAAATAGTTAATAGAAATCACAAACTGTATGTACCAAGTTAGGCCCTGATTGGTCATCAGCCGCAGGACCACAGAGATAACAAGATAACAGGAGGCATCCAGGAAAGCCCATATCCCATCTAAGTGTGTGGTGGTAGGAGGACTGGAATCCAGTCTGAGGTGAGTAATGAGATGATATAAAGAACCGCAGCTTATCTTCAGCAAGAAAAGCCATCCCTTCATGAGAATTTTATATCCAAATGAACTGCTGGCTCCAAGCACTGGCTGTGGCCAGCTGAGGGAGGGCCTAGCCAGGCACAGTCTGAGCTGGCTGTGGGTAGTAGAGCCAGGGGGTTCTAAAACCAAACGTTCGTTGGGCACTAGACGAAGGTGTAAGTCAGAAAACAATCCCACATCAGTGTGGAATTATGATTAATAAAAAGGGTCGTTCATTTAAGGGGAAAACATACAGATCACTGTCCTAGACAACAGCCCTCTGAGTGAACAGGAACAGTGTCTAGCAGTCATACGGGAGTCAGAAGCAAGACAGCAAGTGCATGGCTACTGCTGTTTTACAAGGCAAAAGAGACCATGCCCAAGTGGGCTGGTATCTGAAAGGCTATTGGCTGAAGGAGCTCCCACAGTACAATCCATTGTCTTGCATCCTCTTCCATGTCTCCACTCAACTCAAATACATTAGACCAACCTCTATGACTTCTGTAATCTACTCCAAATGCTTTCCTGCTTAGGTTTCATGTGTTTTCAACTCCTCTGTGACACTAACACATACTCTTGACATATAGAGTCTTTGTTATTTTGTGAGACTCTTTTGTTTGTTTTTATTTATTTTTGTTTATTCTCCATGTCTTTCATATCCTGCTTCTTCATCCCCTTCATTTCCCAACCCCTTTGTATCCACCCTCTGCCCTTGCAACCCCTCCAAATAAAGCAAAATAAAATTTAAGAGAAAAAAATGAAAAAAAAACATGAGAAGGAAAACATAAATCTCTTTATGGAAATGGTAGCGTGACACAGTGAGTCATGCAAAAAAAAACCACTTTTATCCATTTTTCTTTACTTGCAAGTGCTCATTGCAGAGACTCATTGTTTTGGTTCTAGTCTTCTGAAACTTTCATCTTGATTATTTTGCTGCTGTCCTGTGTTGTAGAAATCCTGCAGCTTTGTGTCTGAAGGGATGTTTCATTCACCTGCTTCAGCAGATCACAGATTGGATGGATGTTGTGGTAGGTCAACACATGACCATTTTCTTGGCCTGGGTAGGTGTAGGTTTGGGCAGAGCACCAGATCTACATTGTTTTCTGGGATCTAATATGATAAGCAAGTGATTTTGTCTTTGAGTGCTTCTATGTGATGCATTACATTTACTGATGGCTATATGTTGGCCATCCCTGCATCTTTGGATAAATTGTGATAGATTTTTGTTTTAAACTAACATCACTTTATTATAATGAAATTATAAAGAAAAGCATTAAAGAGCAACCATGAAATATCCATTCATAGGAAAACTTGTCCAGGCCAAAATTCTGTCAATTTCAATGAACTTCTGTATAGTTAGAATAGCTATGCTAAAGCCATACAGCTTTGCTTGAGGTTTTACATTGTCTCTAGCAATTACATTTTTATGCCCCTTTGCACCAGAAAAAGAAAAATGTCAAAGTAAAAAAATACAAAATAGTTATTTTTATATCTTCTTTTATAAATCATGGATGCATTTACCTGTTCATTACCTAATTCTATGTTCTTTGTTTCCTTTCCAAATTCTATAATTAAGTTGTCTGGCACCCATTTACATATATATATATATATATATATATATATATATATATATATATATTATAGGCTAAGATCTGCATATGAAGGAGACCATGTGATCCTGTTTCATTATGAGATTTTGTGACTTAGCTTAAAATTATCTTTTATAAGTGCATCAATTTTCCTACACATTTGTGATTTCATCTTTTACTCTGGTCAATTAATAGTCAATTTTACTTAAGAACACATATTTACTTTTCTATTTTTCTATTTTTGGTTATGTAAGCGGGCCCTATTTTCTAGCTATAATAAATAGAACAGTAATGAAAATGGATGTTGAAATGGGTATGATAAGGAAGACTCTTGATATAGACCCAGGAGTGAAATATCTTGGTCAAATAGTAGTTCCATTTTCCATTATTTTGATAAACCCCAAGACAGATTACCATATGGGCTGTATAAATTCTTTCAAACTCTTTTTATGAAGCCAGCATTACATTGATGTCAAACCAGATAAAGATAGAACAACAATAAAGGAAATAAACAAGTCAATACCCATAAAGCTAAAATTCTCAATAAAATAATAGCAAACAAAATTCAGGATACACCAGAGCCACCTTTCATTATTATTAATTTTTATGTGAAGTGGAATTTAGTAAGCCTATTTATTTTCTGGTATTGGGATAGGCTAGAGCAGTTCTGTTATGATCAGGGCTTCCTGAGGAACACGTTAATTTCCAGGAGCATTTCAATTTTCCTTTAAGGTAGAATGTAGAACACATATCTGTCTGTGAAACCACCAAGCAGCCAAGATCTCCTGACAGAATGAAAGCCACAAATAGGTGACTTTAATTGACAGCTTTTTCCTGGGTCCTTTGAACATCAGGTGGTCAAAGTAAAGACACTCTCAGCTACGAGAGTATGGTGGGCCTCAAACAATATGAACAGTTCATTAAGGCTGCTAATCCAATCAGCTGACAATACTCCCATATTCATTTCAGTTAATCTTAAAAAGATAAGGTGCTACCTACTTAACTTTCTGTATTAACTTTTTGAGTGTGACAGGTCAGTAAACAACTGGATACCAATCAAAACATATCATTTTGTAATTAAAATGAAAATCAGTGATTTTTATTCCTTATCAGGACAAAACAGTGCCTCGACACAATAGAGTAATGATTCATGAGAACAAAAGGTCCAAAAGATGGAAAACACAGAGAAGTCAGGTTACTGATACTCACCAGCCACCAGCTGTGACTATTTAAAATAGCAATGCATCCTCTTAAGATGGACGAGAGAGTATAAAAAGCCAAAAAGGTAGATAAAAGGATCAGAATATTCTGGGTGACTCTGGACTCAGGCGACATTCTACTGGAACCATGAGTGCTGCGGATGTGTTGAACCCTCTGCTTGTGTCTGTAGAGAATGACAATCATGGAGCCACTGGACAAGGCTATGACCACAGAAAGAAAGACTTCAGGGCAAACCACCAATGCTGCATAGAGTGAGTCAACAATTTCATCCCGCCCCACAGTGGAGCAGTATCCAAAATCTCGTTTCTGTGATACATTGTTTTTGTTCCTCTTGAAAACTGTGTATGAAAAATAAATAAAATTTGTGGACATGTACAGGATCCAGAGGAGGAAAATGTGGCAGCTGATGTACTTCTCAACTTTGACTTTATGATCCCTCCAGCAGGATTTCCTGGGGCAAATGGTCAATGTCTGAAAGACACTCAAGAAACAAGTAGTAGCAATGGACACACTCCTACCACATCCCTGAATGTACATCAGGAGCTCACATCCAAAATCATCCAAGAATTGCTTAAGTCCCCAAACTGCCATAGTTTGGGGCACTCCTGTAGAGAGAATGATCAAGGCATTGGCTGCCAGTACATTCATCAGAATCACATCTGTGGGCTTTAATGTGCATTTTCTGCAGTAAAGGATTAGATAGTAGAAAATTAGAGAGAAATTTCCCAGTATTCCAGTCGCAGTTTGTGATAACAAAATAATGCTGATAGCCAGATTCCACAGGCTCATTCTATGTCTTGGTGCAATTTCCTTTAGAATATGGCCCCACTATTCTTCTGGTAAATTATTACTTACAAATGTATGCAGCCTGCAGTAGAGGAGGAAGCATATATATATATACATACATACATACATACATACATACATACATACATACATACATATATATGTATGTTACTGTGAGGATGAACAATAGATTAGAATATACCTAATGATGAAGGAGAGATACCAAACTTCAGAGAAAATGAACCATTCAGAATGCTGTGACATTGGCTCATGAGTAACAATGAAAAGTGACAGTCCATATAAAGAAGTGGAATGCAAGACTTCCAGAGTACAATATTATCCAGTCATGATGCTAATAAAAACAACTTCAACAATGTCCAAAAATTAATTATATCAATGCTTAATGTATCTTTTTAGAGATATGAAATGAGAAATTTATAATGCCACTGAGAATATATCTATGGCTTTGTGGCATGGCAAATGACCCTTCACCTTTTCTCATGCATAGCCCTCTTTGGTTTAATCTGAAATTAGCTCTCCCCTTTCTACTTTTTTCTTGAAGACTCTTTTGGAAAAGTACCCAACCCGATTCTTGAAACTGGCAGTCAAAATGTCTCAAATAACTGCATGTTTTAGCTTCTTTTATCCTGTTTGATCGCTCTTCACCCACTTCTGTAAACTATCATGCAGGATATACTTGTTCTGGTTTGATTGCCTTTTAAAGCTCCCTGTAAAATGAATTAGAGGCAACACTGTGAGAAATGTGAAATTTTTTTTTTTTTGCAATAAATAATCATGTCCACTTAAAGCAGACTCTCAATTTCAAGTTTCATCATGCTGAATGGAATTTGGTTCTTTACCCTGTAACAGGTTTTTTCTTTTTTTTTGAGGCAGAGTTTCTCTGTACTTTTGGAGCCTGTCCTGGAGCTCTTATAGACAAGGCTGGCCTCGAACTCAAAGAGATCCACCTGCCTCTGCCTCCTGAGTGCTGGGATTAAAAGCACGTACCACCACCACCTGGCCCTGCATCAGTTTTATATAGGACAACATATCAAAAACACTAAAGCATTAGAATTATAGTTTAAGTGATAAGATATCTTCTTAAATCATAACTTTATGCAAATCACACCACATAGATACAAACATGTGTGCACAAACATAACAGAGTCATTAGAGAGAAGGGATACCTGGTATTATAAAATCTTATAGACGGAACAACAGTATAAAATAAGTCAAAGTATGCCAGCAGAAATGACAAGAAGGACAGAATCTGATGCATGATAGCTACTGAAAGAATGTTTACGGTCTTTATTGAAACTGTCTGTGATAATCATACCCCACTTCTTAGTCATAGAGTGGAAATGATAGGGAAAAGGCAGTGGGTTAGAAAGCCCTTCAGTGCAGTGTAGACAGAGTAAACTCACAACACACCATACACTATTCCAGCAGGATTAGGTATTGGAAATCTTCTGATGTAGGTGAGATGCCCTTGAAAAAGTAGGCAGAAGCTACTGTAAATCAGTAGCAGGCTGAACAATGCAGGCTTAGGAAAGCTGCAATTGCTCTACACAATCATTAACAAGGCAATGACAGCTGAATAATCAATAACTGGAAGAAAATTGACTATTGATCTTGGGATCTGAAGAATTTAAAACAAAGTGGGGACATAATTGAGACCTTAGACTTATGAGGCACTAGCAGTCTTCACTCTTCCATTCACTGACGCTGCAGAACACCCTAGGGAAGAGCTACAGAAGGACCTATCCTGGCTCAACATAGTTCTTTATTACTTACAGGTGCCAGAAGTAAATATTTATATGGAATGAATGTACATTGAGCCTAAGAATCTAGAAAGGGCACCATAAGAGTGTTATAAAGAGTCTTTATGAGATTGACCGGGGAAGGTTAGAACACACACATATGATTTGAGAGTAGAAGGAGAGATAATGTTCATGCAACAGTTAAACTAGAATGGAGGCAGAGAGAGGGGAAGAAAGGGTTGGGTCTAACAAAACACTAAGTATGAAAAATTCTTAAAGACAAAAGATGTTTTAAGCTAATAAAAAACAAAAGAAAATAACATTGATAAAATGTGAAAGAAGAAAGGATGAAAATATCATACTTGTTTATAGATAAACCAAGAACCTTGTAGCCTGTCATATCAATGAATGTTACAAAAGACTGAAAAACTGGTGACATCTCCTTATGTGGAGTAAATACACACCAACATGATGATACTCAAATTCTGAGAATAACTTATGTTTTGGTTCTGGTTTCTATAGCTGTGTTGGATGAATGTACATAGGCTTGGGAAACAGAAGAAAAAGAATAAAGTTAATGTCTTAAAAAAGAGGGTAAAGTCTTTAAAGAGACAGAGTACAGATAGTTAAGAGATTAAAAGAAATAAAAAAATAAGCCACATAAAAATGGAAAATCCACAGAGAGTCTGGATTCTTTGTATTATTGTGTTTTATTTAAAAATTTTGACTGTGAAGGAGCTAAGTACAGAGAGACATTTCATTATATGGGATGCTAAGCTGAACCTGCACATATGTTCTAAAGGTATCTTGACTTCAGAATTTGGAGCTAAGGTTATGATGCTTTAGAAAAGTCCTTCTTTTGTTTTCACAGAGGATGAGACTCTATGGATTTCTTCTATCCCAATTTGGTATGATAGACCACGTCCCCCTGAAAGGTTGCTGTGAACACCCTCAAAAAATTACTTCACTCAACTGCCAACTGAGATGACCCTGGCACACAGGTTATACCATGAAAGACCTAATTAACGACGACACCATTCAGCAGGAAGCAGTTTGAAGAGAAAAACCTGCGCCATGTTCCCAAAATATTGTTTACAAATGTTCTTTTACATTTAAAGGGGGATATGATATAGATATAAATAATTTGCATTGGTATGGATTTTAAGGTCAATTTTGTTATATGTGTTTCTGATCTTGATTAAGGTATTGTGATTGTGTAGTTCATTTAAAATTGTAATGTATAATTAGGAAATATAGGTTGTTGATCAATAATAATCAAGCTTATCTTTCTTTAGGTAGGGAAAGTTTTCTTTTATGATTTTGTTAAATATATTTTGTGTGCTTTTGCGTTGAACCTCTTCTCCTTCTTCTATACCTATTATTCTTAGATTTGGCCTTTTCATGGTGTCCCATATTTTCTGGATATTTTGCATTAAGCTCTTGTTAGATTTAATGTTTTCTTTAACTTAGGAATCTATTTCCTTCACTCTATCATCTGTGCTTGAGATTCTCTCTTCCATATCTTCAATTCTGCTGTTCATGCTTGCTTTTGTAGTTCCTGATTATTTTCTTATGATTTATGTTTGTGTTTTCTTTATTGCCTCTATTTCAGTTTTCAGGTCCTGAATAGTTTCTTTCATATGTTTAATTTCTTTTTTCTTTTTTTGGTTTTCCTTAAGTGATTTGCTGATGTCTTCCAATTTTGTTTGTTTTTTTCCTCCATTTCTTTAAGGGAATTTCTCATTTCCTCTTTTAGAGTTTCAAACATTCTCTTGAAGTTTTTTTTAGGTCATTTTTTCTGCTTCATCCATATTTGGTTGTTCATGTCTTGCTGTTGTAGGATGTTTAGGTTTTACTGATATTGTGTTGTTCGTTGTGGTGTAGTGTGTGATCTTACCTTTTCTACTCATATTTTCCTCTAATAGGTGTGGTTGGGGGATGTCTGAGATTCTGTTAAATAATCTTCTGGGTGCCAGTGAATCCAAAGCTCAGATGGTTGTTCTTCATGGTACAGTCAATGTCACAATTCTAGTTACCCTATCGGTTACTCTGTGTTCCTGGAGATAGCTCGGTGTTCCTATGCTTTGCTCTGTACTCTTGGAGTTTGCTTTCTCAGGCCTTCTTTCGCCTAGGTTATGGGCTATGTCCTGTTTCTGTGAATCCTGATCTGGAATCCCTCCTTCAGAAGTCCCTGGGTTGGAGTTGGACCTGGAATAGTTTTTGGCTCTGGTCTACTGCCTCGGAGGTCTGAGGTTCTGGTGTGCCTTGAGTCACAGAGGACCTGCTTACTCCCTCAGAGGTCCCAATTTATGCTTAGACCCGCAGAGGTTCCAGGTTCCTGTCTATTCCCTTTGATATCCCAGACCAATGTCTGGACCCACAGAGGTCCTGGCATAGGCCTACTCCCTCTGAGAACCCAGACTCATGCCTGGCCCCACCAAGATCTCTGGTTCCTGCCTGTTCCCTCAAAGGTCCCAGGTTCACTCACACCCATACTGGCAGAAGTCCTGGCTCAGACCTAGTTCCTAGGAGATCCAAGACTCTCTCCCAGAACCACTGGGATCCTGGCTTAGGTCTACTCCCTTGAAGGTCTTAGATTCACATTCGGACCCTCAGAGGTCTCTGGCTCTGGCTCATTCACTCAGCAGTTACTCCCCTGCACCTGTTCGTGTGGAGATCACTGACTCTGGATTTGTTTGCTGCCTAGTCCTGATTTGCCAGTGTCCCGGGGCTGGGTTGGGTTCTGGGACTGGATTTACTCTTGATTTCTATTCCTGGTGGAGCTTGACTTCTAATGGTAACATAATCCAAAATGCATTCAGTCATACTTCAAGAATTCCCATTGTTGTCTACTTCCCATATCCAGGCGGATGACTATATGTTTTTCTTTGGGTTCACCTTCTTATTTAGCTTCTCTAGGATCACAAATTATATGCTCAATGTCCTTTATTTATGGCTAGAAACCAATTACGAATGAGTATATCCCATGTTCATCTTTTTGGGTCTGGGATACCTCATTCACCTGGGAACTTGGGGGTGAGGTGGCATGGGGCTAAGGGGAAATGGGGTGAGAAACGTGAGAAGGGGAGAATGGGGGGAGCTTGGGGAAATGGGATGGTTGGTCTAAAGGAAGGGTGGACACGGGAGCAGAGAAATATATATCCTAATTAAGGGAGCCATCTTAGGGTTGGCAAGGGACTTGACTCTAGAGGGGCTCTCAGGTGTCCAGGGAGATGTCCCCAGGTAGTACCTTGAGCCACTGAGGAGAGGAAACCTGAAATGACCCTATCCTATAGCCATACTGATGAATATCTTGCATATCACCTTAGAACCTTCATCTGGCGATGGATCGAGATATAGACAGAGACCCAAATTGGAGCACTGGACTGAGCTCTTAAGATCCAAATGAGGAGCAGAAGGAGGGAGAACATGAGCAAGGAAGTCAGGTCCATGAGGGGTGCACCCACCCGCTGTGACAGTGGAACTGATCTATTGGGAGCTCATCAAGGCCAGCGGGACTGGGACTGAATAAGCATGGGATGAAACCGGACGTTCTGAACATGGCGGACAATGAAGGCTGACGAGAAGCCAAGGACAATGGCACTAGGTTTCTATCCTAATACATGAACTGGCTTTGTGGGAGCCTAGCCTGTTTGGATGCTCACCTTCCTGGTCCTGGATAGAAGTGGGAGGACCTTGGACTTCCCGCAGGGCAGGGAATCTGGACTGCTCTTCATTCTTGAGAATGGGGGGGGGAGGGGAAAGGGGTAGGGGAGTAGGGGAGGGGGCAATGTGTGGGAGGAGGGGGAGGGAAATGGGAAACGGGGAGGAGGCAGAAATTTTTTTTGCAACAACTAAAAAAAATAAAATAAACAAACAAACAAAAAAGAATTCCCATTTTGAAGTACAAACTTTAAAGTCCCTTCTGAGATTCATACAATCTCTTATCTGTAATCCCCTACAAAATGAAAGTCAGAAAACAGATCACATTTGTTCCATAATGGAAAGAAGGTTGGATAGTGAGAAACCATTGAACCAAATCAGGATCAAAAACCATATAAGCAAACTTATATGGTTATGTCAAAATGCTCTTCAGATTTTGAGCTCATTTCCATTTTGTTGCCTGTACCATGCTTCTCTTTTTTAAGCTGGTTCCACTCCCTATTAGCAGCTCTCTTTAGCAGGTATAGAAAGCTCTGGCATTGCCTACATTTTCATGTATCAAGGCAATTCAGGCTTTATCTTCTTAGCTTCACCCAAATGGCCTCATTGGACCTCCAAGCAGGGACATCCTTGTAACATGTCTGGCTTCAGTGGCTTTTCTTACTCATAGGGAGGGATTCTACAATCCCTTTCTTCTTTCTTTGATTCTAAAGCAGAAGCACATGGTCAAAGCTCCCAAGTTCTGCTGCTTGCCGGGGCTGGAACATGTGTCCTCTTTTTCAAAAACATATTCCCCTGCTTTTTGTTTTACAATGCTTTCTTCAATACTGTAGCTTGGATTACCTGGAATGTACGCTGTAGACAAGCCTGGGATCCAACTCTGAGACCTGCCAGCCTCTGCCTTTTGAGTGCTGGTGTTAAAAGTATGCACCATCTCATGCGGCTCTAAGTCTTATTTTAAACATTTATTTATTTTTTATTGAAAATTTCTACCTCCTTCTCTCCTCCCACTTCCCTCCCCTCTCTCTACTCCCCCTCCCTCTCCAGTCCAAGGAGCAGTCAGGGTTCCCTTCCCTGTGGGAAGTCCAAGGTCCTCCCTGCTCCCCCCAGGTCCAGGATGATGAGCATCCAAACAGACTAGGCTCCCACAAAGCCCATCCATGCAGTAGAATAAAAATCCAGTGCCATTGTCCTTGGCTTTTTTATCAGCCTCCACTGTCAGCCACATTCAGAAAGGAGAGGGTGGGTATGCTAGGACCAGTGCTCAAGAACGGTTTTAAGCTCCTACACTAAGGCTACCCACCCAGAGCGGTGAGTGCCTGCCTACAGGGAAGGTCTCAAGGTCCCCTGTAAGGGAGCCTGGGCACCTTCAGCTTGTGCTCCATGGTCTCCTGTGCTCTCCTGGACCCCGCCCGTTCTTCCTTTTGTCCCCGGATCATTGGACTACCAGGCGGCCCTGTTTAGGTGCTGAGGAGTTCCATCTGGACAAGTGAGTTTGTGCTATCCAGGGGCGGTTTGTCCGGGAAGAGAGCACAACCCCCCTCCTCCAGCTCCTTCTGCAGGGCTGTCTTTCTTACACAAGACCCCCCCCCCCCCAAGCCTGCGTTTTCTGCAAGGTCCTTTGCTCAGGAACAGTTTTCTGCTCCTACACTAAGGCTACCCACCCAGAGCAGTGAGTGTCTGCCTACCGGGCAGGCCTCAAGGACCCCCGAAAGGGAGCACGCGCACCTTCAGCTTGTGCGGCAGGGTGTCCTGTGTTCTACTCGTCCCTGCCCTGCCCCCCAAGTTCCCCCTTTTGTCTGCGGGTCATTGGACTACCACGCGTCCATGTTTTGGTGCTGAGGAGTTCCATCTGGACAGGACGGTTCCTGCTTCTGCACTGAAGAGATACACCCAGAGACTCATTCACAGCAAAGCTATGAATCTATCTACTAGAGTTGTTGGCCAAAGGGATCCCACAGGCATCCCAAGCAAACAAGGATGTTGCCAAGAATATAGTTTTTTGTGCACAAGATAATCAAAGGGGCCCACTGATAAAGAAAACACCTATACATCACTTTGAATATGGAGAAGCTGAGCTAGTACCTACATAGAATCTTCACCCTCATGTTATAGTATGGTTGTTATAGGAAGATATTCTGAAGACTACCAGAAGAGAAAGGTAATCACCAAGCAGGCCCTAAACTGTGTAGTGGTGTCCTAACAACAACATATGCTAGAGAAATTGTGGTACAAATCTTGGGGAGTAGAAAAACGAATATCAGATTCGACTTAAGGCTAGTTCCACAAGAAGCAACACAATACTCAAGATTTATTTGGATATCAAAAACAAGACACTAAATAGCCCAGGGATCAAGAGTAAAATCCAGTAATACTAGTTTAAAGAAAAGTAACAATAAAATGACTCCTAATTATAGACCATTAACTTGTTCAATCAGTATCACAATAGTTTCCCAGTACAGCAGAGGAAAACAAATACAGAGACTTGCAGCCAAATATTATGTAGAGAGAGTGAGAGACCTTGGAACTTATAACCTTGTACAGGATGTCTCTAAGAAATGCCTTCTCTCAAGCCTCATGGAAGCCTAAAAAGTAAAAGAGCAAGAAGAAATTGAAGACACCAAAAAAAAAAAAAAAACCAAAAAAACAAAAAACCCAACAACTCTCATAAGAATACAGAGACTTTGGAAGAATGTATCTGAACTGGATGGGGCTGCACTAGTTATCGAAGCATATTTTATAGCTTTCAGGTTGTTTTTGGTTTCTGCTGGATTTCTGAGTGTAGGGATACATGTGTTTCTGATTCTTAGGCCTTCTCTTTGGCTCTCTTTCTTCTGCCTGTCTCCTCTAACTCCAACTGTTAGTTTTTGTTTGATGTTATTTTATTTTATTACCATCCCTTGGAAGCCTGTTCTTTCCTCATGAGAGACAGAAAGGAAGTGGATCCAGATGAGAGGGCAAGTGAGGAAGAACTGGGAGAAGAAGAGGGAGAGAAAATGACAACCACAAGATATTATGTGACAAAGAATAATCTGTTTTCAGTGCAAGGAAAAATTTTTAAAAATGTTAACTATAGACCTAATGCAATGCCTTTTTAAGTTATGGAGCCATATTTTATAGAGAGAATAAACATAAGAATTAATATAAAGCCGCAGAACACCACAAATAGCTAAGGCAATCCTAAGGGGTAAAAACAAGCTGTAAAATCATAAAACACAATATTGAATCACACTAAAGAGCCAAAGATAAAGACAGCTTGATATTGGCATAAAGCAGTCAAACAGAGGGAATAAAACAGAGAAGTCAGACATAAACTGTGAACACTGTGGCAACCTAATTTTTGGCAAAGTTTGATGTAGTAATTTTAAAAATGATTCAACTAAAGAGAACTCATATTTGCATAAGTCCAGAGCAGAATTCTGAAAGGTATTTTTAAGAAGTGTCACCGATATACCCAAACCAAGACAGAACAAGCAAACAAAGAAAGTTATATTTAAAATTCTTTGGAGGTTGAACTACTGCAAGCAGTTCATCAGAGAAGCTAAGGCTAAAATAGTGTTCTGGAACTGGTGCAGGAGAAAGTAGTTGTGGATGGACCACAGTCTCCAAAAGCACAAGGTTATAGACAGTCATGATTTTAGTTTCATTGAAGTTTGATAGTGGGTTACTCAAGGTGTCTGTGAAATCACCAAGCAATGAAGAGGCCCTGATAGGATGGAAGCAACACGAAGTTCAATTTTATTGCTTTTATTAATTGGTTGGCTAGCTCAAGCTGATGTCACGTGGGAAATTGGAAGAATCTAGGAGCAATAAATCTTATTGAGGCTGCTAATTCACCAGCTGACAAAACTCCCATATTCATTTTGGTTAATCTTAGAAGTACAAGTTGCTACCTATTTAACTTTCTTTTTTTTAAAATTTTTTTATTATTTATTTATTTATTAAAGATTTCTGTCTCTTCCCCGCCACTGCCTCCCATATCCCTCCCCCTCCCCCAGTCAATTCCCCCTCTCTCATCAGCCCGAAGAGCAGACCAGGTTCCCTGCCCTGGGGAGTCCAAGGACCTGCCACCTCCTTCCAGGTCTAGTAAGGTGAACATCTAAACAGCCTAGGCTCCCACACAGCCAGTACGTGCAGTAGGATCAAAACCCAGTGCCATTGTTCTTGATTTTTCAGCAGTCCTCATTGTCCGCTATGTTCAGTGAGTATGGTTTTATCCCATGCTTTTTCAGACCCAGTCCAGCTGGCCTTGGTGAGTTCCCGAAAGGACATCCCCATTGTCTCAGTGTATGGGTGCACCCCTCATGGCCCTGAGTTCCTTGCTCGTGCTCTCTCTCCTTCTGCTCCTGATTTGGACTTTGGGGTCCTATTTAACTTTCTGTATTGACCTTCTGAGGATGACGGATGAGCAAAACTCTGAATCCCACAGAAAACATCTTCACCTATGCATTTACAATAAGATTAAATTAATTTTATTTCTGATCCATTTGAAACTAAGCCTGAACACAATGGAGTAATGATTCATAAGAACAATGGGTCCGAAACAAGGAAAACACAGAGAAGTGAGGCGAGTCATGTTCACTAGCCACCAATTGTGATTATGGAAAAAAGCAAAGCAGCCTCGTAATACAGATGAGAGAGTATAAAAAACCAGAAAGGTAGATACCAGGACCAGGGTGTTCTGGGTTGCTCTGGATTCAGGCGACATTCTACTTGAACCATGAGTGCTGCGGATCTGTTGAACCCTCTGCTTGTGCCTATACAGAATGCCAATCATGGAGCCACTGGACCAGGCCATGAGCACAGAAAGGAAGACTTCATGGCAAACCACCAGTGCTGCATAGAGTGAGTCACTGATTTCTTCAGGCCCTACAATAGAGCAGTAACCATAATCTCGTTTTCTTGTCACATTTTTGCTATTAAGTTTGATAGATGAATATAGAAAGAAAGTAAAATGTATTAACATGTAGAAGACCCAGAGGAGGGAAATGAAGCGGCCAATAGGATTTACAGCTTTGACTTTATTATACTTCCAGCAGGATTCCCTGGATTGAATGGTCACAGCCTGGAAGACACTCAAGAGACAGGTGGTGCCAATGGACACACTACGGCCAAATGATTGAATGTATAATAGGAACCAACATCCAAAATCACTCACAAACTGCTTCAACCCAAAAGCTGCCAATGTATGGGGCACTCCTGAGGAGAGAATGATGATGGCATTGGCTGTCATTAGGTTCATGAGAATCAAATCTGTGGGCTTTAATGTGCATGCTCTGTAGTAAAGGACTACATAGTAGAACATCAGAAAGAAATTTCCCAAAATTCCAGTTGTAGTTTGTGATAAGAAAGTAATTCTGATCGCCATAATCCAGAAGTCCATTCTGTGATTCAGGACAATTTCCTTTAGATTACGGCCTTGCTATTTCTGTGGTCAAAATGAATAACAACAAATGCTTGTAGCCTGTGGTTAAAAAAGGACACCTTTAAACCATGGAGCTTCTGATTAGCTTGAACAGAGGCTCCTTTAAAGAAGATCTTGTCCCAGAACTTGTGATAGAAGAAGCCACGTGTGTGTATGTCTCTATGAAACTGCTCAATAACTCAGAATGCACGTACTGATGGCAGGAGAGCTGTTAGTTTTAACAGAAAACCCAGCATTCAGGACAATGTTATGCAGGCCTGTGAGAAACAGTGATGAGTGACAGCCCATGAAAACAAACCCAGTTCCAGATATTTTGATATATAAATATTTCCTAGTCCTTATGCAAAAGAAGACAAATTCCGTAATAACCATATTACTTATATATATATATATTGATTCTTATTGTATAGCTCACTTAAAATTAAAATATAAGCAATTTAAAATTCCTAATACCACTCAGAATATATCTATGGTCTGGTGACAGAGCAGTCTCCTTCATCTTGTCTAAGGTGAACCCATGTTTGGTTTAATCTGAAAGTGACTCTCCCTTGCCTATCCCCTCCATGAATATTACTTTTCTAGAAACTGGGGGTTGAAATGTGTATGTAACTTCATGTTTTGTATTGTGTTAAACTGCTTTATTCCTTTGATTCCCCCTGCCAGTTGCCAACAAAGATAGAGCCTTTTGGGGTTCTTTGCCTTTTAAAGCACTCTTTAAAATTCATCTGAGGTAGCTCTTTGAGAAACGTTTCTTTTCAGGTAGTTGCTTAAGGCTGACTCTCAATTTGGACTTTGATGTTCCTGACAGGTCTTTGGGTGCCAGCCCCACAATTGTCTTACATAAGATTTTTTTTAAGAACACAAAACTTACTTGACGATGGTTCAAGTGAAAACTTACATCATAATAATTTAAGATCTATATCTTATGGAAATTCACCATACACATTGACAACACATGCATGTGTGCACACTCAAGTCAAGGCTGTTAAGAAGTGGGGACATGAAGTGGAATGAAATTTCACAAGATGTACAAAAAATAACAATAGGCAAAATATACCTGGACAAGTGTCAGTGATAAGAGCAATATCTGACAAATGTTCAGTGTTTCTATTAAAACTGTGTCTGGAATAATCATGTACCACCCTTAAGTCTAGAGTGGAAATGAGAGGAAGGAAGGCAGTGGGTTAGCCAACTCATCAGTGCAGTAGGAGGAAACTCTCAGGACACCATTCACTATTCCTGTGAAGAAGGTGTCTGCAAACCCTTCTCTACCAGGTGAGGTTCCCCTGCAGAAGTAGGCAGTAGCAACTGTGAGTCAGCAACAGGCTCAACCAAACATCCCCAGGATGGGCAGTGTTGCCTTTTCCCACTCAACAGCCATGCAGGGACAGCCTCCAGGATACGCAAAACCTGGAGAAGAACTGGCAGTGAGGTTTGTGATCTGAAGGAGTTTAAACAGAGTGGGTACATGAACCGAGACTTTAGGAATTTTCAGGTACTTACCGTCTCCCCTTCTGCAAGCACTGGTATTGTAGGACACCCTAGGAAATGGCTATAGCAGAAAAGAAAACTACTCTATTACGTGATACATTTTAGTTCATAATGACATATATCAATGAGCTAAGGGTGATTTCATAGCTTCTAATGATTAGAAATGTGTTTATGTAAAAGTGACTGTGTTTCGAAGTCAGGGAACTTGAAAGAGGCCCTTTAGAAGGTCTGGGGCTGTGATGGGGAGGGTAAAACAATACATGTGTTTTCAAAGTGGAAGAAGGAATAATGGACATTAGATAGTATAGGATGGAATAAGGGGAGGGAAATCAAGGAAGGGGCATTGGTTCAATCAAAACACTGAGTATGAAAATTTAGGTATTCACCTGCATTCATTGTAGTGAGTTAAGAAGAAGTGTTAAAGAAAAGAAACAATGAACACCATCTAACAAAGTATGAGACCACTCTTGTGGTCAGATCTGGGAGGCCCCCTGCTCAATTCTGGAAATGGGTGTTCATCTTCACAGCAATGGGATCAGCACACAAAACAGATGTTGTTACATTGGTCACATTAACTAAAATACAATATTCTTACTGGTAAATCTCACTTTGTTTTATTTTGTTAAAAGTTAAATATATAATAACAAATATGATTTTTAAAAAGATTTGCTTTTATTGCATGTATACAACCAATCTACACTATTCAAATCCAAGAGCTTTTATTAATTGATTATCCTCACTTTAGATCAATGTAGACCTAAAGTCCAATACCAGTGCTCAGGCCCCACTGATTTGATTCCTTTCTTAACTCCACAGTGAAGAAACTGAAGAAAGAGCAGTGAAGGAAGAGCAGTCTTATTCCACTCAGTGAACTAGACAACAAAAGCTGCCTCTCATGTGTCCAGTTTCCGCAATCATGCCCGGCCATCTTCTGTTATCTTTTAGTGCCTTATGTTGACTGGCATATCGGCCAGAAATAACAACATGCTCCTAATAACGCATAAGCGCCAGTCAGTAGGGAACTTCTTTTATCATATTGATTCATTCGTACACTGTTTGTCTCAAGGGCAGGTGATAAGTTGCATACCTTAATTTCTCTTCTTCTGAAGCTCTTACACTGATCCATTGAATCCACTTTCAGTGATCTCATGATCCATGTTTTGACACACTCTTTCCTTCTTTGTTCTGAATAGCCTCCAATGTGGTCAGTTCAGATATAGAGTTTTCTTAATTTTCGTAGCATCCTCCACTATGCCATGATATATAACCCATGTCCACACTCAATCTTTCTGTGGATTGCAGGTTAAACTTCATAGTTGTTTGCTACTATATCTTCTATACCCTATTCCTCTTGAATTGTAACAGTTATAAGATGAAACTTATTCAACTTTTTATTACTTAAGTATGTGAATGAACAACAGAGGTAACAATTTATGAATCACTGCTATCCTGTTAGCATGACACCTTCTTTGATTATTATGTTTGCTATGCAGAACAGTATTATTTCCACTGTCAAGACATGACCTCAGAAGCACAAGGGTAAGTGACTCTTTAAACCCAACAGCTGTTTGTGTCAGAGTAGACACTGAAAGTACTTGCACATGACTAGTGTGACATAAAAACAGTCAACTAAGTCTGTGATCACAAAGTCACAATAGATGCTCTTAATGATACTCCAGCCCTACCTGCAATTTGCATCTGTAATTTGACATTTTATTCACTTTGCTGGTATTTTATTCTATGTTTTTCACTGTAAAAACTATTATTTGGGGGTATTACAGTGGTGATTCAGTCACTTGCTGATGCTGCAGAGGACCTGAGTTTGGTTTCCAGTCTGAACGTGGTGGCTCACAACTGCCTGTAATTACAGGTCCAGGGAGTTCTATAACTCTCTTCTTTCCCTTGCATGCACTGTATTCTCTTAGTTACAATACATACACACAGGCAAAACATTTATTCACATAAAGTAATAGATAAATAAATATTTTTAAAAATAAGTGTTTATTTTGATGTGAATATTTATTTCATAGGCAAATACCAAGTGCAACTATGGCTTTTGAGATTTTACTAAAATACCATGTTCTAAGCCTGGCCTGTTGTGACAGAAAGCTGTCCCATCTCCCAGTTTCATGTCAAAAGCACAAGATGGACCTGATTTTTATCATACCACTGAAAATATGCGTTGTTTTTACTGCAGGGGTAAAAGCTATAGTGGTAAATACAGATGAATTGCTAGCACCATAACACTGTAAATACGCAACATGAACTACTGATACATGCTAAAATAACATGCAAAGAAAAATCAGTAAATAAAATATTTCAATTTAAACTATGTGTATATTACTCTTCTTATATTGATGAGTATATTATAATAAAATTTATAATACATTCAAATAGAGAAGATGTATGCATAGAAAGGGATCTGAAAAAATCCTGCAAAGTTAGTCTGCACATCATGTGAGATCAGGTGAATTATTACGTTGACGTATTACCACAGTCCTTCAGCACATTCATAGATGGGGTGCATTTCCCTGTTGTTAACCACAGTCACTGAGGGTTGGGAACTTACATTACAGTAATAAATGAGAGGGACTGGCACATGGTTAGGAACACTTCTGTCTTTCTCACTCATCTGTTATAGATGGAATTATTCTTGTGCCTTCTCTGTCCCTGGATCAGTTTCTATCCCAGATCCCCTTTACCAGACATGAGCAGTTACTCAGGCCTCTCATCTTTTCTGACTTTACCACTAGGGCTGAAATGCACAGTACTCACCTGGTTTCTTGTCTCTGCAGGATGGTGGGTTCATTGGACAGATCCTGACTCTTAATAAGCGTTGCTGTAGGAGTGTCCCCTCACACTTGAGGTAGAGACCTGTGACTCTGCGACCTCACTGCAATTTTCTTTTCACTTGCAGTGGGAAGGACAGCACTGACTTTGGGAGACAAAGCAATTTGCAAAAATCTTTTCAGTAAGTAATTAACAAAGATACTTAAGAGTTTCTTGCACATATCTCCTAAGAGACAATGTACTTTGAGGAGGCAATTAATTTTCATTACCCCAGAAGGCTGACCATATCTCCTGGGGATGGTCCTAGCAACTGTGAGGTCAGAATTGTGTGAAAGTTAGGGAAGTCTCACTGTCTCATTGGGTCCAGGTTTTAATGACTGCTTCCAACAAAAACTACTGCTAAGTAGTTTTATAAAAGATGTCGAATACTCATTACTTAAACATTTCATTGAGTATGTCATACTTAATATATGCTTTAGTCAAGTTCACCCACATTATTTGCTTTCCAGTCTTTTTCTTAGTCTCCTGCAGCTATCCCCTCCAATTTTCATGTGTTCACAAAAAAATTAGTTAGTATATGCCAAGTGCGTGAGCATCTGTTGAAAGCATTGGTAGCCAGTCAGTAGTCAAACCCTTAAAGAAATCTGACACTTCCTTTCCCAGAAGCTTTCTGTGACCATGGATACAAGTGGGACCTCCTTCTACACCCACTCTGTTTGGATTTTGTATTCTGGATATTATGAAGGTTTTGTGAATTTTGTCCTAACAAGTGAATTCACATGTGCAAGTGCCCTGTTCTATCTGGACAAAACCTGTTTCCTTGGAATCATGTACTACTTCTGATTCTTACACCCTTTTTTCCTCTTCTTCCATGATGATCCCTGACTATTGAGAGGAAAATGTCTGACATGGATGTGCCATTTTTTGCTGGGCCCTCCAGAGTCTCTTTTTCTCAGCATCTTGAGTGACTGTGGGGCTCTGTGTGAATCACCATAGATTGCAAAACTAAGCTTCTGTGATGAAGGATTGGGAGATTGACTAATCCTCCAGTATAAAATAAGAGCTTAAGTGGCAGTTTGCTACTAGGTCCAGGTAGCTCAATAACGGTATTAGGTTCTTCCCCAGGATCTATATACTCTTTAGCTTCATATCCTTGTCCCTGATAATGGTGCCAGGCAAGGGTACCCTCCTGTGATCTATACCTTCAATTACATCATGAAGTGGTTAGTTACTCCTATGATGCTCAAGACACCACCACACAGGGCCTGTTATTGTTATTATTCTCAGGGTTCATGCATGGATGATATTTATGATTACACCTAACACTTTGAAAACTATCCAGTCAGGATGAAGCTTCCAGATTGGTTTGTCCATCTTCTTTGACTGAGCATATAGTATCTTTAGCAATAGAGTATTTCCATTTAGTCTGTGGGTACCTAATTAGAGGCTATTGTCTGCTTTTGGTTGTCCTTAAATTATGTCTTACTTTTCCAACACTTAATCTACCCCATTTTAGAGTACTTGGTAGAGGAACATAGTCACTCAAATCTGAGAAAAATATCTAAAGAAATAATAGTGAAAGGGAAAATGATACCATAATTAGCATTTGAAGATATTAGAACACTTAGCATAAGTAATAAAAATTAATCTTATTATTATGGCATGAACATATTCTGTGAAAAGGAAAAATATTGACCTAGTGAAATAAATTTTTTAAATTTTAAGACTTTATGACTTTCTTTTGAAATTTTAATATAATTACATCATTCTCTGTTCTCATTCTTAACTCCAACCTTTCCCATATATACTTCACAGTTTCTCTCAAATTCAAGGACTCTATTTCTTTAACTATAATCAACCCCTACACACCACACACAAATTTATGAATGTTCTAAATGTAGGAATATAACCTGGTTAGTTCATAGAGTGTTACTAATATGTGTAAGATTTCAGTGTTGATTATTTGGCAATATATTACCTTGGACGGGGGTGCTCGTAGCTGGAGAAGGCTGGAGAAGAATATTTATTCCAATCTCAGCATCCTTTGATTGTCTATAATTCTTTGCCTGTGGTTGATGTCTCCTGAGATTCACCATGCACATTCTGGCCTATGTATCAATATCATCCTTGTTCACGACTGGTTTAGAAAGTAACACTGAAAAAACTTGGTAAGTGTAGTCTCTCTGACATTTCTGAGAGATGCATTTTCATAGCAAACTTCATGTTCCTTTGGTTTTCAGTCTTTCCAACCTCCCTTCTATTATGATGCCTGAATCTTAGGTACAGTTGTGTTAAACTTATAATTTGATACTGAGCACCACATGGTCTCTCCTTTACATCATTTTTGTCTGTTGTAGCCCTTTTTGATGGTCTCCATGTGTTGCAAGTCACATTTCTCTGATGAGTTGTGAGACATATACTTATCTATGACTTAAGGATACATCTTTATAACACGTCTAAGAATCATGCTGGTTTTGAAAAGTGGCAGTAGCAGATTCTCCCCTAAGATCAATGACCTAATTAGTCCTTGGTTCTTGTCCAGGTTTCTAGAACTAGGAATGTTTTCCCCTCCCTAAAGCAGAAATATTTTCAATTTTAATTGACTTTTATTGATCTCTACATTTTTCTCTGCTCCCCTCCCTGCTCCTTCCCTTCCCCATTCAAACCTCTCCCAAGGTCCCCATTCTCCCAATTTACTCAGGAGATCTTGTCTTTTTCTACTTCCCATGTATATTAGATCTATGTAAGTCTCTCTTAGTGTACTCATTTAAAGACTTCTTTGAATTCAAGAAAATGAAAGCACAATATACCCAAACCTATGGGACACTATGAAAGCAGAGCTAAGAGGAAACTTCATAGACTAAGTGCCTACATAAAGAAAGTAGAGAAAGGTCACACAAGCAATTCAACAGCACACCTAAAAACTATAGAACAAAAAGAATCAGACTCACTCAAGAGGAGTAGAAGACAGGAAATAATCAAATTGAGTGCTATTATCAATCGAATAGAAACACAGAACACAATATAAAGAATCACTGAAGCTAAGAGCTGGTTCTTTGTGAAAATCAGCAAGATAGACAAACCCTTAGCCAAACTAATCAAAAGGCAGAGTTATTTAATCAAAATTAACAAAATCAGGAATGAAAAAAGTGACATAAGAACAGACACTAAGGAAATACAGAGAATCATTGGTCATACTTTGCAAACATGTACTCAACAAAATTGGAAAATGCAAAAGAAATTGACAATTTTCTGGAGAGGTACCACATACCAAAGTTAAATCATGACCAGGTGAAAAATAAAAATAAACCTATAATCTGCAAGGAAATAGAAGCACTTATCAAAAGCCTTCCAACAATAAAACCCCAAGGCCAGACAGTTTCAGTTCAGAATTCTACCAGAACTTTAAAGAAGAGATAATATGTATGCTCCTCAATATTTTCCACATAAAAGAAATAGAAGTAATATTGTCAAACTCTTCTTACGTGGCTAAAGGTACCTTGATACTGAAACCACAAAAATACTCAACCAAGACAGAGAATTACAGACCAATCTCACTCATGAACATAGATGCAAAAGTTCTCAACAAAATACTGGCAAACTGAATCCAAGAATGCATCAGATAAATCATCCAGCATGATGAAGTCAGCTTTATCCCAGAGGGGCAGGGATGGTTTAACATAAGGAAATCTGTCAGTATAATCCAACATATTAAAAAAAAACAAAATAAAACCAACATATGAACATCTGATTAGATGCTGAAAAATCATTTGATAAAATCCAACACCCCTTCATGGTAAAGGTCTTGGAGAGATTAGGGATACAAGGAACACACTTAAATGTAATAAAAAACGATATACAGTAAGCCAACCACCAATATCAAATTAAATGGAGAAAAACTCAAAATGATTCCCCTAAAATTAGGAAGAAGACAGACAATGCTGTCCACCCTTTTTGTGTCTATTCAATGTAGTTCTTGAAGTTCTTACTTATTTATATCTACTTAATCTTTTA
This sequence comes from Alexandromys fortis, assembly GCF_014885135.2. NCBI lineage: Eukaryota > Metazoa > Chordata > Mammalia > Rodentia > Cricetidae > Alexandromys > Alexandromys fortis. The sequence continues at coordinate 403,634 of NW_026068157.1, read as the reverse complement.
TCATAACTAAGAAAAACTATAACTATCAATTCTTCAACACCATCCAGACTCCAGAAATATATATTACCTAAGTAAACAATAAGTTCATTGTAAGCAACTTCCAAAACTCTAGAATTGGCAGACATCTCATTGCATGCACAGTTTGCTATAACAAAATGAAACTCAAATTTGTATCAATATGCAGAATTTTCATACAAATTACAAAAGTAAAATCCAATGTAAAACATTTAAAACAAATAATGGCTTTTTAAAGAGCAGAATAATCTACTTTTTATCTTATTATATCTATATTCTTCCATTTTCTTTTCAGAGTAAATTCAAATATCTACCTTTTTATCCTATAATATTCACTGAACAAAAAACTCCATCTACCTTACATCTTTGTAATGTGAATATTGTATACTTAAATTTACTTCTTGCTGTCTGGGGGCAATGGTATCTTTTGGGGGATTCCAGAAGAAAAATTTGGGTTAATTGTCAAGTCCTGAGAGAGGTAACTACCATTTTTGTCCAATCTATATATAATGGAAAAGTGTAGGGCTTATCTCAAATCATGGATAGAGTAGTATATAAGGTTGAAAAATCACAGCAAGCTAACTTGAAATTGTTTTGAGCAATTTGTAGTTCAAAGCTGATTTTAAGTGGTTGTATCAGCTGAATAGCTTCATATGAACCAAGAAGAAACATTGTTGTGGAGCCTTATTTTCTTCCTTAAGACTTCAAAGATTACCGTAGGAAAATTTAATATCCACTGTGGAAAACTTAAGCATTATTTTTATCAAAGCAGAAAGTTTGAATTTTAATAGGCATATAGTCAAAGAAAAGTACTATAAAGCTGAACATAGGTATGGGGAAAGGTAAAAATATTGAAAGCAGAGTTTTGATAACTTTTGTCCTGAGATATTATCTTCCTTCTGTGCCACACAAGGTGGCTCCTAATATGAGACAGAAACTCTAAATTTTTTTTTTTAATAATATGGTTGGATTTAGAGAAGTGATGGAGGAGGGTCATTGGTCTATGTGTTACTCTCATTGGTTAATTAATAAAGAAAACTGCTTGGCCTGATAGGTCAGAACAGAGGTAGGCAGGGAAGACAGAAAAGAATGCTAGGAGGAAGAAGGCTGTGAGGCAGACACCATAGCTCTCCTCTCCAAGATGGACACAGCTTAGAATCTTCCCAGAAAGCCACCACCTCGTGGTGCTACACACATTAATAGAAATGGGTTAATGAAGATGTGAGAGTTAGCCAATAAGAAGCTGAAACTAATGGGCCAGGCAGTGTTTAAATGAATACAGTTTCCGTGTAATTATTTCTGGTAAAGCTAGCCGGGAGTCAGGCTGTAGCCCGCCACTCCATATCACTACAAAGGGAGCCAGGCTGCAGCCCGCTGTTCCATATCACTACAGAGAAGGGGAGCCACCATCCAATTCCAAAGCCAGCTGTGATTTTTTTAAGTGAGTTGTGACTATCATTGTACTGAGAAGTAGGGAGGTATATGTTTAGGTAGTGAAATTTTAGCCTACAGAGGATATTGGTATGATAAGTCAATTTTTTTTTTGCTTGATGATTCACTCTACATAGCTATCTTTTCTTTTTTAGGCCTAAATGTCCAAGCTTTCTTGAATTTTGGAGGATAGGTATTGTCCTACAAAGGAAAGAAGAGAACCCTGTCCCAACCTTTATGAAGTTTCCTTACCAACTGTAGTATTGTCATCTCTGTGGATGAACTGTCATTACTATTTATCAAGAGATTTTCCTCTTTCTAGCTAAATCTTGATTAATTTTGATGGTATCCATAGCTTTTCCTCTCCTGTGGAAGCAAGAATGAATCACCTTCTTCAATGTGGCACATCTTCTTGTTTTCATTCTGAGGTAAACACATCCTTGAAATACACCAGCTATTTTTTTTTCTGTTATCCAACGACTCTTTTCAGCCAATGTTCCTTTCTCATTAACATTAAGAAAATTCAAGATTAATTAAGCATCATGCAATCTATTTTTGGGTGGGTCTTTTTCATTCCTTACTGTTTGTTTAACATATTTGATCTTTCAATAACTGCCTGACCTGTAGGATTTTTTTGGTATAACTGTAATATGCTTTATATTATAATAAGCAAAAAAACCTTTAATTTTCTTAGAAAAATATGCTGGAACATTGTCTGTCTTTATTTGTGCAGGTATACCCATGATGGTCATAACTTCTAGTAAATGTGTGATTACCAAATCAACCTTTTCTGAACTTAAAGAAGCTGCCCATTGAAAACCTGTGTAGGTATTGGTGGTGTGTTGTACATATTTCAGTTTTCAATTCTACAAAAATGGAACACATCCATCTGCAAAATTTCATTCCTTGGAGTATGCTTTGGGCTACTTCCTGCAGGTAGTGTTTGGTTGTGTAAGGAACAAGTAGGACAGTTCCTTATAATTTCATTGCCTTGTTGCCATATAATGAAAAGTCCTTTTTTAAACTTTTGCTATTTATCTGATGTGTATTTTTTTTTAATTCTGTGAACTTCAGCACATTTACAATCAATAATTGATCACTTTCTGTAGTACTTTATGCTAGAGGACCTTGCAGACCTGCAAAGGATCAGATGTGTATTATGTATAGAAAATAAAGCCTCTTCCTGATTATACCTTAAACCTGTATAAATAATGAAGTCAATTCTGTATCATTTGGTATAAATTCAGTGGTTTCAATATACAAGACATCTCTTTATGCATATTACAAGTTAGTAATTATGCTGAGAGCTTCTTTAAAATCCATTGGCACCATGAGGATACGTAGTGGTGTGGTGAGCAGGCCTGCTTTTCATCCTGCCTGGCTCCTGCACAGCTAGCTTAGCCCTGGAAATAACAACACGGAAACTGTATTCATTTAAACACTGCCTGGCCCATTATTTCTATCCTCTTATTGGCTAACTCTCACATCTTGATTAACCCATTTCTACTAATATGTGTAGCACCATGAGGTGGTGGCTTACTAGGAAGATTCTAACCTATGTCCACCTTGGGCCAGAGCTTCAAGGTGTCTGCCTCACTGCCTTCTCTCTCCCACAATTCTGTTCTGTTTTTCATGCCTACCTATGTTCTGACCTATCAGGCCAAGCAGTTTTCTTTAATAATTAACCAATGAAAACAACAGATAGATAGAAGACCCACCTCAGTTTGATAAGTGGAGAATAATAGGAGGAAATGAATTTAATGAAAATAAAGACACAACATGCTCAAACCTATGGGACACTATGAAAGCAGTGCTAAGAGTAAAGTCCATCGCGCTAAGTGCCCACATAAAGAAAACAGAAAAGGCACACATTGGAGACTTAACAGCACACCTAAAAGCTCTAGAAAAAGAAGCAGACTCACCCAGGAGGAGTAGAAGACTGGAAATAATCAAACTCAGGGCTGAAATCAAGAAAATAAAAACACAGAAAACAATCCAAAGAATCAATGAAGCAAAAAGTTGGTTCTTGGAGAAAATCAACAAGATCGACAAACCCCTATCCAAACTAATCAAATGACAGAGAGAGAACATGCAAATAAATAAGATCAGAAATGCAAAGGGGGACATAACCACAGTCACAGATAAAATTCTGTAAATCATTAGATCTTATTACAAAAGCCTGTATGCCACAAAACTGGAAAATGCAAAAGAAATGGACATTTTTAAAAGATAAGTACTATNGTAATATTGTCAAACTCTTCTTACGTGGCTAAAGGTACCTTGATACTGAAACCACAAAAATACTCAACCAAGACAGAGAATTACAGACCAATCTCATGAACATAGATGCAAAAATTCTCAACAAAATACTGGCAAACTGAATCCAAGAACGCATCAGATAAATCATCCAACATGATGAAGTCAGCTTTATCCCAGAGGGGCAGGGATGGTTTAACATAAGGAAATCTGTCAGTATAATCCAACATATTAAAAAAAAACAAAATAAAACCAACATATGAACATCTGATTAGATGCTGAAAAATCATTTGATAAAATCCAACACCCCTTCATGGTAAAGGTCTTGGAGAGATTAGGGATACAAGGAACACACCTAAATGTAATAAAAAACGATATACAGTAAGCCAACCACCAATATAAAATTAAATGGAGAAAAACTCAAAATGGTTCCCCTAAAATTAGGAAGAAGACAGACAATGCTGTCCACCCTCTTTGTGTCTATTCAGTGTAGTTCTTGAAGTTCTGGCTAGTTCAATAAGAGAAGAAAAAAATACTAAGAGAATTCAAATTGGAATGGAAGAAGTCAAACTTTTATTATTTGCAGATGAAAAGATAGTATACTTAAGTAACCTCAAAAACTCTACAAGGGAACCCCTACAGACGATAAATACCTTCAATAATGTGACAGTATATAAGATCAACTAAAAAAAAAACAGTAGCCCTCCCATGTATAAATGATAAAGAAGCTGAGAAAAAAATCAGAGGAGCATCACCTTTCACAATATCTACAAATAACATAAAATATGTTGAGGAAAAACTGACCAAAGAAGCGAAAGACCTGCTGGACATAAATTTTAAGACTTTGAGGAAAGAACTGAAGAAGATACCAGAAAGTGAAAAAATTACCCATGCTCATGAATAGAGAGGATCCATATAATAAAATGGCAATCCTACAAAATCAGTCTATAGATTCAGTGCATTCCCCATCAAAAGCCCAACACACCACCATACTGATCTTGAAAGAACAATACCCAACTTCTTATGGAAAAACAAAAGATGGTAACCCAAACAAATCTGTATAAAAACAAAACTTCTGGAGGTATCACCATCCTTGATTTCAAACTCTATTATAGAGACACAGTAATGAAAACAGATTTATATCGGCATAAAAATAGACAGGTGGAGCAAAGTCCTGGATATTAATCCACATACCTGTGAATACCTAATTTTTGACAAAGGAGCTAAAATTATAAACTGAAAAAAGAAAGCATCATCAACCAATGTTGCTGGTATAACTGTATGTCAACATGCATAAAAATGCAAGTAGATCCATATCTATTCCCATTCACAAAAGTCAAGTCCAAATGTAGTGAAGACCTCAGTTTAAATCTGCCCTCATGAACCTGATAGAAGAGAAAGTGGGAATTAGCCTTCAATGCTTGGGAACAGAAGACCACTTCCTAAAAGTAGCACCAATAGCACAGACTTTGATGGATAAAATAAATAAATTGGACCTCCTGAAACTGAGAAGCTTCTGTAAAGCAAAGTGCACAGTCAATAGAACAAAATGAAGCCTACTAAATAAGAAAAGATCTTCACCAATCCCACATCGTACCGAGAATCGATCTCCAAAATATATAAAGAACTCAAGAAATTAGACATCAAAATTTTAAATAACTGAATTAAAAAATGGGGTACAGATTTAAAAAGAGAGTTTTCAACAGAAGAATCTCAAATGGCTGAAATACCCTTAAAAATGTTCAACATCCTTAGCCATCAGGGAAATGCAATTCAAAAGAACTCAGAGATACCACCTTACATCAGTTAGAATGGTCAAGATGCAAAATATCAATGATAGCTTATGCCTGAGAGGATGTGAAGTAAGGGGAACATGCCTCCATTTCTGGTGGGAATGTTAACATTGACAACCACCCTGGAAATTAGTATTCAGTTTTTCAGAAAATTGGTAATCAACCTACCTCAGCAATACCACACTTGAACATATACCCAATGGATATTCAACCATACTACAAGGATATTGTTCAACTGTGTTCACAGCAGCATTATTTATTATAACCAGGACCTGGAAACAACCTAGATGCCTCTCAGTCAAAGAATGGATAAAGAAAATGTGGTACATTTACACAATGGAATACTACTTAGTGGTAAAAAAAAGAACATCTTGAAATTTGCTTGCAAATGGATGGAACTTGAAAAAAAAAACCATCCTGAGTGAGGAGACCCAGATGCAGAAAGATGAATATGGTATGCATTCACTTATAAGTGTATACTAGCTGTAATGTAAAGGATAACAATCCTATAGTCCATGACCCTAGGAGAAGCTAAGTAACAAGGAAAACCCAAAGAAAAACATATATAGATCCACCTGGAAAAGGGAACTAGACAAGATTGGCTGACCAAATTGGAAGCATGGTTGTGGGGGATAAAATAGGGAAAAAGGTGAACAGAAGGTAAGAAGGAGATGGGGAAGAGAATATGATGGAATGGGATAGTTGAGATTGAGAAAAGACAGAAATGAGCACAAGGCAAGAGATATTTTGATTGAGGGAGTCATTATGGGCCTAGCAAGAAACATGGCACTAGAGAAATTTCTAGGAATTCACAAGAATGACCCCAGCTAAGATTCTAAGTAATAGAATCTTCATGCCTTGTAGTCATATTGATGAATATCTTAAATGTCCCCAAAGAATCTTCATCCAGCAACTGATGGAAACAGAGGCAGGGTACTGCAGAACACCTGGTTGAGCTTAAAGTCCAATTGAAGAGTGGGAAGAGCGAGAATGAGCAAAGGGGCCAAGACCATGACAGGCACAACCACTGAAATGGGTTACCTGAGATAAAGGAAGCTGACCAACTCTAGCAGGACAGAGAAGAAACTAGCATAGTACCAAACTAGACCCCCTGAATGTAGGTGACAGTCTTATGGCTAGGGCAGACTGCTGGGCCACTGGCAGTGGTGCCAGAATTTATCTCCACTGCTTGTAGTGGCTTTTGGAGAATCCGTTCTCCTTGGTTGCATACCTTGCTCAGACTAGATGTATTAGTGAGGGCCTTGAACATTTCCCAAAGCAATGTCCCTTACCTTCTCTGAGATGTGGATGGGAGGTAGGGTGGAGGAAGGTTGAGGGAATGGGAGGATGAGAGGGAGTGGGAACTGAAGATGGTATGTAGAATGAAAAAAGACAGATTGTGTTTTTAAAATAAAAATATAAAAAAATTTAAAATTGTGTGGCCAAATACAAGGAATGTTTTTTTGTTTTCTTTTTCTTTTGTTTACACCTTTCTTTTCCAGTAGATTCTATCCCTGTTTAGTTTTTGTTTATTTCTTGTTTTCTGTTCTTAGGACATGTTCTCTTGCAGCCTAGTGTTCTCACAAACTCACAAAGTAATTGTGGAATTTCCTCGTCTTTTAATCCTATGGCTTCTACTTCTCAGTTCTGGGGAGTCCAGGGTTGCCTCACTACTGCAAGCATCCTTTTGTTTGTTTTTCTGTTTACTGTTGTTTTGAGACACTTCCACTCTAGTCTTTACTGTACAAGAACTCAATCTGTAATACAGAGTGGACTAAAACTCACAGAAATCCACCTGCCTGTGCTTACTTAGTGTTGAGATTAGAGGTATGTGTTAGGATTAAAGGTCACTGTCTTTCTTTGTTTTATGGAGGCCACCTGTTTGATTCCTCGCCACCCAGACTCCAGAAATAAACACACAGAAACTATATTAATTAAATGACTGCTTGGCCCATTAGCTATAGCTTCTTATTGGGTAACTCTTACATCCTCAATTTAACCAATTTCTCTTAATTTGTGTGTCACCATGTAGCTGTGGATTACTGACTAAAGTTCTGGTGTCTGTCTCTGGCATGGCTACATGGCTTCTTCCTGACATTACCCTTCTTTCTCCTAGCATTCAGTTTAGTTTTCCCTGCCTAGCTAAGTTCTGCCTTACTATAGGTCCAAAGTAGTTCCTTTATTAACAAATGATATTCACTGCATACATAAGGGAATCCCACATCCCCTCCTCTTTTCTGTTTAAATAAAAGGAAGGTTTTACTTAAACATATTAAAATTACATATAACAAAA